>NC_090767.1:46841204-46890293 GCF_036898095.1 Palaemon carinicauda
CGTTAAGCTAGAAACTAGTTTCGAATCCCGAATTAGGCATATGTTAGGTGAAGCGACACGCGCTTCCACTCTATTGTACAATAGAATAGATAAAGTGAAAGGCTCTTCAACGGGGAATGTTGCCCTCCCCAGGTTGAAGCCGCTGCCTCTCCCCACGTTTGAAGGGGAAGTGCAAGAGTACGCATCGTACCGTGAACTATTCACGATCCACGTGGATCGAAGAGCTGATTTAGACGAAGTGTCTAAATTCACGTATTTATTGGGGACGTTGGGCAAAGAGCCGCTTAGGATTATCAAATCTCTGAGTGTAACCGCCGCGAACTATAGTGTAGCATTAGATTTATTAGATAAGCAGTATGGCAACGTGCACCAAACACTCGTGATTCTGCACCGCAAGTTAGCAAACATCTTTGTGCCGTCACTAAACCCAGTAGAATTAAAAAGGTTCCGTTTTGAGTTGACCATCATTATTGAACAAATCAAAAGACTTAGTACCAATGACTTAGGCCAGGGCATGGTCATGAGCTTCATTAATAAAAAACTGTCAGAGGGAAAACTATACCGCAAAGTGGTAGAGCATTTGAGGAAATGCGACTATACGTTGGACGAGTTTTTTGAGGCAATAGATTTCATAGTATGAATGTTAGAAGACGATGCATTGCAGAGAGGCGACAGTCTTGAGAGTGACAAAAGACCAGACAGTAGTGTAAGACCGAAAACCCATCCCATCCACCATAATTCCTGCCCATTTTGTAGCGAACGGCATCCGCCTCACGGATGTCGCCAAGTGACAGACGTAGCTGCTAGACGTCGCATTTTATTAAAAAGGGGTCTTTGTTTCAATTGCACGAAATCAGGCCATCGTAGCGATAAATGTCCCGTATCAAATTCCTGTAGAAACTGTAATGCTAAGCACCACACTGCGATTTGCGACGCGGGTAGACCGCAATCAATCCCTAGTCATAGTAATAGTCAATCAACAACTTCCCGCCCCATAGTAAATGCGACGCCTGCACAGAACCAAAATGCCCCCCGTCCGTCTAAGGTTAAAGTAGAATCTAAGCCGTGCACGAGCGCAAAGATCGCGCAGAGGTCTGATGTGGACCTCCCATGCACTATCTTGCCAACAGCCATGGCAGGTATTCAACAAAGGCAAGGTAGTAAGCGAGTCCGCCTATTTCTCGACTCAGGAAGCCAGAGGAGCTTCATCTCTGCAAAAATTGCCCGTCAATTAGGCCTACCGGTGGTAGGAAGAGTATCCTTGAATATAGCTCCGTTTGGTTCCGAGGAAATAAGCGGACAATACGATGTAGTAAGTTGCAGGGTTGAAATGGGGAAAAGAATCGTGCGTATGAAGTTGGTGGCACACGAACACGTGGACGTCCCGATACATAACGTGGGTTATGTTAAAGTCAGACAGCATCTGTTGACCAAGGGAGTCACATTAGCCGATCCAGCAAACCAATCAGATACCATGAAGAACGTTCACATATTAGTTGGGGCTGATTATTTTAGCTATTTTGTCATAGGTGTAGAAAAAGTAGATGGGATAAATCTTTTCTTAACGCATAATGGTATGTCCCCGTACGGGAAGGTGCCACAGTGGCTGTTCCAAGGGGAAAAGGTCGAACAAGTAAGAACGTTGAGAGTGTGCAGAATCACGGACGAGCCATATCTGTATGATGTAGATGAGTGGTGGCGATTAGACCGTGTTGGTATCGCCCCATCTGAGCAATACACTGTTCGCGAGGCCGAGGCCGTGCGAAAGGTATCGCAAAGCGTTGTAAGAAAACCTGAGGGATATCAGGTTAGCCTACCATTCGGATCGGATGCTAGGCCAGAAACAAATTATCGTAACGCTATGGCGCAGTTGGAGTCGTTGCAGACAAAATTCAGAAAGGATAGGGAATATCTTGAACAATATCAGGGAGTGATAGATAAGTATCTCGAAGCAGGTTTTATATCAGAAGTGAAAAATCCCGTAGTGGAAGGTTATTACATGCCACACTTTGGTGTTAAGAAAGACAGCCGTACCACCCCCCTTAGAATCGTGTTCAATGCCTCTGCCAAGTCACAAGGTTGCAAGTCCTTGAATGAATGTCTTTTACCTGGGCCCAATTTGGTAGAAGTAGCATATAGTTTAATTATAAGGTTTAGGTTGAATCGATATGCCATGTTAGCCGACATAAGTAAAGCATTCCATTGTGTTTTGTTAGATCCTCGTGATGCCAAATACACACGATTTCTGTGGCGCAAGGCAGCTGGTCGAGCGCTTACCTTCGCCTTTAGAGTCGTGGTGTTCGGCATCACAGCTAGTCCATTTTTGCTACAGCAAATATTAAATTGTCATTTTAAAGAGGAAGGGCGCCCAGATTTAGTAAAATCTTTTTATGTCGATAATTATCTAGCCACGTTTGAAGATATAGAACATATGAGGCGAGAGCATGAGTCTGTACATAACATCTTGAAAGGGGCGGGTATGCCCTTAGAAGGGTGCGCCAGTAATCACTTGGCCTTCGATAGCGAGAAACAGTGGAGTGAGCCTGTGAGTGTGAACGTGCTCGGGCTGCGATGGGCCCGGGACGTGGACAGATTGTGTGTGAAAGAAAGCAAAAGGATCTGTGAGTTGGGGGAGGGATGGGTGCCCACGAAGCGTAGGGTACTTTCCCTATTAGTCTCCATATATGATCCGATAGGTTTGATAAGCCCATTATTTGTAAGGGGAAAGCTTTTCCTTCAACAACTATGGGAGGATAATGTAGGTTGGGATGATGTTTTAGGAAAAGAGAGGGCTAAAGAGGCAAGTGAATTGTTGAATGATTTGAAAGCGGTGAGCGACATCACCTTTCAAAGATCAATAGGAAAAAGAGGCTTACAACTTCATGTGTTCACCGATGCCAGCAGTAAGGCATATGGAGCAGTAGCATATACTAGGGACGAATGCAATCGGGTAAGTCTGGTAACGAGTAAAACCCGGATCACTCCGAAAGGGATGAGCAAGCTGACGATCCCTAAACTAGAGTTGCTGGCCTTATTGTTAGGCAGCAGACTAGCAAGAACGCTCAAGGATCTGATCGAGCCACGGGAAATAGTAATGTGGACCGACAGTAAGATAACGTTGGCATGGGTAGCATCGCCCGATGCCAGGTCTAATAAAAATGTGTTTGTTTCTAACAGAGTGGCGGAAATTAATTTTATTCAGCAGGTTTGTAGTTTCAGTCTGAACCATGTCCCTAGTCAGCAGAACCCTGCCGATATCCTATCCCGAGGCGCAACGGCTCAACAATTGCAAGCTAACCCCCTGTGGAGGAACGGTCCAGAATTCCTCAGGACCACGGGAAAGCCTGTTCCTTGCGAGGAGGAAGATCTACTACATCAAACTCACGTAGTAGTGGCGGTGCAGGAGTTGAGGGAGGAGATGTGTCCTACCCCCCCAGGCGAGATTTGGGACGTCCTGAAAAGGGAAGTAGGGTTCCAATTATTGTTACGAGTAGCCAGACTAGTTTTAAAGTTTGCTAAGATAGAACGGCATCCGTTCAGTATTGTTGTAAAATTAGAGCAAAAACATTATTTGCCTACTGTTTATGCCTACTTAGAGGGCGGAGTCAGACCCCCTCGTGAAGTTGCTAATTTTGCTAGACAATTGAATTTAGTTTTGGTAGATAATCTCATCTGCACCAGGGGACGAGTGTCCCATGTAGGAGAAACTGATCATTTAATTCTCTTGCCAGCCAAAGGGCATTTGGTTAGGATGTATCTAAATTATTTACATCAGTTACATTTGCATTGTGGGGTGAATACTCTAATAGGTATCTTTCGACAGAAATGTTGGGTGGCGGGTCTACGTTCCATTGCGAAGCGAACCGTGCGGCAATGCCCTGAATGCAAACTGGCCTTCCAGCCTCTAACGAGACAGCCACCACCACCCCCCCTGCCAAAGGAAAGGATCACCCTCACAAAACCGTTCACGGCGGTCGGAGTGGACCACACAGCAGCAATACACACGGAAACACGGCCAGGGTATATACTTATCGTAACTTGTATGGCCAGCAGAGCCGTGTACCTTGACTTCTGTCCCTCTTTGGAAGCAGAAGAATTCGTGTTGGCACTTAGACGGTTTAGCGCCACCCACGGTGCCCCACAGCTCATCATGTCCGATAACCATCAAACCTTCAAGGCTGCCAGCCACCTCCTGCAGGGACTTTATGAAGAGGATGAAGTCCAGCAGTTCCTGAGGAAAACTGGCATAAAGTGGAGGTTTCAGACGCCACGTGCACCTTGGAAAGGTGGGTTCTTCGAGCGTTTGATAGGAGTAACGAAACGGACCCTCCAGATAGCCCTCGGGAAGAAGTACCTGCCGGACGCCCACGTGCTAACCCTCGTGAAAGAAGCAGAAGCAGTGGTGAATAATCGACCGCTCATGTACAGCGGTGACGAGCGCGAGGATGAAGTCCTCACCCCCTCCCATTTGATAAGAGGACACCAAGTCCACCTCATGGCCCCGATCTTACCGGACGACCATCTCAACGCAACCTTCACCTCTCGGAAGCTACGTGATCGTTACGTAAGATTGACAGATTCACTCAAAGCCTTTAGGGAACGCTGGAGAAGGGAATACTTGAGTGCCTTGAGGGCCCGGCACGACAGTCGGCCCGGGGAACCCTCCAAGCTGCACCCCGGAGACATCGTGCTAGTTAAGCAGGACAATAAGAAGAGAGCGACTTGGCCTCTGGGACGTGTCGTGGAGACGTATCCTGACGACAACGGAGTCGTACGCTCGGCGAAAGTGTTGTTTGAGGGTGTCGAATCGCTGCGAGCTGTCAGCCACCTGGTTCCCCTAGAAATAGCCCCCTCTGAGGATGACCATGAAGGAGACGACGGCGATGACGGAGAAGAGGGTGCTTACAGTTCGACAGCCGGAATGCCAGGGATAGCGGAGACGTCTGGGAACGACCAGGGTATGGCAACAGCTACGACAACTCAACAACCAGCCACAGGAACGGACGACAACGACGAGGAAGGTGAGAACTATGCAGTTAGTGAAAGAAGTGAAAATGAAAATGAAACTGAATCAGAGCAGACGAACGCACAAAGACGTTCTGCACGCCCATTGAGAAGGGCTGCCGTGAAACAGCGAGAACTAATGGACTGTCTGCTGAAAGGTGACGATATATAAAAAGTAGCTGTAAACTGTAAGTGAAAAGGGGGCGTGTCCTATCTGGAAGGTAGGGAGGGTGGAGTTTGTGAGGTGTGCGTGAATCTGCGGAGGCTGGAAGTGCTTAGGGGTGGAGAACGGGGACGGGATGGTCTCTCGTGCGTACAGACCGAGCGTTGCACAGAACCAGCCCCTCCCTCTTGTACTCCATTAAGTAACAGCCTGCATGTAGCAGCGCTATAGAAGTCTCGATTATTGTGAGTTGAGACAGACTGAATTTGAATTGTCATGCATGTATTTCTGCCATTTCTTGAATTGTCTTAGGCCCATTGCCTAATTGTCTTTGCGCTTGAATTATTATGTTTGCATTTCTGCCATTTCTTGAATTGTCTTAGGCCCATTGCCTAATTGTCTTTGCACTTGAATTATTATGTTTGTATTTCTGCCATTTCTTGAATTGTCTTAGGCCCATTGCCTAATTGTCTTTGCGCTTGAATTATTATGTTTGCATTTCTGCCATTTCTTGAATAGTCTTAGGCCCATTGCCTAATTGCTTGCCAATTGAATTCTGTAAAATGTGTACATTATCACTTATTTCTGCTGTTCCTTATGTGTATTACACGAGTGCTTTAGAATTGCTAGGCCCATTGCCTAATTTGATCTGTTGTATGACTGTATATTATTGATTATGTTTATTACCCCGGGGTAACATTGCTGTTGTATATTGTGCGTACTCTGTTCGAGTCGTTGCGGAGCACTACGCAGCGAGCCTAACAGAGTCTCGGAGTAAGCTACTCCCCTCACCCCGAGTCTAGCTCCATCCAATTGACCGACGTTTCATCGCTCCTTATTTTGGGGCGTGGAGGATGTCGGGAATTTCGACCCGATCAATCGAAATTCCCGCCATTTGACTCCACCTACGACTACGTCAAATTGGAGGGAGAGGAGAAACTCGCGGGCGAATGAATGTAGTTCCAGACGTGAACGTTTAGAGCCAAAAAGGGAAACCACCTGGTAGGAAGGCGCTGAGACTAATAAAATCAATTGCTGGTAATTTAAGATTAGGAAAAATAAAGTCATTCTGTTGTAACATGATAAAAAAATCCAATCTAGAAATTTAGGTTCATGACAAATTGCGCCAAAAAGGTGACGTCGGAGGTTGCAAGGCTAGCTCGTCCTCTTTGATCCAACGTCCCCAACCAAAGTAAGTCCCCTCTAATTGTTATCTCTCCTCTCTACCTTGTGTACCAGGTTGGTTGTAGTAGAAGTTTGTGTGCAAGACGTTTAGTTTTTTTTATATCGCATTTTAGTGTAGAGATCCTTGTGATTGGGGATCTGAATCCTGATTTAAATAAGAATAGGGATATTTGGTGTGTGATTCGTTGTGTATTGAATTCGAATTGGCACTATTTTCAGTTTGTTAATGAGTCCGGTGTGGACTTTGTGCTTGAAGAGCACATGCTACATTACCTAGGGTCAGTCTTGTTTTTCAGTAAGTCTTGTGAATGCTTAAGAATGTTGTTTGTCTTTATCAGAGTTTATTTTTGTAATAAAATTGTAAATTTTATCGCCGTATTTTAGTTAACTCCTGGAAAGTTTTGGGAATCTTGCCTCTTCAAGGCCTTGCGATCCGCCCAGTACATCGGGCAGATTTAATAAACTGGTGAAAATCACAACAAAACATCTTCGACTGAATACCCTTGACTGCTTCCTAAGTTAAGTAAATACTTTCATATATAAAAGTAAGATCGTATTATTGAATCTCAACTGATTGTTTTGTATAGAGAAAAGATATAGCCTTCTCAGAATGTTTTTTTTTTTTTTTTTTTTTCAATTTAACTACTATACTACTTAGATATTTTTGGCATCTGCAATTTACTCTTAGTATTATCAATGCTATTAATTTCTGGGCGTTTGTCTTTTTTTTCTCTCTATACTTTACAATAACTTAAACTTATCTAATACATCGCTTTGTTACTCGTCCATAATATGTTTAGAACCCTCCCTAATTTTTGGAAATAGATTTATTTGTTAAATTCTACCTTTTCAGGGACATTATTTCTGAATCTTACCTGTTAGCCTAAAAAATGTTTATCAATTTAGTACGAAAACGTTTGGGTGCTACGAAACTTGTCCTGAATTTCATAATTTAGTAAATTCCTCACTTACCCCAACTTATTATTTCTTTAAATTCTTGTAATTTTTCTTCATGGAGAGTTTAGTTATTTTTATTGTCTACAAAAAAAAAAAAAAAAAAAAAACATATTGGGTTCATATTACATATATGTTTGTAACCCCTCGACGCAATGCAATGGATATCATAGATGCATGACGATAAAGCTCTCTCACTCTCTCTCTCGCTCTCTCTCTACCAATGCATATTTGTAAAATGAATAATAAATTTGAAAAAGAAATGAAGAAAAGTGTGAATACATATGTAAAATAATTTTGCATTGAATAATGATAATTAATGTTGTGACAATAAAGCGATAAAACCATTTAGGGATCAAACAATAATATATATTAATCTTCATCAGTAACATCTCTGTTTTAAGATGATACAACACTCTACGTCGCTAATAATTGGACCAAAAGTTTCATGTAGGTTATTTTATGACCAGTTCTCCTCCAATGATACATTCGTAAATCTTAAGGGGATAGTTTTGGTGATATCATGAAATTCTCTGATATAATTTTTTTTTGTCAAAAATAGTGATGGTGTGAGAAACAATTTTTTCAAAGTACCGTACAAAATAATCTTTTGATTGTACAGATATACGCTAAACATTTAACTGAAACATCCTGCAATCCTTAATGCCTAACTAACTAGCACATTGCAATTAAAAGTGATTTATAAATTTATACTCTCATTAACATTCACTCCAAACAAAGATAAAAAATACTAATTGATAATAAAACCTAAGACTTACATCAATGATGGTAACTATGATAATGCATTTATAAATAACGATCATCTCTCGTTGTGAGAACCAAAATCAATCCGTTCAGGACACTTGCTATTTTGCCATAAATAACGTAGTATATGTTAGCAAATAACCTTCAATTCCACCCATACACTTTCTCGTTACAAACCATTATAATGCTAACACTCTCTCTCTCTCTCTCTCTCTCTCTCTCTCTCTCTCTCTCTCTCTCTCTCTCTCTCTCTCTCTCTCTCTCTCTCTCTCTATTCTTTATATTCAACTGAAATGGCTCAAGATCCTCCTAAAATACTTTTAATGTTGTCCCAAAGTTCCTTATTTTCTTCAGAGACATTTCACGACCCACAGGCAGTTCCAAACTGCAAAACTCGCTCCTTTATTTCCATATTTTTCGTTATTGGACTTTCAACATGTGGCAGTTGTTGCATGAGTTTCTAGTCTTATTTTTTCACTTGTTTCCAATCGACTATTAACTGGATTCGTCTGTTATAGGAGAAAAAATTTGAATTCTTCCCATTTTAAATTCAACTTTCAAGATATGTTCATGTGATCTTTTATCAATTCGATAGTTGACACAACTCTTTTAATAAGAGTATGTTATGATTAGAATGGTTTTCATAATAGTTTTATTTTTTTCTGGCTATAAGAGTTTAATTGTTTATCCAAATTAATCATATTTTAAATAGCCTACTCTTTTTAATAATATTGTTGCGGGATGCACACAAAAGCAACCCTCACACCCTAGAATACTTTAAAGAGAAAAATTGTCCCCCAACACACATTTTCCCCTTACTTTACTTGACTGGACTACTGAACAGAAAGAACAGTAGAACTTAAAGCTATATGTATTACAATTTAAACGACCAAAAACAATCATACATATCTCTAATCATTAATTCAACACTATAACAGACAAAAATAACAACAGATAATATTTTAAGTATGGTATAACGGTGTGAGTGTGTGTGTGTGTATGTGTGTGTGTGTGTACAGAGAACTCACCAATAAACAGGAAAACAATATCCTTTTACAAAGCCTAACACTGACAGTCCACACACAGTACCAAAAAACATACGTAAAAGACTAAAATAATTCTCTTGACACTACAACACCAATTGTATTTCATGGCCCAGCAGAAATAATCAAAACCTAATTCCTAAACAAAAAAGAAAACTTTTAAATATTTGATATACGTTTGTCTGTGGCCACCATCGTCCACACAATGGCAACAGTCCTTGTAGCCGACTGCCACAACTTCCTGGCAAACAATATCGTACAGCCAATTCGACTGTGCTATCACTTAAGAGGTGGTTATCATCATCCTCGTGAACAGCATCATCGCCATTATCATAAAGGAAAAAATCCTTATTTAACAGCAACGTCATCAACGGTCAAGATTCTATACATCCACAGTCTATTCTTACATTCATTGTACGGTCCGGCTCGTCATCATCAATCTATTCATATACACTATACATGGCTGGCAAACAACACCTTCCAGGCCAAAATAAAACTCCAAATGAGTCTAAAGGGGGAATTATATCCTGCAATAAAAAGTAAAACGCTTATGAACACTCCTAGCTAACTAAATTATCGCGCTATAATCAAATATAAATAAAAAAACTTTCTATCATTCACTATCGCGCCTAATAAAGATAAATGAACAAACTGTACTCAGGCGTATACAGAAAGAATCACTTCTAATCACCAGAATTCAAGACACAACTGATTCCTGCTACAGTCAAATAGAACATTCATTCGCCCAAGACATTCATCACTGCCCTAACCTAGCTAAAAATGTAAACAAACAACCTCAATTATACCAACATTCCTTCCCACTACAAACAATCAAACTTTTATTACCTGAATCTCTTGACATCCACATTCATAGCAGTACTTATGAGAAGCAGGGTACTCAGTCCTAATATACAATGCCATTCCCCTAGCCTTAGGGATGGCATCGCATTTCAACATTATTCGCTTCTTGAAACCAGTTATAAGGAGCTCAGATCAGTGCCTCATATTAGGAACAAAGTTTCTGAGTACAAAAGAATATCATACTGTGTGGATGCAACTGTAAGGTCTTGAATATTTCCATGAAGACCATGAATACTGCAATACAGTAGACGACATTGACGAAATTATGACAAACTGGTCCCGGATTCTGCTTAACGTCTCCAGAGAGCATAAGAATTAATGATGATAAAAAAGACACATCATACTTAAAAACCAAATGAACAAGAATGATGAAGAGAATAATATGTACAGAAATATAAATAATGTGATTGATCAAACCCATAGACTATAGAAAAAAAAAGTCGGAAAACTGGTCAACATGAAGGAGCCGATACACCATGCAAGGCTAAATACCCTCCAGGATAGCCTCTTCAACTGAAAGGAGGACAGTAAAGATGGTTTTGAAAAGTAAAAGAATCAGATAAGGAGAAGACAACCTCCTGATAAACCACCAGGCACCTTTCTATTAAGCCTGCTCAACACAACATTTCATAAAAACAATAGGAAAAAAAAAAGATAGAATAGTGTGCCTGATTGTACCTTTAAGCAAGAGAACTCTAACCCAAGACAGTGGAAGACTATGGTATAGAGGCTATGGCACTACCGAAGACTAGAGAACAATGGTTTGATTTTGGAGTGTCCTCCTAGAAGAGCTGCTTACCATAGCTAAAGAGTCTCTTCTACCCTTACCAAGAAGAAACTAGCCACTGAAGAATTACAACACAGTAATTAGCCCCTTGATCAAAGAAGTGTTTGTTAGTTTCAGTGTTATTAGGTGCATGAGAAAGACGAGAATGTGTAAAGAATAGGCCAGACTATTCACTGTATTTGGTATGTGTAGGCAAAGAAAAAAATGAGCCGTAACCAGAGAGAGGGATCTAATTTATTACTGTCTGGCCAGTCAAAGGATCCAATAACTCTCACGGTAGTATCTCAACGGATGGCTAGTGGCCTGGCCTTCCTACTACCTATAGATTCAAGAAAAGCTTTTATAATTTTTGGTATCTTTCAAATTGAAGTTTGTTCCCTCAAGCATACAAACATTTGTCCTTTAATAGAATTTTGAGTTCATCGTAACCAGAACGTCCATTAAATCATTGACGATGTCGATATAACTAGCTAGAGTGGAAGGGGATGTGGAGAAGTTCATCCAGCTGTCAGTCAGTGTCCAACACTTTTGACTTTAACTGCTGTGATTACATAACTACTATTGCTGCCTCTCAAAAATGTCTGCTAGTAGATTTTCTTTTTCTTTTTTCAGACTGTTTCAATCATAAATATAACCTAATAAGGCAATGTGACTGTGTCTGGGAAAAACCAGCAAGAAATGTGGCAGGTTTGTTGATACCAAGTTGTTGATCCTCGTCTCCTTTGTACTTTTTGCAGCTGGCAGGACTGTTCGCACTCATCCGCTTGTGATGAGTAGAAGTGGTTGCCTCCTCTTCAATGGTAAGAGGTATCAAGAACAACAAGAAAACCTAGAGAAACCATTCAGAACAAACTTTGGCCATGCCAAAACTACTGCCAAAGAGATTCTACAGCTCATACTTTACCTCTGGTGAACCTCGACCTGCTATGTCCCATGCAAATTCATCATTGCGACATGAGTCCTTGGGAAGAATTCGTTGCAGGTAGGAAATCTCATTTCACCATGGGTATCTTCTTATGGGAAAGCAAAAACATCTAATATCTTTAGCAATTGTAAAACTCTGCCTTTACTATGACTTTTGCCCATTGTTGTTTAGATGGACGATGAACTGAATTTATGGGAGTTGTGGCCTTCCTTGGGCATTGCTGGTGCTTTGTCAGCAGGGAAGCTGTTGAAGACTGGCTGGTGCCATGACCTCTGTGGATATCCCTGCTGTAACAATCTCAACTACTGTGATCCTCATAATGGTGTTGCAGTGCAAGGCACCTGCATATATGGTGTCAGTAAGTATGAAACATTCACTTTGGCTTCTTTTGTGGAAGCATCATTATTGGTGTCCCAGACCTCGACCTTAACTAAGGTTGGCAAGTAAAAGAAGCATATGTACCCCTCTTATAGTTGTGTTTCCTCAGCCTCCTCGTACTTCTAAGTAGGAGAAGAAGTCCAAGTCCAGGAAGACTTGCTGAAGGAGTCTCGGAAGGCTATGAGAATTCTCTCTCCTCGTACAATAGAGACATTGCATTACTGAGGCCTGACCCAGTCAAGGAAAACATCTCGATATAGTGTACAGGAAACTAGCACAAGCACCATTGGTTAGGGAAGGCTGGTGCCCTTGTCCTTCCCCATCCGTTGATCTCCCATAGATACTTGGGTATCAAATAGAGAGATAATGATGGTTCATGGGGAGGTACTGTTACTTGCATATAACACAATTCTACGGGTGAAAGGAACTAGTGATCAGTGTCGACACTCATACAAGCAATGAGACATTCCCTCTCATGCTTGCGGTTTGGAATATGATCCTTGTCCTCGTGACCCTGGTCAGAAGAGACTTTTACACATGCTCACATAGTAGGGAACGCAATTGTCTGTTACCTGTTGATCCCTTATGTGGTTCGCACATGCGCCAGGAAGTTCCTTCACATACATGCAACCAAGAATGACCATTCTTGACCATTTTTAGTGCTTGTACAAGCACCAAGCTGTTCTGCCACTAAAGTGCAGTCAAGAACAATGTGCATCATCAGCTGGTCAGTGGCACTATTTATTGAAACAAATGTATGCGGTACTTCACGTTCGCCAACGGTTATACAATTATAGGCAGATGAGCAACCTGGTGGAGTAACGAGAACTGTGGTTGTGGAGGAAATATCCCCTAAATGTCAATAAAGTCACTGGCAGCAGGGTGATGGATTGGTTTAAGACGATAGAGACGATGTGTCTTTGGTTTTGACTCTAGATGCCTGGTGGATGATCGTACTGTAATCAGTCTGATTGGCACGGGTCACTTGCCCTTGTTAGATAGGCACTATGCATCACAAAGAACTGGCTATTCTATGAGAAATTTAGCCAGTGAATCCTCTATGGATTTAGTTAGTCTGAAAAAAAAAGAAAATGGCACAATGGCCCCCAGTCCCGGGCATAGTGGTGTGCTAAAAATCTCCCAGTTTATAATTACTAAATAAAAATTGAAAATTGGTAATTGGAATGTTAGAACCATGAATCAGATTAGGAAGTCACAGCAAGTGGAGAACGAATTAATAAATATAGTTTGGATATCTTGGCCTTAACCAAAACATGTTGTAAGGGGATTGGTAAAGATGTCTTTTACCAAAGCAATATATATATATATATATATATATATATATATATATATATATATATATATATATATATATATATATATATATATATATATATATACGTATGTATATATAATATATATATACTGTGTATATATATATATATATATATATATATATATATATATATATATATATATACATAATGGATTTTGAGTGAAGCGAAAAATCTATTTTAGGGTGCGATAGCCATGTCGTCCTGATGGAAGGTTCCTTTAAGTAGCTTCATAGGGTATATTTGACTATAGTGATATTCCCAGAGAATTTGACTTAAGGTCTCCAGAATTCTAACTCCTGGCGCGAATATCGTTAAAGTTTCCTTTTAGGGTATCGCATAATATCAGGGGACGTATTCTTGACACGCCACATAGCAATCAATCTGCACCCTGCATAGCGTTTACACTTCGAAGGGGAAAAGTGGCAAAATAAAAGAGGAGCTGTTATAAAGTTCCCTTCCTCTGTTACTTTTTGAGTACAGTACTCAGATGGCGCCATAATCACCGTCATCTTTATTCCTTGTAGCGTTGAGCCGGTACTTATAGATACAGTATTATTGGGTGGGATCCTGCCAAGGCCTTTCATAGAAAGGAGGGCGGGTCCATCAGGACGACATGGCTATCTCACCCAAAAATAGATTTTTCGCTTCGCTCAAAATCCGTTTTTTGGGCTGAGGCCATGTCGTCCTGATGCAAGTTTACCAGAGCATTAATGTATCCGTGGATTTCCCAGTTGTGCCTTAAACCTCAAGACAATATTTCCTTGGTCATCTAGACCTTAGAGACCTATGACATTACTGTTATATGTCATTTCTTCTAATCATAGACTATGTTAGTGCTTCCTGCCCCCTACAGGGAAGAGTCAAACTAGACTCGGGAAAAAGTCTCGAAGTTTGCATATTTCATATGTGTTATGTATTATTGTAATGTACTATATTATTTCAAGTGTTGCAGGTATTGCGCAACATTGCATCATGTTGCATGAATAAGACATGTTATGCTTTGTACATAAGAGTAATGATTTGTTTTGGTATTAGGATTCAAACATTTGTTGATTACCTCAAAGATAGGATGTGATTCTTTATGATTTTGTACTGGAGTTGGATTTAAGTCTTTTCAGAGCGATGCTCTTTTGTTTAGCAATGTTTTGGTTTTGTCAGATTGTGTAAGACGCTCCACATACACTTGGGAGTCAGCTGTCACAGAGTAAACAGAGCAATGTAGTCATTTATACATTAAATGTATATTTTAAGAATACCAACGTCTTATTACCCATCAAGCCAAAACTGACAACTAGAGATGGGATCAGCTGAGAAATAATTACTAACAATTGTTCATCCATGTTCCAGGTAATTATTATGGTTAATAGAACTTCCTACCAAAGTACCATATCCCACTGACGACTAGAGATGGGATCAGCTGAGAAATAATTACTAACAATTGTTCATCTATGTTCCAGGTAATTATTATGGTTAATAGAACTTCCTACCAAAGTACCTTATCCCACACTGGCGATGTTCAGGACGACGGACAAGCAGGGAGAAGCATTGGACCTTTTGTACAAGGACGGCCAGCACAAGAGAAGTTCCGTTTTTACAGTAGGGGACAAGAGTAAAATCGCCCAATGAAGATTGTACCAGCAGCAGAACAGGAATTTCATCAAACACACAGCTAGGGTGAAATTTAAAGTTGGGTAGGTAGGAAGTACACTTGTGACTGCAGAACAGTAGCTTAACCTACCATAGTTATTAAGGTAAGCAAACAAAATGCCTTTTAATATAGAACACCCACAAGGTTTCAGCATCACTGCTGAGCCCAATTCTGTTGCAACACGATGGCAACAGTGGTGTGAGGAATTTAAGATTTATTTAGAAGCATTAGGGAACATGAAGGATGCCCAAAAGAAGGCATTATTACTTCATACAGCAGGTAGAGAAGTTCGGGAAGTGTTTAAGACTTTGCAGCCTACAGATGACACAAGTGAAGCTGCAATTAAGGCTCTTACCACATATTTTGCTCCTCAGGTCAATAAATTTTTTGAAAGATACCAGTTTTCAGCGCAAGCTTATCAGAAAGAAAATGAAAGTTTAGATGCATTTGTGACTAAACTAAAGAATTTAGCCGTTCCATGTGAATTTCTAGAGTTAGAAAATGTTATCATAGATCAAGTAATTGCACATTGCACATCAGAAGAGCTAAGAAAGAAATTATTGCAAGATAAAGATTTAACATTAGAAAAGGTATTGATAACAGGCAGAGCTTTAGAAACATTAAATAGGCAAAGTAACATAATAGGTAGTTCTATAAGCAATAGAATGGAAAATTCTAAAATTAGTACAGTAGGTTCAAAGTGGAAAACCAATGAGAATCAGAGAAGGAATATGACAAAGCCTAGTCATAGAAAAGTGCCTAACACTAATGTTCATAAATATCAGAATCAGGCTTATACACAGAAACAACAGGAAAAACCCAAGTGTTTTAGGTGTAGTAAAACTGATCATCTTGCATACGAAGCAAGGAAATGCCCTGCTACTGGACAGACATGCCAGAATTGCAGAAAGCTGGGTCATTTTGCAACTGCTTGTAGATTCCCTAAACAGTACGCAAAGAAAATAAATGCTACAGTTGATACTATGGGTCAAGAGAATAATGAGGAAAATGTTCATGATAATCAGGTTAGTTCAGAAACTGATTTTGCGTTTCGCATAAATTCAGTCAACAAAGGTGCAAAGAAACATATCATGGTAGAAGTAATCATCAATGGTAAACCAATTTTGATGCAAGTTTACACAGCAGCCGATGTATCAATTATGTCTGAGAAAATGGCTAAAAGCATTCCTAATTTGTTATTAGAAGGTACAAATAGAGTTTTGAAAAGTTATAATGGTTTTGATATTCAGGTAATAGGTGCTTCGAAAGTAGAAGTACAGTACAAAGAACAGAAATTAGAGAGAATGCCATTAACAGTAGTAAAAGGTAATGGACAAACTTTGCTAGGTTTAGATTGGCTACGGTATTTGAAGTTAGATTGGCCTAGTATTTTGAAGGTTGCAGGTAGACAAGATGAAAACAAAAATGAAATAAATATCTATGGATAACATCATATCAAGATATGTTCATGTGATCTTTTATCAATTCGATAGTTGACACAACTCTTTTAATAAGAGTATGTTATGATTAGAATGGTTTTCATAATAGTTTTATTTTTTTCTGGCTATAAGAGTTTAATTGTTTATCCAAATTAATCATATTTTAAATAGCCTACTCTTTTTAATAATATTGTTGCGGGATGCACACAAAAGCAACCCTCACACCCTAGAATACTTTAAAGAGAAAAATTGTCCCCCAACACACATTTTCCCCTTACTTTACTTGACTGGACTACTGAACAGAAAGAACAGTAGAACTTAAAGCTATATGTATTACAATTTAAACGACCAAAAACAATCATACATATCTCTAATCATTAATTCAACACTATAACAGACAAAAATAACAACAGATAATATTTTAAGTATGGTATAACGGTGTGAGTGTGTGTGTGTGTATGTGTGTGTGTGTGTACAGAGAACTCACCAATAAACAGGAAAACAATATCCTTTTACAAAGCCTAACACTGACAGTCCACACACAGTACCAAAAAACATACGTAAAAGACTAAAATAATTCCCTTGACACTACAACACCAATTGTATTTCATGGCCCAGCAGAAATAATCAAAACCTAATTCCTAAACAAAAAAGAAAACTTTTAAATATTTGATATACGTTTGTCTGTGGCCACCATCGTCCACACAATGGCAACAGTCCTTGTAGCCGACTGCCACAACTTCCTGGCAAACAATATCGTACAGCCAATTCGACTGTGCTATCACTTAAGAGGTGGTTATCATCATCCTCGTGAACAGCATCATCGCCATTATCATAAAGGAAAAAATCCTTATTTAACAGCAACGTCATCAACGGTCAAGATTCTATACATCCACAGTCTATTCTTACATTCATTGTACGGTCCGGCTCGTCATCATCAATCTATTCATATACACTATACATGGCTGGCAAACAACACCTTCCAGGCCAAAATAAAACTCCAAATGAGTCTAAAGGGGGAATTATATCCTGCAATAAAAAGTAAAACGCTTATGAACACTCCTAGCTAACTAAATTATCGCGCTATAATCAAATATAAATAAAAAAACTTTCTATCATTCACTATCGCGCCTAATAAAGATAAATGAACAAACTGTACTCAGGCGTATACAGAAAGAATCACTTCTAATCACCAGAATTCAAGACACAACTGATTCCTGCTACAGTCAAATAGAACATTCATTCGCCCAAGACATTCATCACTGCCCTAACCTAGCTAAAAATGTAAACAAACAACCTCAATTATACCAACATTCCTTCCCACTACAAACAATCAAACTTTTATTACCTGAATCTCTTGACATCCACATTCATAGCAGTACTTATGAGAAGCAGGGTACTCAGTCCTAATATACAATGCCATTCCCCTAGCCTTAGGGATGGCATCGCATTTCAACATTATTCGCTTCTTGAAACCAGTTATAAGGAGCTCAGATCAGTGCCTCATATTAGGAACAAAGTTTCTGAGTACAAAAGAATATCATACTGTGTGGATGCAACTGTAAGGTCTTGAATATTTCCATGAAGACCATGAATACTGCAATACAGTAGACGACATTGACGAAATTATGACAAACTGGTCCCGGATTCTGCTTAACGTCTCCAGAGAGCATAAGAATTAATGATGATAAAAAAGACACATCATACTTAAAAACCAAATGAACAAGAATGATGAAGAGAATAATATGTACAGAAATATAAATAATGTGATTGATCAAACCCATAGACTATAGAAAAAAAAAGTCGGAAAACTGGTCAACATGAAGGAGCCGATACACCATGCAAGGCTAAATACCCTCCAGGATAGCCTCTTCAACTGAAAGGAGGACAGTAAAGATGGTTTTGAAAAGTAAAAGAATCAGATAAGGAGAAGACAACCTCCTGATAAACCACCAGGCACCTTTCTATTAAGCCTGCTCAACACAACATTTCATAAAAACAATAGGAAAAAAAAAAGATAGAATAGTGTGCCTGATTGTACCTTTAAGCAAGAGAACTCTAACCCAAGACAGTGGAAGACTATGGTATAGAGGCTATGGCACTACCGAAGACTAGAGAACAATGGTTTGATTTTGGAGTGTCCTCCTAGAAGAGCTGCTTACCATAGCTAAAGAGTCTCTTCTACCCTTACCAAGAAGAAACTAGCCACTGAAGAATTACAACACAGTAATTAGCCCCTTGATCAAAGAAGTGTTTGTTAGTTTCAGTGTTATTAGGTGCATGAGAAAGACGAGAATGTGTAAAGAATAGGCCAGACTATTCACTGTATTTGGTATGTGTAGGCAAAGAAAAAAATGAGCCGTAACCAGAGAGAGGGATCTAATTTATTACTGTCTGGCCAGTCAAAGGATCCAATAACTCTCACGGTAGTATCTCAACGGATGGCTAGTGGCCTGGCCTTCCTACTACCTATAGATTCAAGAAAAGCTTTTATAATTTTTGGTATCTTTCAAATTGAAGTTTGTTCCCTCAAGCATACAAACATTTGTCCTTTAATAGAATTTTGAGTTCATCGTAACCAGAACGTCCATTAAATCATTGACGATGTCGATATAACTAGCTAGAGTGGAAGGGGATGTGGAGAAGTTCATCCAGCTGTCAGTCAGTGTCCAACACTTTTGACTTTAACTGCTGTGATTACATAACTACTATTGCTGCCTCTCAAAAATGTCTGCTAGTAGATTTTCTTTTTCTTTTTTCAGACTGTTTCAATCATAAATATAACCTAATAAGGCAATGTGACTGTGTCTGGGAAAAACCAGCAAGAAATGTGGCAGGTTTGTTGATACCAAGTTGTTGATCCTCGTCTCCTTTGTACTTTTTGCAGCTGGCAGGACTGTTCGCACTCATCCGCTTGTGATGAGTAGAAGTGGTTGCCTCCTCTTCAATGGTAAGAGGTATCAAGAACAACAAGAAAACCTAGAGAAACCATTCAGAACAAACTTTGGCCATGCCAAAACTACTGCCAAAGAGATTCTACAGCTCATACTTTACCTCTGGTGAACCTCGACCTGCTATGTCCCATGCAAATTCATCATTGCGACATGAGTCCTTGGGAAGAATTCGTTGCAGGTAGGAAATCTCATTTCACCATGGGTATCTTCTTATGGGAAAGCAAAAACATCTAATATCTTTAGCAATTGTAAAACTCTGCCTTTACTATGACTTTTGCCCATTGTTGTTTAGATGGACGATGAACTGAATTTATGGGAGTTGTGGCCTTCCTTGGGCATTGCTGGTGCTTTGTCAGCAGGGAAGCTGTTGAAGACTGGCTGGTGCCATGACCTCTGTGGATATCCCTGCTGTAACAATCTCAACTACTGTGATCCTCATAATGGTGTTGCAGTGCAAGGCACCTGCATATATGGTGTCAGTAAGTATGAAACATTCACTTTGGCTTCTTTTGTGGAAGCATCATTATTGGTGTCCCAGACCTCGACCTTAACTAAGGTTGGCAAGTAAAAGAAGCATATGTACCCCTCTTATAGTTGTGTTTCCTCAGCCTCCTCGTACTTCTAAGTAGGAGAAGAAGTCCAAGTCCAGGAAGACTTGCTGAAGGAGTCTCGGAAGGCTATGAGAATTCTCTCTCCTCGTACAATAGAGACATTGCATTACTGAGGCCTGACCCAGTCAAGGAAAACATCTCGATATAGTGTACAGGAAACTAGCACAAGCACCATTGGTTAGGGAAGGCTGGTGCCCTTGTCCTTCCCCATCCGTTGATCTCCCATAGATACTTGGGTATCAAATAGAGAGATAATGATGGTTCATGGGGAGGTACTGTTACTTGCATATAACACAATTCTACGGGTGAAAGGAACTAGTGATCAGTGTCGACACTCATACAAGCAATGAGACATTCCCTCTCATGCTTGCGGTTTGGAATATGATCCTTGTCCTCGTGACCCTGGTCAGAAGAGACTTTTACACATGCTCACATAGTAGGGAACGCAATTGTCTGTTACCTGTTGATCCCTTATGTGGTTCGCACATGCCCCAGGAAGTTCCTTCACATACATGCAACCAAGAATGACCATTCTTGACCATTTTTAGTGCTTGTACAAGCACCAAGCTGTTCTGCCACTAAAGTGCAGTCAAGAACAATGTGCATCATCAGCTGGTCAGTGGCACTATTTATTGAAACAAATGTATGCGGTACTTCACGTTCGCCAACGGTTATACAATTATAGGCAGATGAGCAACCTGGTGGAGTAACGAGAACTGTGGTTGTGGAGGAAATATCCCCTAAATGTCAATAAAGTCACTGGCAGCAGGGTGATGGATTGGTTTAAGACGATAGAGACGATGTGTCTTTGGTTTTGACTCTAGATGCCTGGTGGATGATCGTACTGTAATCAGTCTGATTGGCACGGGTCACTTGCCCTTGTTAGATAGGCACTATGCATCACAAAGAACTGGCTATTCTATGAGAAATTTAGCCAGTGAATCCTCTATGGATTTAGTTAGTCTGAAAAAAAAAGAAAATGGCACAATGGCCCCCAGTCCCGGGCATAGTGGTGTGCTAAAAATCTCCCAGTTTATAATTACTAAATAAAAATTGAAAATTGGTAATTGGAATGTTAGAACCATGAATCAGATTAGGAAGTCACAGCAAGTGGAGAACGAATTAATAAATATAGTTTGGATATCTTGGCCTTAACCAAAACATGTTGTAAGGGGATTGGTAAAGATGTCTTTTACCAAAGCAATATATATATATATATATATATGTATGTATATATATATAAATATATATATATATATATATATGCATGTATATATATATATATATACGTATGTATATATAATATATATATACTGTGTATATATATATATATATATATATATATATATATATATATATACATAATGGATTTTGAGTGAAGCGAAAAATCTATTTTAGGGTGCGATAGCCATGTCGTCCTGATGGAAGGTTCCTTTAAGTAGCTTCATAGGGTATATTTGACTATAGTGATATTCCCAGAGAATTTGACTTAAGGTCTCCAGAATTCTAACTCCTGGCGCGAATATCGTTAAAGTTTCCTTTTAGGGTATCGCATAATATCAGGGGACGTATTCTTGACACGCCACATAGCAATCAATCTGCACCCTGCATAGCGTTTACACTTCGAAGGGGAAAAGTGGCAAAATAAAAGAGGAGCTGTTATAAAGTTCCCTTCCTCTGTTACTTTTTGAGTACAGTACTCAGATGGCGCCATAATCACCGTCATCTTTATTCCTTGTAGCGTTGAGCCGGTACTTATAGATACAGTATTATTGGGTGGGATCCTGCCAAGGCCTTTCATAGAAAGGAGGGCGGGTCCATCAGGACGACATGGCTATCTCACCCAAAAATAGATTTTTCGCTTCGCTCAAAATCCGTTTTTTGGGCTGAGGCCATGTCGTCCTGATGCAAGTTTACCAGAGCATTAATGTATCCGTGGATTTCCCAGTTGTGCCTTAAACCTCAAGACAATATTTCCTTGGTCATCTAGACCTTAGAGACCTATGACATTACTGTTATATGTCATTTCTTCTAATCATAGACTATGTTAGTGCTTCCTGCCCCCTACAGGGAAGAGTCAAACTAGACTCGGGAAAAAGTCTCGAAGTTTGCATATTTCATATGTGTTATGTATTATTGTAATGTACTATATTATTTCAAGTGTTGCAGGTATTGCGCAACATTGCATCATGTTGCATGAATAAGACATGTTATGCTTTGTACATAAGAGTAATGATTTGTTTTGGTATTAGGATTCAAACATTTGTTGATTACCTCAAAGATAGGATGTGATTCTTTATGATTTTGTACTGGAGTTGGATTTAAGTCTTTTCAGAGCGATGCTCTTTTGTTTAGCAATGTTTTGGTTTTGTCAGATTGTGTAAGACGCTCCACATACACTTGGGAGTCAGCTGTCACAGAGTAAACAGAGCAATGTAGTCATTTATACATTAAATGTATATTTTAAGAATACCAACGTCTTATTACCCATCAAGCCAAAACTGACAACTAGAGATGGGATCAGCTGAGAAATAATTACTAACAATTGTTCATCCATGTTCCAGGTAATTATTATGGTTAATAGAACTTCCTACCAAAGTACCATATCCCACTGACGACTAGAGATGGGATCAGCTGAGAAATAATTACTAACAATTGTTCATCTATGTTCCAGGTAATCATTATGGTTAATAGAACTTCCTACCAAAGTACCTTATCCCACACTGGCGATGTTCAGGACGACGGACAAGCAGGGAGAAGCATTGGACCTTTTGTACAAGGACGGCCAGCACAAGAGAAGTTCCGTTTTTACAGTAGGGGACAAGAGTAAAATCGCCCAATGAAGATTGTACCAGCAGCAGAACAGGAATTTCATCAAACACACAGCTAGGGTGAAATTTAAAGTTGGGTAGGTAGGAAGTACACTTGTGACTGCAGAACAGTAGCTTAACCTACCATAGTTATTAAGGTAAGCAAACAAAATGCCTTTTAATATAGAACACCCACAAGGTTTCAGCATCACTGCTGAGCCCAATTCTGTTGCAACACGATGGCAACAGTGGTGTGAGGAATTTAAGATTTATTTAGAAGCATTAGGGAACATGAAGGATGCCCAAAAGAAGGCATTATTACTTCATACAGCAGGTAGAGAAGTTCGGGAAGTGTTTAAGACTTTGCAGCCTACAGATGACACAAGTGAAGCTGCAATTAAGGCTCTTACCACATATTTTGCTCCTCAGGTCAATAAATTTTTTGAAAGATACCAGTTTTCAGCGCAAGCTTATCAGAAAGAAAATGAAAGTTTAGATGCATTTGTGACTAAACTAAAGAATTTAGCCGTTCCATGTGAATTTCTAGAGTTAGAAAATGTTATCATAGATCAAGTAATTGCACATTGCACATCAGAAGAGCTAAGAAAGAAATTATTGCAAGATAAAGATTTAACATTAGAAAAGGTATTGATAACAGGCAGAGCTTTAGAAACATTAAATAGGCAAAGTAACATAATAGGTAGTTCTATAAGCAATAGAATGGAAAATTCTAAAATTAGTACAGTAGGTTCAAAGTGGAAAACCAATGAGAATCAGAGAAGGAATATGACAAAGCCTAGTCATAGAAAAGTGCCTAACACTAATGTTCATAAATATCAGAATCAGGCTTATACACAGAAACAACAGGAAAAACCCAAGTGTTTTAGGTGTAGTAAAACTGATCATCTTGCATACGAAGCAAGGAAATGCCCTGCTACTGGACAGACATGCCAGAATTGCAGAAAGCTGGGTCATTTTGCAACTGCTTGTAGATTCCCTAAACAGTACGCAAAGAAAATAAATGCTACAGTTGATACTATGGGTCAAGAGAATAATGAGGAAAATGTTCATGATAATCAGGTTAGTTCAGAAACTGATTTTGCGTTTCGCATAAATTCAGTCAACAAAGGTGCAAAGAAACATATCATGGTAGAAGTAATCATCAATGGTAAACCAATTTTGATGCAAGTTTACACAGCAGCCGATGTATCAATTATGTCTGAGAAAATGGCTAAAAGCATTCCTAATTTGTTATTAGAAGGTACAAATAGAGTTTTGAAAAGTTATAATGGTTTTGATATTCAGGTAATAGGTGCTTCGAAAGTAGAAGTACAGTACAAAGAACAGAAATTAGAGAGAATGCCATTAACAGTAGTAAAAGGTAATGGACAAACTTTGCTAGGTTTAGATTGGCTACGGTATTTGAAGTTAGATTGGCCTAGTATTTTGAAGGTTGCAGGTAGACAAGATGAAAACAAAAATGAAATAAATATCTATGGATAACATCATATCAGAGTTTCAAGATGTATTTGAAGATAAAATAGGTACAGTAAAGAACGCAAAGGCAATTTTAGTTTTGAAACCGGACAGTTCTCCTAGATTTTTTGGTCCGAGACCAGTACCGTATGCATTGAAAAGTGCAGTTGAAACAGAAATCAGGAGATTAGAAAATGAAGGTTCCTGGGAAAAGGTTACATATTCAGATTGGGCTACACCATTAGTTCCTATTGTGAAGGAAAGTGGACAGGTTAGGTTATGTGGAGATTACAAAGTAACGTTGAATCCACAACTGCAAGTAGCTCAACATCCCTTACCAAATCCGAAAGACATGTTTGCAACTATGTCAGGATGCAGTGTTTTTTCTAAATTAGATTTAAGACAAGCATTTCAACAGCTTCCCATGGATGAAACTTCACAAGAATTATGTACTGTAAATACATCCTTAGGTTTGTTTAGGCCAAAGAGATTGCCTTATGGAGTTGCAAGTAGTCCAGCTATATGGCAACAAACTATGGATAAGATTTTTTCAGGAATGCAAGGAGTATTCATTTTTATAGATGATATTTTAATTGCGGGTAAACACACAAGAGAACATAGAGAAAGATTGCGAACAGTTCTGAAGAAGTTGAAGTAACATAATATTAGAGTAAATAACAAATGTATTTTAGAAGTTGATTCAGTGGAATACTTAGTTTTTGTAATAAATGGCAAGGGTATTCACAAAACTAAAGAGAAGATTAAAGCTGTACAATCAACAAAAGTGCCAGAAAATGTTAAGGAATTACAGTCATTTCTAGGTTTAGTAAAATTTTATGGGAATTTCATTCAGAATCTGTCTACAATTGCACACCCATTGTATACTCTGTTGAATAAGGGGGTAGAATGGAAGTGGACAAAAGAGTGTCAGGAATCTTTTGAAAGAATCAAGCAGGAAATAACATCACCTACATTCTTAGTACATTATCAAATGGATTTACCAGTTAAATTAGTATGTGATGCATCAAACATAGGTTTAGGTGCAGTATTATCTCATGTAATGCCAGATGGAACAGAAAAGCCAATTGCATTCACTTCTAGAGTATTGAACAAGGCAGAAAGGAATTACTCTCAAATAGAAAAGGAAGGTTTAGCATTAGTTTATGGAGTTAAAAAATTCCATATGTATCTTTATGGAAGGAAAAAGTTCACACTTGTTACAGATCATAAACCTTTATTAGCAATATTGGGTCCAAAAGCAAGTTTATCTACGTTGGTAGCTGCAAGACTACAACGTTGGGCAGTTACGTTAGCAGCGTACCACTATGATATAGAATACCGTCCAACATCAAACATGGGTAATGCAGATGCTTTATCCAGATTACCCGTAGACAAAGCTCCAGAAGAGTATGATGACAGTGTTCTGTTAATTTCTGTATATAATGTACCAATAACTGCAAAAGATGTAGCACACAGTACCAAGCAAGACCCAGTACTTAGTAAGGTTTTGGAGAGTTTAATGACAGGTAGGGACTTATGTGGAAAAGAGGAAAATTGTAAACCGTATAAGGATATATGGTATGAACTGAGTGTAACACAAGGAATAGTGATGAGAGGTTCCAGGGTAGTTATTCCTAATTCACTGAGAAATAAGGTTTTGTCTGAAATACATGCTGATCACCAAGGTATTGTAAGAGCAAAGTCAATTGCGAGAACTTTTGTATGGTGGCCAGGTGTAGATAAAGATGTGGAATGTTATATAAAGAATTGTATGAATTGTGTTATGCAACAGAACAATCCTCAATTTGCTAGAATGCACCCGTGGGAGTTACCCAGGTATCCATGGCGAAGAGTGCATATAGATTTTGCAGGTCCTTTTTTGAATTATTTGTTTTTGATAGTAGTAGATGCTTACAGTAAGTGGCCAGAAATTATCCCAATGAAGACAACAACGTCTTACGCCACAATAAAAGAGTTAATGCAAATTTTTTCAACGCATGGTATTCCAGAAAGAATTGTTACAGATAATGGTCCACAATTTACCTCACAAGAGTTTAAAGAATTTTGTAATGTCAATGGTATAAAGCATACATTTTCAACTACATATCATCCATCTACTAATGGAGAGGCTGAAAGATTTGTCCAAACGTTTAAACACAATATGAAGTGTAGAAAAGCAAATTCAGGTAATATATTTTTGCATGTGTCAAAATTTTTATTGTCTTATAGAACAACGCCGCACAGCACAACGGGCGCGGCACCCTCAAATTTGTTGATGGGGAGGAGGATAAGGTGTAAGTTAGATTTGTTGTATCCAAGTTTGCATAGTGATTTAGAAGATAAAGGGTATAAAAAAAGTAGCAAAGCTTCCTAATGTAAGACATTTTTTACCTTTGTCTGATGTCATGGTAAGATCGTACAACACTCCAGAGAAGTGGGTACCAGGAGAGATTGTAAGAGAGTTAGGAAATTTACATTATGATGTTCGTGTTGGTGATAATGTTGTAAAACGTCATGTTGATCAATTACAGCCGTTAAACAGAAAGACAGTAGAGCATGTGAATGTTAGAGATGAGAAACTTAAAGAAGTAGTTAGATCAAATGAGTCAAATATTAACCAAGATGGTCCACCATCCAATGTAGATTCAGAACCAATTCATGTACCAGTACAAGATGAGGTTAAAGTGCTTCCTAATAGGATTAACAGAGGAAAGCCCCCTGAGAGATTAGATTTATGAAGATTTTTACAATGTCAAGTTAAGGGGGAGGAGACTGTTATGTATTATTGCAATGTACTATATTATTTCAAGTGTTGCAGGTATTGCGCAACATTGCATCATGTTGCATGAATAAGACATGTTATGCTTTGTACATAAGAGTAATGATTTGTTTTGGTATTAGGATTCAAACATTTGTTGATTACCTCAAAGATAGGATGTGATTCTTTATGATTTTGTACTGGAGTTGGATTTAAGTCTTTTCAGAGCGATGCTCTTTTGTTTAGCAATGTTTTGGTTTTGTCAGATTGTGTAAGATGCTCCACATACACTTGGGAGTCAGCTGTCACAGAGTAAACAGAGCAATGTAGTCATTTATACATTAAATGTATATTTTAAGAATACCATCGTCTTATTACCCATCAAGCCAAAACTGACGACTAGAGATGGGATCAGCTGAAAAATAATTACTAACAATTGTTCATCTATGTTCCAGGTAATTATTATGGTTAATAGAACTTCCTACCAAAGTACCATATCCCACAATATGACCAACCTAGCAATCAAAAGGGCATACAGGTCTCACTGTATGCCTTTAGCTAAAGTTTGTATTTTTAAAACAAACACAGGTTCTTGTCAGCCACTATAGCATCTGAGGTATATCAGCTCAGCTGTATACTGCAATAGACAAGTTTGTATCTGTATCGGAACAAGGTAAGCCTAGCTAGAAAGGTTTGTTTACATAAGGGAACAAAGTTACTACCTTTGTTCAATATAATTATGCAGAATAGTAAGGAAAAAAGTAATGCTCACACATAACTTTATTAAAGTATGTTTAGGCAAAATAAGATGCGTAAATCAATTAAACATTTATTGTCAAACAATAAATAAAAATTCAGCATACATTTCATGATAATATAAAAATGCAAGTGAAATAGAATTTACAAACATAGACGATACAGAATAAATCAGAAATACTTGTTTTACCTGAAAACAAAAAGTTTTGCCACTCAATTGAAAATTTAATAAATTTTCTGTCTTTCTGAGAAGTCTGTCTATTTACACTTGTGTAAAAAGCACACGGCACTTAGTGTTCAGTCTATGTTTCTTCACCTTTGTACACTGGAACAGTCCATAATGTCACCTTGATGACATTTCACTGACCATGTTGCGCTATAATGTCCCAACATGTACAACCTTTAGAATTATAGTCCCACATAATTCACTGTTCCTCGCAGCACTAAGCGACAGGTTTTAGTACACTACCTGCCGCCACCTCGAATCGTTTTAATTCTTGCACTTGCTTCGCGTAGTGTTTCAAAAACACTGGATGACTTCCATCCAGTAAACGAGCGAAGGCCCTCGAAATCCATGAGCTGGAAAAAGTTTAACGAAGAAGCAATTTTCCTAGGTTCATGACCTGCGGGTGTACTGTCAGGATCCACTCTGCGAATGAAGTAGGTGATCTTCGCCCTTAGTTGTTTCAGGGATAAGTTTGAGCCCGATGTTTTTCCTTTAAAGAGCTTTCCTCCCCTGAAGTGTGAAGTTCTGTGAAGATAGACCTTTAGACTCTCCACTGGACACAGCAAGACATCTTCCTCCAGAGGGCAGATTCTCCAGGGACTCCACCTCTTAGTGGGTAGCTCATTCTTGGCAAGAAACGTTGGGTCAGAAAAGAGATTTACCTCTCCCGTTTCAGCAAACTGGAAATGGCCCTCTTCCTGAGAAAGGGCCACTACCTCAATAACTCTAGCCCCCTGAGGCTAGAGCAAACAAGAATATAACTTTTTGAGTCAAATCTTTCAAAGAGCAATTATCGTTGTTCAAGCTTGAAGCAAAATGTAGTACCTTATCATGAGACCATGAAATGGGCCTTGGAGGTGCTGCTGGCCTGAGCCTAGCACAGGCCTTAGGGATTTTGTTAAAAATCTCATTAGACAAGTCTACTTGGAAAGCATAAAGCAAGGGTCTAGTCAAGGCAGATTTACACGTAGTTATCATGTTGACTGCTAAACCTTGTTCATGAAGGTGAATAAAGAAAGATAAGCAGAAATCCATCAAGATTTCCTTTGGATTTCTTGCCTTGACAAAGGCCACCCACTTCTTCCAAGATGACTCGTATTTTCTTCTGGTAGATTTCGACTTATATTCCTCTAAGAAGTCTATACTCTCTTTTGAGATCCTAAGCCTTTTCCTTACTACTAGGGAGAGAAAATAATGAGATGAAGGTCTTGGGTTTTCTGTAATGAAGTGAAGACAGTCGACTTCTGTACTTGTTGAGACAGAACTGGGTCCAACAGGGGAATCAGCCTCGGCTGTAATTCCAATATTAAAGGGTACCAGTTGCTCCGGGGCCACTTGGGAGCCACTAGGGCTGCTGTTCCTTGAAAAGATCTCAACTTGTTGAGGACCTGCATCAGCAGGTTGGATGGAGGGAGCAGATAAATCCTGGTCCATCTGTTCCAGTCGAGGGACATGGCTTCCACTGCTCCCACTAGAGGGTCCTCGTAAGGGGCCACATATCAAGGACGTTTCTAGTCGACGCTCGTCGCGAAGAGGTCGATGTGCAGTTCCGGGACTTGATGTAAGATGAAGTAGAATGATCTTACGTCTAGGGACCATTCTGACTCTATCGTAGTTAGCCAGGATAGTGTCCGCTGTCACAGTGCGGAACCTTTGAAGGTGAACTGCTGATAAGTACCATCTCTTCTTTTCCGTTAAACGGAAGATGGCTAACATAACTTGGTTGAGTTGAGGTGATCTCGAGCCTTGATGATTCAGATATCTCATTACCACCTCGCTGTCCAGAATCAGTCTCATGTGGACTGAAGGGCGAGGGGATGATTTCTTCAGTGTGAGGAAGACTGCCATGGCCTCCAAAATGTTGATATGGAAGTTCTTGAATAGAGAGTACAAAGTTCCTTGAACTTTCTGCTAATGAGAGTGACCTCCCCATCCTTCCAATGGTGCATCCGTGGGGATAATGACTGAGGGTGGAGGTGGTTGCAAAAGTGTTGACCTCTTGAAGTTCTTGGCCTCGACCATGGCTTGAGAAGTGATCGTAGTCGGATCGGTATTGGTCTTCTTAGATCTCTTCGAGCGTTTGATGCGTATCTTCTCTAGACTCCTGATGCATCTTTTAGCTGTGCTCTTAGCACCGGGTCTGTCACTGATGCAAACTGAAGGTAGTCCAGCACTCTCTCCTGTTGGCGTCTTGAAATCCTAATGGATTTTATAAGTCTCTTGACAGATACCGCTATCTCTCTCCTCTTCTTTAATGAAATGGAGAGGAGAGGCGATGTGACTGTAAGTCCCAATATATGCCTAGCCATTGAAACTTCTGAGCTGGAGATAGTTGAGACTTTTTGGTGTTGACCTTGAATCCCAGATGTTCCAGGAACTGGATCACTTTCTTGGATGCTTGCATGCATTTCGACTTGGATGCTGCCCACACCAGTAATCGTCCAGATAGGATATCACTTGACACCTTGTAGGCGTAGTTGTTGAACGGCTGCATCTGCAAGTTTCGTGAAGATCCTTGGGGCTATGTTTAGTCTGAAGGGCATGGCTCTGAAAGCATACTTTCTTTTTTGTAGCCAGAATCCTAGGTAGGAGGAGAGTTGGCGACTGATCGGAATGCGCCAATAGGCATCTGCCATGTCTGTGGAGACTGTGTATGCCCTTTTGGGCAACAGGGCCCTTATGTGTTGAAGGGTCAGCATCTTGAACTTGTCGTTCTTTATGAACTTGTTGAGTGGCGACAAATCCAGAATGAATCTGAGTTTGTCTGAGTCCTTCTTTGGAACACAAAACAGCCTTCCTTGGAATTTGATGGACTTTGCCCTACTTATTACCCGTTTGCTCAAAAACTTTCGGATGTATTCTTCCACCCCCGTTCTGGAAGAAAGACAGAAAATTTATTAAATTTTCAATTGAGTGGCAAAACTTTTTGTTTTCAGGTAAAACAAGTATTTCTGATTTATTCTGTATTGTCTATGTTTGTAAATTCTATTTCACTTGCATTTTTATATTATCATGAAATGTATGCTGAATTTTTATTTATTGTTTGACAATAAATGTTTAATTGATTTACGCATCTTATTTTGCCTAAACATACTTTAATAAAGTTATGTGTGAGCATTACTTTTTTCCTTACTATTCTGCATAATTATATTGAACAAAGGTAGTAACTTTGTTCCCTTATGTAAACAAACCTTTCTAGCTAGGCTTACCTTGTTCCGATACAGATACAAACTTGTCTATTGCAGTATACAGCTGAGCTGATATACCTCAGATGCTATAGTGGCTGACAAGAACCTGTGTTTGTTTTAAAAATACAAACTTTAGCTAAACGCATACAGTGAGACCTGTATGCCCTTTTGATTGCTAGGTTGGTCATATTGTGGGATATGGTACTTTGGTAGGAAGTTCTATTAACCATAATAATTACCTGGAACATAGATGAACAATTGTTAGTAATTATTTCTCAGCTGATCCCATCTCTAGTCGTCAGTTTTGGCTTGATGGGTAATAAGACGATGGTATTCTTAAAATATACATTTAATGTATAAATGAATACATTGCTCTGTTTACTCTGTGACAGCTGACTCCCAAGTGTATGTGGAGCATCTTACACAATCTGACAAAACCAAAACATTGCTAAACAAAAGAGCATCGCTCTGAAAAGACTTAAATCCAACTCCAGTACAAAATCATAAAGAATCACATCCTATCTTTGAGGTAATCAACAAATGTTTGAATCCTAATACCAAAACAAATCATTACTCTTATGTACAAAGCATAACATGTCTTATTCATGCAACATGATGCAATGTTGCGCAATACCTGCAACACTTGAAATAATATAGTACATTGCAATAATACATAACAGTCTCCTCCCCCTTAACTTGACATTGTAAAAATCTTCATAAATCTAATCTCTCAGGGGGCTTTCCTCTGTTAATCCTATTAGGAAGCACTTTAACCTCAGCTTGTACTGGTACATGAATTGGTTCTGAATCTACATTGGATGGTGGACCATCTTGGTTAATATTTGACTCATTTGATCTAACTACTTCTTTAAGTTTCTCATCTCTAACATTCACATGCTCTACTGTCTTTCTGTTTAACGGCTGTAATTGATCAACATGACGTTTTACAACATTATCACCAACACGAACATCATAATGTAAATTTCCTAACTCTCTTACAATCTCTCCTGGTACCCACTTCTCTGGAGTGTTGTACGATCTTACCATGACATCAGACAAAGGTAAAAAATGTCTTACATTAGGAAGCTTTGCTACTTGTTTATACCCTTTATCTTCTAAATCACTTTGCAAACTTGGATACAACAAATCTAACTTACACCTTATCCTCCTCCCCATCAACAAATTTGAGGGTGCCGCGCCCGTTGTGCTGTGCGGCGTTGTTCTATAAGACAATAAAAATTTTGACACATGCAAAAATATATTACCTGAATTTGCTTTTCTACACTTCATATTGTGTTTAAACGTTTGGACAAATCTTTCAGCCTCTCCATTAGTAGATGGATGATATGTAGCTGAAAATGTATGCTTTATACCATTGACATTACAAAATTCTTTAAACTCTTGTGAGGTAAATTGTGGACCATTATCTGTAACAATTCTTTCTGGAATACCATGCGTTGAAAAAATTTGCATTAACTCTTTTATTGTGGAGTAAGACATTGTTGTCTTCATTGGGATAATTTCTGGCCACTTACTGTAAGCATCTACTACTATCAAAAACAAATAATTCAAAAAAGGACCTGCAAAATCTATATGCACTCTTTGCCATGGATACCTGGGTAACTCCCACGGGTGCATTCTAGCAAATTGAGGATTGTTCTGTTGCATAACACAATTCATACAATTCTTTATATAACATTCCACATCTTTATCTACACCTGGCCACCATACAAAAGTTCTCGCAATTGACTTTGCTCTTACAATACCTTGGTGATCAGCATGTATTTCAGACAAAACCTTATTTCTCAGTGAATTAGGAATAACTACCCTGGAACCTCTCATCACTATTCCTTGTGTTACACTCAGTTCATACCATATATCCTTATACGGTTTACAATTTTCCTCTTTTCCACATAAGTCCCTACCTGTCATTAAACTCTCCAAAACCTTACTAAGTACTGGGTCTTGCTTGGTACTGTGTGCTACATCTTTTGCAGTTATTGGTACATTATATACAGAAATTAACAGATCACTGTCATCATACTCTTCTGGAGCTTTGTCTACGGGTAATCTGGATAAAGCATCTGCATTACCCATGTTTGATGTTGGACGGTATTCTATATCATAGTGGTACGCTGCTAACGTAACTGCCCAACGTTGTAGTCTTGCAGCTACCAACGTAGATAAACTTGCTTTTGGACCCAATATTGCTAATAAAGGTTTATGATCTGTAACAAGTGTGAAATTTTTCCTTCCATAAAGATACATATGGAATTTTTTAACTCCATAAACTAATGCTAAACCTTCCTTTTCTATTTGAGAGTAATTCCTTTCTGCCTTGTTCAATACTCTAGAAGTGAATGCAATTGGTTTTTCTGTTCCATCTGGCATTACATGAGATAATACTGCACCTAAACCTATGTTTGATGCATCACATACTAATTTAACTGGTAAATCCATTTGATAATGTACTAAGAATGTAGGTGATGTTATTTCCTGCTTGATTCTTTCAAAAGATTCCTGACACTCTTTTGTCCACTTCCATTCTACCCCCTTATTCAACAGAGTATACAATGGGTGTGCAATTGTAGACAGATTCTGAATGAAATTCCCATAAAATGTTACTAAACCTAGAAATGACTGTAATTCCTTAACATTTTCTGGCACTTTTGTTGATTGTACAGCTTTAATCTTCTCTTTAGTTTTGTGAATACCCTTGCCATTTATTACAAAAACTAAGTATTCCACTGAATCAACTTCTAAAATACATTTGTTCTTATTTACTCTAATATCATGTTCCTTCAACTTCTTCAGAACTGTTCGCAATCTTTCTCTATGTTCTCTTGTGTGTTTACCCGCAATTAAAATATCATCTATAAAAATGAATACTCCTTGCATTCCTGAAAAAATCTTATCCATAGTTTGTTGCCATATAGCTGGACTACTTGCAACTCCATAAGGCAATCTCTTTGGCCTAAACAAACCTAAGGATGTATTTACTGTACATAATTCTTGTGAAGTTTCATCCATGGGAAGCTGTTGAAATGCTTGTCTTAAATCTAATTTAGAAAAAACACTGCATCCTGACATAGTTGCAAACATGTCTTTCGGATTTGGTAAGGGATGTTGAGCTACTTGCAGTTGTGGATTCAACGTTACTTTGTAATCTCCACATAACCTAACCTCTCCACTTTCCTTCACAATAGGAACTAATGGTGTAGCCCAATCTGAATATGTAACCTTTTCCCAGGAACCTTCATTTTCTAATCTCCTGATTTCTGTTTCAACTGCACTTTTCAATGCATACGGTACTGGTCTCGGACCAAAAAATCTAGGAGAACTGTCCGGTTTCAAAACTAAAATTGCCTTTGCGTTCTTTACTGTACCTATTTTATCTTCAAATACATCTTGAAACTCTGATATGATGTTATCCATAGATATTTCATTTTTGTTTTCATCTTGTCTACCTGCAACCTTCAAAATACTAGGCCAATCTAACTTCAAATACCGTAGCCAATCTAAACCTAGCAAAGTTTGTCCATTACCTTTTACTACTGTTAATGGCATTCTCTCTAATTTCTGTTCTTTGTACTGTACTTCTACTTTCGAAGCACCTATTACCTGAATATCAAAACCATTATAACTTTTCAAAACTCTATTTGTACCTTCTAATAACAAATTAGGAATGCTTTTAGCCATTTTCTCAGACATAATTGATACATCGGCTGCTGTGTAAACTTGCATCAAAATTGGTTTACCATTGATGATTACTTCTACCATGATATGTTTCTTTGCACCTTTGTTGACTGAATTTATGCGAAACGCAAAATCAGTTTCTGAACTAACCTGATTATCATGAACATTTTCCTCATTATTCTCTTGACCCATAGTATCAACTGTAGCATTTATTTTCTTTGCGTACTGTTTAGGGAATCTACAAGCAGTTGCAAAATGACCCAGCTTTCTGCAATTCTGGCATGTCTGTCCAGTAGCAGGGCATTTCTTTGCTTCGTATGCAAGATGATCAGTTTTACTACACCTAAAACACTTGGGTTTTTCCTGTTGTTTCTGTGTATAAGCCTGATTCTGATATTTATGAACATTAGTGTTAGGCACTTTTCTATGACTAGGCTTTGTCATATTCCTTCTCTGATTCTCATTGGTTTTCCACTTTGAACCTACTGTACTAATTTTAGAATTTTCCATTCTATTGCTTATAGAACTACCTATTATGTTACTTTGCCTATTTGATGTTTCTAAAGCTCTGCCTGTTATCAATACCTTTTTTAATGTTAAATCTTTATCTTGCAAGCACATTGTTCTTGACTGCACTTTAGTGGCAGAACAGCTTGGTGCTTGTACAAGCACTAAAAATGGTCAAGAATGGTCATTCTTGGTTGCATGTATGTGAAGGAACTTCCTGGCGCATGTGCGAACCACATAAGGGATCAACAGGTAACAGACAATTGCGTTCCCTACTATGTGAGCATGTGTAAAAGTCTCTTCTGACCAGGGTCACGAGGACAAGGATCATATTCCAAACCGCAAGCATGAGAGGGAATGTCTCATTGCTTGTATGAGTGTCGACACTGATCACTAGTTCCTTTCACCCGTAGAATTGTGTTATATGCAAGTAACAGTACCTCCCCATGAACCATCATTATCTCTCTATTTGATACCCAAGTATCTATGGGAGATCAACGGATGGGGAAGGACAAGGGCACCAGCCTTCCCTAACCAATGGTGCTTGTGCTAGTTTCCTGTACACTATATCGAGATGTTTTCCTTGACTGGGTCAGGCCTCAGTAATGCAATGTCTCTATTGTACGAGGAGAGAGAATTCTCATAGCCTTCCGAGACTCCTTCAGCAAGTCTTCCTGGACTTGGACTTCTTCTCCTACTTAGAAGTACGAGGAGGCTGAGGAAACACAACTATAAGAGGGGTACATATGCTTCTTTTACTTGCCAACCTTAGTTAAGGTCGAGGTCTGGGACACCAATAATGATGCTTCCACAAAAGAAGCCAAAGTGAATGTTTCATACTTACTGACACCATATATGCAGGTGCCTTGCACTGCAACACCATTATGAGGATCACAGTAGTTGAGATTGTTACAGCAGGGATATCCACAGAGGTCATGGCACCAGCCAGTCTTCAACAGCTTCCCTGCTGACAAAGCACCAGCAATGCCCAAGGAAGGCCACAACTCCCATAAATTCAGTTCATCGTCCATCTAAACAACAATGGGCAAAAGTCATAGTAAAGGCAGAGTTTTACAATTGCTAAAGATATTAGATGTTTTTGCTTTCCCATAAGAAGATACCCATGGTGAAATGAGATTTCCTACCTGCAACGAATTCTTCCCAAGGACTCATGTCGCAATGATGAATTTGCATGGGACATAGCAGGTCGAGATTCACCAGAGGTAAAGTATGAGCTGTAGAATCTCTTTGGCAGTAGTTTTGGCATGGCCAAAGTTTGTTCTGAATGGTTTCTCTAGGTTTTCTTGTTGTTCTTGATACCTCTTACCATTGAAGAGGAGGCAACCACTTCTACTCATCACAAGCGGATGAGTGCGAACAGTCCTGCCAGCTGCAAAAAGTACAAAGGAGACGAGGATCAACAACTTGGTATCAACAAACCTGCCACATTTCTTGCTGGTTTTTCCCAGACACAGTCACATTGCCTTATTAGGTTATATTTATGATTGAAACAGTCTGAAAAAAGAAAAAGAAAATCTACTAGCAGACATTTTTGAGAGGCAGCAATAGTAGTTATGTAATCACAGCAGTTAAAGTCAAAAGTGTTGGACACTGACTGACAGCTGGATGAACTTCTCCACATCCCCTTCCACACTAGCTAGTTATATCGACATCGTCAATGATTTAATGGACGTTCTGGTTACGATGAACTCAAAATTCTATTAAAGGACAAATGTTTGTATGCTTGAGGGAACAAACTTCAATTTGAAAGATACCAAAAATTATAAAAGCTTTTCTTGAATCTATAGGTAGTAGGAAGGCCAGGCCACTAGCCATCCGTTGAGATACTACCGTGAGAGTTATTGGATCCTTTGACTGGCCAGACAGTAATAAATTAGATCCCTCTCTCTGGTTACGGCTCATTTTTTTCTTTGCCTACACATACCAAATACAGTGAATAGTCTGGCCTATTCTTTACACATTCTCGTCTTTCTCATGCACCTAATAACACTGAAACTAACAAACACTTCTTTGATCAAGGGGCTAATTACTGTGTTGTAATTCTTCGGTGGCTAGTTTCTTCTTGGTAAGGGTAGAAGAGACTCTTTAGCCATGGTAAGCAGCTCTTCTAGGAGGACACTCCAAAATCAAACCATTGTTCTCTAGTCTTCGGTAGTGCCATAGCCTCTATACCATAGTCTTCCACTGTCTTGGGTTAGAGTTCTCTTGCTTAAAGGTACAATCAGGCACACTATTCTATCTTTTTTTTTTCCTATTGTTTTTATGAAATGTTGTGTTGAGCAGGCTTAATAGAAAGGTGCCTGGTGGTTTATCAGGAGGTTGTCTTCTCCTTATCTGATTCTTTTACTTTTCAAAACCATCTTTACTGTCCTCCTTTCAGTTGAAGAGGCTATCCTGGAGGGTATTTAGCCTTGCATGGTGTATCGGCTCCTTCATGTTGACCAGTTTTCCGACTTTTTTTTTTCTATAGTCTATGGGTTTGATCAATCACATTATTTATATTTCTGTACATATTATTCTCTTCATCATTCTTGTTCATTTGGTTTTTAAGTATGATGTGTCTTTTTTATCATCATTAATTCTTATGCTCTCTGGAGACGTTAAGCAGAATCCGGGACCAGTTTGTCATAATTTCGTCAATGTCGTCTACTGTATTGCAGTATTCATGGTCTTCATGGAAATATTCAAGACCTTACAGTTGCATCCACACAGTATGATATTCTTTTGTACTCAGAAACTTTGTTCCTAATATGAGGCACTGATCTGAGCTCCTTATAACTGGTTTCAAGAAGCGAATAATGTTGAAATGCGATGCCATCCCTAAGGCTAGGGGAATGGCATTGTATATTAGGACTGAGTACCCTGCTTCTCATAAGTACTGCTATGAATGTGGATGTCAAGAGATTCAGGTAATAAAAGTTTGTGGCAGGCATAGCAACTTCTATTTGTGTTCGATCTTCCGGAATCCTGACATGGATGATTCTATCTTCGATTGTCTTCTTACCATTATGGTTAAGATAAAAGAAGATGATAGAAAAGCCTCTTTTGTCTTTGTTGGTGACTTCAATGCTCATCATAGGGAGTGGTTAAATTCTGTTTCTCCTACCTATCGCGATAGCTTAAGAGCTTTAGACTTCGCCTCTGAATCAGGCTGAGAGCATATCATAAGTGAAGCTACTCAGAGGTCTGGTAACTGCTTGGACCTCGTATACACCTACTCCCCTGGCGTTATAACAAGTAAGGTTGGTTCTCCAGTTGGGACATCTGATCATGCCTTGATTTCATTAGTAGTAAAGACTGAGCAGCCTGTCCCTGATGTATCTAACTCATGTAAGATTTACATGAAATTTCAAGCAGACTGGAATGGGATTTTGCATGATCTTTTAGGCTTGAATTGGTCACAATTCTATAGTAGTGTTGATCCTGTAGTCCCATTGACTGAGAATCTAGTCAGCGTAATTGATAGGCGTATCCCTTCTCGTGTACTATGGTACCGAGTGAAGGACAAACAATGGTTCAATGATGATTGTAGACATGCTTATCTAGAGAAGCAGGAGGCCTATCATCTTTGCAAGGGTAACAGCTCAAACTTGACCTGAATTAAATATAGTCAGTAAAAAGCTTTTATTCAGAGAGTTTATACTTCAACTGAAAAAGAATACAATTTAACCATAAAACAAACCCTTTCTGGTACAACCCATGAGCATAAGTGGTGGACTATCCTTAAATCTGCACTCTTTGATGTAAATGCAACAGTTCCTCCTTTACTTAAACCAGATGACCCTGTCACTCACTGTCCAAAGAAAAAGGCAACCCTCTTGGCAGATGTGTTTGACAGCAAGCAGAGTAATGAGAAACGCAAACTTCCTCATTCCTGTTTTCCTGAGGCTAAACTAACTAGTTTAGCTTTTCGATCTTGTGTTATTCAAGCTCTGTTGACGGACCTTGATGCTTATGGAGGTATAGATCCAAATGGTATTTTTCCTTTGTTTTTTAAAAAGACTGCAGATTTCTTAGTTATCTGTTATTTTGAGCAAGTTAGCAAAAAGCGGAGCTTTTAGCAGTAGCTGGAGAATTTGTAATGTAACTGTACTTCACTATGTAAATGTGTTTGTGGTAGCTCAAGTCCAACTAATTACCGCCCAATTTCCATAACTTCAATATTATCTAAAGTTTTTGAACGTCTTCTGGCAAAACGTCTAAATAGGTTTGCTGAAGGTGATCATCTATTCCTTAGTTTGCAATTTAGTTTTTGTAAAGGCCTTGGAGCATACTACCACTAGAGAGTTATGGGGTATTTTGAGTGGCCAGAGAGTAGTATATTAGTTCCTTCTTTTTGGTCACGGTTTATTATCCCTTTGCCTACACACTCACACACTGAATAGCCTGGCCTATTCTTTACATATTCTTCTCTGTCCTCATGCACTTGACAACACTGAGATTACCAAACAATTCTTACAGAACTGTAATTGTTCAGTGGCCATTATCCTTTTTGTAAGGGTATAAGAAACTCTTTAGCTATGGTAAGCAGCTCTTCTGGGAGAAGGACACTCCAAAATCAAACCATTGATCTCTAATCTTGGGTAGTGTCATAGCCTCTGTACCATAATTTTCCAATGTTTTGGGTTAGAGTTCTCTTGCTTGAGGGTACACTCGAGCACACTGTTCTATCTTTTTTCTCTTCCTATTGTTTTGTTGAAGTTTTTATAGTTTATAAAGTGACATTTACTTTTAATATTGTTGCTCATCTTAAAATATCTTATTTTTCCTTGTTCCCTTTCCTCACTGAGCTATTTTCCGTGTTGGGACCCCTGGCCTTATAGCATCCTGCTTTACCAACTAGGGTTGTAGCTTAGAAAGTAATAATAATAATAATAATAATAATAATAATAATAATAATAATAATAATGTTGTCAGGAAGTTCGTATGATTGGCCTAGATTTTAGTGCTGCCTTTGACCGTGTTAATCATGATTGATTGATTGATTGAAAGTTTTTTGGCATCCTGACATCTAAGGTCATTGACGCCAATAGCATTTATTATATATGAAAAATAAAAGAGAATTCAATTAAAACCATAAAAGTTAATAAGTCATTATACTAGTTAAATAGTTTTCAGAAGACCTGCTTCAGAAATATATCTAAAAATTCCTCTCGCATAATAGGACACATCATGTCTAAGAATCCTGGCAAGGATAAACCTGCCATCCTCACCTCGAGCCTCAAACAGATATCTATTTCTTAAGTTAGTAAAATTAGGGCATTCGGTCAACAAATGCCTCACTATTAAAGGTACTAAACAATCTTCGCAATACGGTTGGTGTTGGCCCTTCAGCAGAAACTCGTGTATCAACTGTGTGTGACCAATACGGAGACGACAAAGAGTCGTCTCCCATTTTCGGGGCATCATATTATACCTCCAAGGTGATATGATATTTGTTACTTCCCTCATTTTATTGCCATCTTGACTATCCCAGTGCTGTTGCCATTTATTACAAACCAATTTCTTGATGTAAGGTAGGAAATCATTACAGGGAATGGGATACCTCCTTGGTAGCAACTCAGATGCCGCATTCTTCGCCAGTAAATCTGCCTTCTCATTCCCAGACACACCTACAAGTGCTGGAACCCAACAAAATCGAACTGTTATACCTCTCCGTCCAATAATATAAAGCCATTCTAAAATCTTTAAAAGTGGAATTAAAAACTTCTAAAGCTTGAAGAACACTCCTTGCATCACTAAAAATTATGAAATTACCCTCCTTTTCAAAAGCTATTTTCTCAATAGCGGTTAGTATGCCATACAGTTCGGCAGTAAATATGGAAGCTGTTAGAGGAAGTGCACCTCTACAATTAAAATCATTACTATGTACTCCAAATCCAACGCCAGCATCAGATTTGGAGCCATCAGTATATATAAAAGTCGATCCCCTATGTTCTGCAACATGTTCCATAAAAAGAGAACTGGATTCTAAATCAGTCATATTCTTGTTAACTCCAATAAATTATTTACAAAAAGATACCTCAGGTAATTTCCATGGAGGCGTTGATGATACCTTGAATGGAAACACCTTAATTCTAATTATATCCAGATTGTTTAATAATTGTTTCACCCGAAACCCAAAAGGTTGAGGAGATTTTTGGTGCAACTTATAGTAAGTTGAGTGCCTTACAAGGCTTGCAGTCTGAAAGGCTAAAGAATTAGGGAGTCTTTGCAATCTAAACCAATACCAAATAAAAGAGGACATTCGATAGAGGTCCAGAGGCAACTCCCCAGCATCAACAAGGAGACTTGTGATAAGTGAGGTTCTAAAGGCTCCTGTGGATAATCTAATACTAGCATGATGTATGGAATCTAATATTTTTAACCGGCTTGGGGTGGGTGAGGAGTATATTTTGCATCCATAACTAATTTTGGAAAAAATCAAGGCCTTGTATAATTTTAAAATAGTATTGCGGTCTGCCCCCCATGATGTAAGGGACAATACTTTTAAAATATTCAGAGCTTCAACACATTTAGCTTTTACCGGTTTTAGGTGAAAAACCGATGTAAGTCTACAATCAAATATCAAACCTAAAAATTTGGCTTCCGATACACATGGGATCCGTTGACCTTTGATGTAAATATCCGGGTCTGGATGTGCTCCCCGGATATGACAGAAATATACAATAGTAGTTTTACTTGTCGAGAACTTAAATCCATTCATATCGCCCCACTGGATAATTCTGTCAATTGAGAGCTGTAGTTTTCTCTCAACCATTGCCATTCTGGCTCCAGCAAATGATATGGAGAGATCATCCACAAATAATGATGAGAGAACATCCTGGGGAATGGCTGAGGATATCCCATTGATTGCTAGTGCAAAAAGGGTTACACTCAGCACACTACCCTGAGGAACTCCTTCTTCCTGGCACTTACTCTCTGATAGAGCTTCCCCAACTCTCACTTGAAAAACTCTATGTGAAAGAAATGCCTGAATAAATAGTGGCAGCTCTCCTCTCAATCCCAATTCATGAATGGTTTTAAGTATACCATATATCCATGCGGTATCATATGCCTTTTCAAGGTCAAAAAATACTGTAACATGGTGCTGTTTGGAAGCAAAGGCTTCACAAATAGAAGACTCAAGTCATATCAACACATCAGTCGTTGAGTGCATTTTTCGGAATCCACATTGAATCAATGATAAAATACCTTTCTTTTCAAGGTACCACATCAGCCTTGCATTGACCATCTTCTCCATGATTTTACATAAACAAGATGTCAATGCAATAGGACGATAGTTTGCTGCTAAAAACTTGTCTTTACCGGGTTTTAAAAAGGCTAAAACAATGGCTAGTTCCCAAACACTTGGATAACTATGATCATGCCATATTCTATTAATAATGCTTAAAATAAATAGCTTTGTATTAAAATGTACATGTTTAATCATTGCATATGGAATTCTATCGGGTCCAGGGGCTGTATCATTGCAATGGGCAAGTGCGGAATCAAATTCTCTCTCAGTGAAAGGAGAATTATATGACTTCCCTTCTTGTTGCAAAATTTAAAATTTTCTCTCTTCAATGCTCCTATATTGGTGACCAGGGGTCCTTTACACTTGCTAGATACATTTGAAAAATGATTAGCCAGGACATTGCGAACATCATTTGCTTCAGTTACATACTCACCATTCACCTTCAACACTGGTGGTGGGTTGGGTGTGAATTTGCCAGCTATCTTTTTTACTTTCCTTCATACAGAAGATGGTGGTGTTCTACTGTTAATGGAGGAAACAAAAGACATCCATGACTGGCGCCTTGCTTCTTTCATGGCACGACGGAACTGTGCTCTACATTTTTTGTACATCATTAAATTCTCATCAGTTCTGTGTCTATGCAATCGTGTTATAGAGATCTTCTTGTGGCTCTGTGGAGGGCAGTTAGTTCTGAAGACCACCACGGGACTGGTCGCCGTTTGATTTGGGAAATGAATTGACTCCTGCTGTATGGAGAGTTCCATTCAGTAAGTCGATGGCATCATCGATATTTTCATCCCCCTCAATTTCGCTTAGCTCATGAAATCTATCCCAGTCCGCCTTGTCAAGATTCCATCTTGCCGATCTCTGTAAAGGTGGACCATTGTTGGTGTTTCTAATGATTGGTGCATGATCACTAGTATGCCAACCATCTAATGTCCTCCAATCGAAATCAAGAAGGCAATTAGAGCTTATGATTGATAGGTCAATACATGTCAAGGTACCTGTCTGGACATGAAAGTGTGTGGGCTCTCCTGTATTAAGGAGTCTCACATCTTCATTTTCCACAATTGATGATATGATATTTCCCCTCGTGTTTGCTAAAACATCACCCCACAAAGGATATCTACCATTCAAATCTCCAAGTAAAAGAAAAGGTTGAGGGAGTTGTTGAATCACCTCCACTAAGTTGTCATACAAAATGTTATCATTTAGAGGCAAGTACAGAGAAAAAATTGTATATATTCTCCCTATGTCAATCTGTACAACCACTGCCTACAGAGGTGTACGAATAGACAGAGAAACTTGGGAACATCTCGACGAACGTATATGAGACTTCCGCTATGGCTCCCCACTTGGTGATCATATGGTGTCTTATAACTAATATATTCGCAAGGACAAGGGGTATTATGATCAAATTTGCTCTCCTGTAGACAAATAATTATGGGGGAATGCTCATGAATAAGGAGCTTAAGTTCTTCATATTGGGCCCTTAAACCCTGAGAATTCCATTGCAAAATGGAGGAAAAAACTATGGTTTATAATTTGGTAGACCCCTTGGATGGAGTCTTCCCATTAGCAGTTTTTGATCTAATACTATTTTAGGTGGTTTTATCAAAGAGGGTCTTGATAGATTAGGTTTAGCATTTATGATTTTTTTTTTGTCTTTTTGATCTGATTGTTGAGGAGGTTGGTGGACCTCCATTTGAATTTCCGATTTATTTAAATTGACTTCCAGATCAGAAACATCAACAGACAAATCATCATATCTATTTGACGTCATAATTTGGATATTTCTTTTGGAAGGGGGCTAGAGAGATGGGGGTCTCTCTCTTTTCTGATTAGTAGGTGGTGAGCTACCAGGTTTTTGCACCTCCCCCAATACAGGTGCACCTGGTAACTTGGTGTCAGGTGGCATCTCCATCAAATCAGGCAAGATCATGGCCTGAGAGAGGTTAGTACTATTGTTGGTAATGGGGGACGAAGGCTGTACAGAAACGGGCAATGACCCATTTTTAATACACTATGGCAGAGCCTCAGAAGGCAATATGATTACCTTGTCATGCAGTACTTTATTATCAGAAGTTGTATTTCTTTTCTTAAGATTACTGGCAGTGCTAGTTGGGGTTGATGTCTCCTGTGGTAAATTTACCTTTGATTTTAAGGCCTTTGCATAGCTGGTTGATTTATTCAACAGTCTTTTTCCATGTCCCACACTTATGTGTTCTAAACTTGATTTATTTAGGGCAGCTTCCTCTAACTTATACAGTTCGCATCTCCTATCAGTTGATTTATGATTCAAATTGCAGTTTGAACACCTGGCCTCAAGTGTACATTCTCCATAAGTTTTGGAGAAAATACCACACATTTTTCCACTTTTGCAAACTTTGGATGGGTGTCCAAATTTAAAACAATTAAAACATTGCAGGGGCTTTTGTTTGAAAGGCCGAAGTTTAATCCTTTCATTTTCAATAAATATATGGAAAGGTACATCAGCATCCTGGAAAGTAAGTATAATCATTGAAGTTCCAGGAACCTTATGCACTTTCCATACATTTAATGGACACATAGAAAGTATTTCCTCCTCTGTAAATTCGTACAGGTCTTTATGAAAGACCACTCCCCTTCCATAACTAAAATTTTAATGAGGTTTCATTTCCATTGTAATTTCATCACTGCCTGTCTGTAAGTTTGATAGTATTGCAGACTGAGTCGAATATTTGGCATGGATGAGATAACTATTCTTCCCAAAACGAGATATATCTCCAGGTGCAATGGTTCCTACTTTTTATTGGATAAACTTACATATTTTAAAATAATTCCCTATTATCCCTTTAGGTTCAGCTAAGAGCCACATTAGTGGTTTGGGTTTTCTCTGTGAAGTAGGGTACATTTCTATCTTTTTCAAACCAATCAGCAGGTTTTTACACATCCAATTCCTTTGGGACCTTATCACAAAGAGCTCCCATGATGTTCAATTGGTTAATTTTGATACTACTATTACTTATGGCATTAAACGCTTCATCATGACTTTCAAAAGATATCCAAAAGTCCCATTTTTCATCTCTGAGTCTCATCCTTATTTCCTTTATCAATCCATAGCACTCAAATGGTCTATGTATATCATTATAATTTGTCTCTAATGGGATTTGGGAAACATGAAGGAATCGTAGTTTCCCTGTGTTACCCAAATTGCTAGATTTTTTAACATCAGTAGAGTGGTCCTTTTTAGTTCGAAGGTCGTCCATATCTAAGGGTGGAATTTTCATGTTTTTTGTTGTTGTTTTGTTGGTTTACCTGCTTGAGAATTATAAGAAAGTATCATACATTGGAAAGGAAATTTGTATTCTTCACTATTGGCACAATGAGAGTATACTTCCCAGATGGTCCACTCCATACCCTACCCGAAGGATAGCATCAAAAGATATATAGAGGCACAGGTGTAAGCTAAACCCGCCGGTTAGGACTGAGACCAAGGAAATATATATATATATATATATATATATATATATATATATATATATGTGTGTATATATATATATATATATATATATATATATATATATATATATATATATATATATATATATATATATATATATATGCATACATCTACATATATATATAACTCAAGAAAAATAATAATCATAGAGATAGGACAGCAAGATGAAAGAAGAAAAAGATAAAAGAGAGAAATTTGGATTCGAACTGGGGGAGCAATTTCCTGAAGTTCGAAAGCACTCTTCCCCGTCACCAAGATTCAGCACGGGAATGAAATGCCGTGCTGAAGCTCAATGACTCCATCAAGGCATTCTCTCAGTAAGAGGGTGTTAATCATGAGGCCCTTGTTTTCAAACTAAAACAGTTGGGAGTGGGTGGGTCGTTTCTTAGCCTTACTATCCTATTGATTTTTTAAGTAATAGATCTCAAAGAGTTGTTGTTGATGGGCACCATAGTGAGTATAAGAATGTGATATATGGTGTTCCTCAAGATAGTGTTCTTGGTCCATTACTTTCCATACTATATACATATGACTTGTGGTTTGGTCTAGAAAACTAGCTTGTAGCATATGCAGATGATGCTACTCTCTTTGCATCAATTCCATCTCCTGAATGTAGATCTGGGGTTGCTGAATCCCTTTATACAGATCTAAGCTAAAATTAGTGCATGTTGCAAATTAATGGGGATGAAGCTGAATCCTAACATAACCCAAAGTATGATTGTAAGTAGGTCATGGACCGTGGCTCCTCAACATCCTGATCTCAACATTGATAATGTTTCTTTGACTTTGAATGACTTTTAAAATTTTAGTTGTGATTCTCAAAAGTAAATTTACTTTTGAGAAACACATTAGGTCTGTGTCTTCTTCAATTGCACAAAAAATTGGCAATTTAGAAAGTCTTTCAAGATTTTCGGTGCTCAATCTATTCAGAAGTGCTTTAATTCTTTCATTTTACCTTGTTTTGAGTATTGCTCTCCTGTCTGGTCTTCAGCTGCTGATTCTTATCTTAATTTGTTGGACAGGAACTTATGGTCTCTTCAATTTCTTATTCCTGATCTCGATATTAATCTCTGGCACCATCGTTCAATTAGTTCATTATGCATGTTGCATAAGATTTTTTATAATTCTGACCATCCTTTACATTCTGATCTTCCCGGACAGTTCCATCCTGTTCATAATACTAGGCATGCATTTAATTCTAATAGTCAGGTCTTCTCCATCATGAGGCTTTATACTACACAGTACTCTAGAAGTTTTATTCCAGCTGTGACCAAGCTGTGGAATGATCTTCCTGATCGGGTGGTTGATTCAGTGGAACTTCAAAAGTTTACACTCGCAGCAAATGTTTTTTACATTGAACAGGCTTACAAAAGTCCTTTTGTAGTTTGTATATCAAATATCTGTTTTAAAGTTGTTAATATTTTTAAAATATTTTATTTTAATTTTCAATACTACTTATATCGTTTATTTATTTCCTCATTTCCTTCCCTCACTGGGCTATTTTTCCCGGTTAGAGCCCTTGGGCTTATAACATCTGGCATTTCCAACTAGGGTTGTAGCTTAGCTTGTAATAATAATAATAATAATAACAACTTTCAAGTCACCTGAAGAGTATTGGCTACTCTTTCATGTAGAATGGCAGCATGGATGGAGGTTTTCTGAATCTTGCACACTTACCTAGAGAATGAGCCCTAATTTTTCTTACAGTCTGTCTATCATTATTTATTTGGAAGTAAAATATATTTTAAATAATATTATTACCTTCTAATGGAGAGTTTCCTTTGTCTCATAACTGTAGGTTTCGTTGTACTTAATCTTCATATATCATTTGCCACCATTTCATAGTTCACTCGATTCTGTATTCATTTTCAGGAATTTTGAGCCAAAGTGATGATGGTAGGTACAGGGTTTTTTCCTTTTTCTTTTTAAACATCAGAACTATTGGGCAGGACCTAGGGATGTAAATTCCAATGTATTCGGGAAACTGGCGAAGAAACAAAGGTGGATTATGAACCTTTGCTATTTTCAGAAGAGGAAATAACTACCGAATTAATGAAATATGCATAGACCTTTATCAATTTCTTGTATATAGCAGCTACATAAATGCAATGTGCAGCAATTCTGCTGGGTGTTGATTAATGTGAAGGATACTCAAGATATTCATCCAATACTTGACCAGACTGTCCTTAGTGTGTTGGACATATATATATATATATATATATATACACATACATACTATATATATATATATATATAACGGATTTTGAGCGATGCGAAAAATCTATTTTTGGGGGAAATAGCCATGTCGTCCTGAGATTACGTCAGCAAGATGGCGAAGAATATGGACGTCATCGGAGTGCCCATTACAGTAAATGAGGAGGAAAACTTTGTAACGGCTCCTCCTATATCTTGCCACTTGTTCCCCCCCTCGAAGCGTAAACGCTATGTGGGGTGCAGATAGCTATGTTGCGTGTCAAGAATACGTCCCCTGTTATTATGCGATATCCTAAAGGACAACCTTGAGGGTACTCTGGAAAACTTTAGTTTAATTCTCTGGGAATATCCACTGTAGTCAAATATACCCTTAGGGAGCTACTAAAGGAACCTTCCATCAGGACGACATGGCTTCGCTCAAAATCCGTTTTACATATATATATATATATATATATAATTTACATATATAATATATATATATATATATATATATTATATATATATAATTTACATATAATATATATAATATATATAATATATACACACACACACACATATACATATATATACATATACATATAAATATATATATATATATATATATGTATATATATATATATATATATATTGTGAATGAGTCATAT
>NC_090767.1:46890793-46908293 GCF_036898095.1 Palaemon carinicauda
GTCTGCTGAATTCCGATCCACAAATGGCACTCGAGTAACCTCTCTTATAGTTTAATTGTCAATAATCTCATGACATTTAACTCCCATTATTCTCGTGAAAGCTTTGTTTTCAAACCTACTAATTCTGGTGGTCATTGTTTAATTTTCAATCCTGTCATAACCTTTAACTACCAGTATTTTTCTGAAAGCTTTGTTTTCAAATCTACTAGTTCTGGTGGTCATTTTTTAATTTTCAACCTATAAATCATGTATTTACTGTAACACAGAAACACTAACCTAATATATAGCCATTGTCTGATTTTCTTTTTATCAGACTTTCATTAAATTTCAAAAGATCATGATTTTATTTCATTAATCCTTCTACCTACCAACATTATTTAATCCTCTATTGCATATTCCGTTTTTGTCAAATTCTCTTGAGCCCAACCTCTTGTGATATTTCTAGTTAGTATGCATTACAAGTCCTATGGTGTTTTGGTAATAAGCACAGCGTCATCAGCATAGTCTACTTTAGCTAATATCCGAATATGAATGCAGTCTAATCTTTCTTTACCATCGCCAAGGTATTCCTATGCATTAATCTACTGTTCATAGGAAATTCCTTTAATAGGACTCCTTTAACATTAAATTTGAACTTGCTATGCTCATAAACACACTTAATAAGATTTAAATATCAATGAGGAATTCCACAATACCAAAAAACTCCTAAAAAAATTGACCGGTGTACACTATCAAAGGCTTTTTCATAGGCAACAAATGTTATCAACGTTCCAATGATAATGAAGACAGCTAAAACGCCTTTTCGAAATAAACCTATAGAATTTAAGGTGTTTAAACACTCCCGATGTACTGTATACAGAGAATAAACTCCTTTAGAATGATAATTCAATTTTCATTTATTTGCTTACGTTATTTCTATTATGAAAATTAAAACATTTAGATATCGTATTATTTCAAATTCCAGCTATTTATTGTAAAGAAAAGTAAGAAAATTTCAACAGTGAAGTAAATTTCCTTTTGATTTTATCTTGAAAGTTCTTAGATCTTTAATGAATAATCCATGGACCAAATGTTGAATTTATGAAGTGTCGTACTATTAATGATCAGTTCTCTCCTCAAATAATGGGAAGAAATCAGTTATTCTCTTATGGTCACACACATACATACACATGTACACGTACACACTCAAGTCAAGTTTATCTAATATAGTTTGATAAGATATATATAGACAATTGTATTAGATTTAGCTATCTAGAAACTTTAAAGAAAAAAATAGATCATGGTAATCTTATAATTTATAAACTCGTATATTTAATTGATGTGTAAATTATTGTATTCAAAATAATATTTTATTAACCTACATCAGTTTGTAGTTCGACAAAATTTGTATTGATCTTAAAGAAATAATATTGATTATTAAAAATACCTTAGATATACCAGATATCTTCCTTTTTATCAGGTATCTAATCATAAAGCATATATGATATAAGCCACATTTCTTATACCATAAGGTGACTTTCACCATATAATGTAATTGAGGTGTAAAACTAATTTTCATACAATCATTCATTTCCTCCATATAGTTGAACGAACACACAAAGATGACCATTCAACTTCCAATAAATGATTCGAGTACAGATTCAATTGGTAATTATATAATCTCAGTTCTGTTTTAAAGCTAAATACATTGTTCTTCAGGTTTTCTACTCTCGACAAAACTCTTTTTCGTTATTCTGCTGGAGAAATGAATAATATTTTTCTTTCCTATCCTTCCTAATCTACCTTTTATATTAATAAATTTCTACCTCATACTTGGGATCGAACGCTAGCCCTTTCTAATGAAAGGCCAGGTCGAAACCAACCATGCCACGAGAGTCCATAAAAGTTATCGGAACCTGATGCTACCCAGCTGTCCGAGGATTTACCTGGCGAGATATCAGTCTCTTACCAGCGATTTTTACCCGATATCCCGGCCCACCACGTTACACAATTGGTAGTAATTCATTCAAATTACCCCTAATGAGTCAATATGGATAAATATCAACACAACATCGTGTTCAAATAGAAATAAATTTCTACCTCATACTTGGGATCGAATGCTAGCCCCATCTAATGAAAGGCCAGGTCGAAACCAACCATGCCACGAGAGGCCATAAAAGATATCGGAACCTGACGCTACCCAGCTCATGGTATAAGAAATGTGGCTTATATCATAAATGCTTTATGTTAGATACTTGTTAAAAACGAAGATATCTGATATATCAAAGGTACTTTTAATGATCAACATTAATGCTTTAAGATCAATTTTCAATACAATAATATACATAACAGTTAAATACACATGAGTATATAAATTCTAAGATTGGCATGATCTATTCTTTTTTTTATTCAAAGTTTCTAGATAGCTAAGTCTAATAATATTTTTTATGTATATCTGATTAAACTATAGTATAGTCAGGTTCCAAATCTCATAAAAGTGATTTTTTAATTGGGGGTGGTAGTTTTCCTGCCAGAATTATGAAAATTCATATCTAGGGGTATTTTGATATGATAAATCCATTGCAGCATGGTGCCAAAGCGAGAAATGACCGGAAATGGATCAAAATGGCATCTGTTTCAAGATGGCTGCCATTTCGTGTAATATCTGTATAGATAAACATATTTTGTCAGTTTGACTGAACAAAGTGATCTACACTTAATATGTATACCTCAGTGAGTTCATTTTTAATGATTTAATTGAATGAACACATTCTCGTTGCCTTAAATCCAAGATGGCCGCCAAAACAGAGGGTTTAGACTATCTCTGTAATTTACGGAATTGTCTCCATTGATTGCAATTTTTCACAAATGATATAGAAACATCAGTACTGATTTTGAACAATGTTACACAGATTGCAGCATCACAATTAGTAGTTTTTAATAACATATAGTTATATGTAATGAATATATTTTATTGTAACTGGTACTACTTCACATGGGATACGATATTATGTTGAACTAGGTATCAAAAAGTAGTCTAGCTGCGGGCGGCTAATGCAGGTGCAACTGATGATAAACTTAAACAAAAGTGCACACAGGCTCAAAAGTTAAAACTTAATTCACTTTTAACATAAAACATTTGCTAATTTTTTAAACTGTCCACAACTGCTAAAACAAACTAGACAAAATTATTTATGCATGGCTGGTCTTCTTTGGATCTCTTATGACAAAGGATTGTACATTGAAGTTTAGATTTGAAACAACTGCACTTGTTTGATTGGCAGCCAGTTTTACAATTACATGACACCATTTCAATGACAGCGTCTGGAATGGGATGATTTGTCATCATAACTGGTATCAATTTCTGTTTCTCACTATCTAAGTTGAACCCCACGGAGATCAGAGCATTTGTTTTCATTTCAAGTACAGGCTCAGTAGCATTTTGCCATACATGCGCTTGAAGGAAGGCACGAGAGATGTGCAGCCGAGCTGCATCACTAGTAGGGGGTATTTCTTCTGTGCGATTGGTAGTCAATATACTCTTAACTCGCATGGCGTCCAACGATGATGACTGGTTGTCTTTGTACAATCTGCACATGAAGACTTCAACGTGCTTGTAGTCAATTTCAGATGGGCTTTTAAGGTTAGTATTGTCCAGAAGATTGTGGAAATCCTTAAAAGTATTCCATGCAGTTGATTTGCCAATGCCATATATATAACTCGTGGTATCACATCCAGTTAAAGAGTGAAGAAGGGGGATAGATATAGGATCCATGCCTTGGCTTATGATTCCTTCTACCACAAATTTGATGTCTGTGATCTTTTGTTCTTTTCCAATCTGCTGCTGTAAATACACTTTCCTATTTCCAAAATGTTTGTAGTTGGCAAGAAGAATCACAAATACATCAGTATCCTGTGACACTACCACAATATGTTCTGCGGTTGAATTGACTATGCTTAATACCATACGGGTATCTGCTTCCTCATGGTCAGACTCCATGCTATCTAACTGTATGCCCAAAGAGGATGAACGGACATCCATGGGGTCTTCAAATGCCCCAGAGACAACAATAATCTTATCTTGAGGTGCATTTTTGATGAGAGTATCACCAAGGAGCTGCTGCAGAGCAAGCTTGTTATCATTTATGCTCAAAAAGCTTTTGAAGTTGTCACCTTGAGGCAGGTTTACTTCTGGGGAAATTACTTTTGGCACCGCTTTGCGTTTTTGTTTTCTTTTTCCTTGTTTGTCTTTGGATTTAGAGGCCCTAGCACTTCGTGTGTCATCTTTGATGGAAGTTCCATCATAGCGGTCCATCACAATGTCTATCCTTGTGCTTGGAAACTTATATACCCCCTTGCAGTACTCTGTAGCAAATTCTCCGAATGTACTAATCGATTTAGTTGAAACCCTGTAGACATACGACATCCCATCAACAACATGCTGTGAAGAAGTGGGGTCTATTTGGGGAACAATTTGGGAAGGCTGAACTTTTGCAGTTTCACAAATGTTGTTGACTAGATCTGACTTGTTTCCTTTCCTCATGGTCTTATCTGTATAAAACAGTGCAATGGGGACAGACATCATTTCATGCTTTGCGATATGTTGCAGATCTACTGGCCTTCCAGCTTCATATGCTACACAGAGACGCTGTAGCACACCTCTGTTTGCATTTACAACTCTATTTTGCTGAGAGCCTGTTTGGTCCACTTCAAATAAGTTAGAAAAAGTGGGACTTTTCATTTTCTACATTGCAGCACTGAATAGTAAACTTGGTTTAGACTGTCCAATAGCGCGAACAAGCCTTTCCTTCATAAACCTTTTCACCTCTTCCTGGCCTTTAGATTCACTTTCTAATAATGACTCTTCAATGTGGGGAGGAGCTACATCTTTATTGATGATTGTTGTTAGCTTATCTGGGTTACGTCCTTCAAACAAGTTATACTTAAGCATCTGTTCAACCAGCTTGTCTTCATACCTAGCTTCAAGCTTCAGTTCACTTGGTGTCAAGTCATTTTCATTCTGGCTGACATTATAGTAGTCACATGCATTGGTAGTGATAGTCGACCTTGCATGAAATGACAACATCCACCTGAAAAAAATAGTAACAATATCTAAAACTTTATTTCATTATCAATTGTAAAACTAAAATATGAATTGTTACAAATATATTAAAAACAATTATAGTTTCTGATAAATGTACGTGTTGCCTATGGGTTAGATGATAATGTGCAAAGTGTTTAACTACAAATATTAGTAAAGTTAAAATTATATCAGATAGAAAGTTTTACACAGAAATCATACTTAAGTGTAGCACTGTCAATCTGTGTGATGGTAGAAAGTCCACCTGATGTTTTTGCAGCAGCATTCACCCATTCAGTTGCATGATCTACGTCCACAGATGTGAAAGATGCCTCATCCCTCCACTGAACCCCGTACCCATCAGTCTCAAAACGAGTCAGAACAGCAGAAGGCAAACACTTCATCTCTGCAATGTATATGCTACCCCATTTAGCATATTTTTGGTGATCGTAGCTGCAAGAAAAATAACACATATTGAGAGGAATATATAAATATATATATATATATATATATATATATATATATATATATATATATATATATATATATATATATATATATATATATATATATATATATATATATATATATGTATGTATGTATGTATGTATATCGTGGGTCTTTAGTAAATAATGAACAAGGTAAGTCACTAATCAATAAATCCATTGCTGAATAAAACATAACATGATAATAGTTAGTTCAACAAGCCGAACTGTGAAACATCTTAACTAATAAAGGCTTGTTAAATGTTATTCATTTCAGTATAAACTAAATCAGATCATCTTACCGCATAAAGGATGCAACCATTCTCGTGAAGGAGTTGAGATGTAGCTTAAAGTCGTCCAATTGCTGAGCACGTGTGAAGGCAAGCAGAACTTGTACCATATCCATGTAGGTCCAGAAGAAGCAAAAGTTCTTGTCCTGCTTCTTCATAGCCAGAAATTCTTCTAGGACATCAAAGAACTCTGATGTGTTGATACGTGTGAGGAGCGGTTGTACTGGATCTTCAGCTTTTGATGTGGTGTTTATGTCATCATAGATATCAAGATGAGACTTATTTAAAAACTCTAAGAATTGAGGCATCAATATTCTCCAAGCAGCCTGCCATGTTATCTTATGCGTTCTCAGACCGGCTTTGTAATCACGGCCATGAAGTATCTTATCTACATCCCCTTCAGTTAGAATGCCTGCCTCGACCCACAACTGTGGAAGTTCTGAATCAGCAATATGATCCCCTATCGTTCCCATGTATATATTAGAAGAGTGGAGTCCTCCTAAACGGAAATGCACATTACTGTCTCCTCGAGTCCATATGGTCTCCTGTGCTGGGGCATAAATAGCCTGATCTGCAACAAACCACACATGGTCATCACCAACTTTATCTGCAATGACCTTAGCTCGCTCTATACATGTGTTAATGGTATCATGGTCGTCTGCCTTGGCATTAAGAAGTGGCATCAGTCCAACAATGGTAGCAGGGCGCTTGTCACTCTTATGTAGTTCCTTGTTGAACTCTGTCCAGTTTGAGGTTTTTTTCTTGTGTATGTCTATTGCTGATCTAACCACATTAAATACTAAGTCTTTGGCTTTGGCTTCTCTGAATGATCTATTCCCGCTGTTCATGGTTTCCATATCAAATAGACTGTTAACGTCGCTTTCTGATAGATGGAAGGGTGGTTCCTTTACAACAGTTTTGTTAAGCTCAATCACCTTATGCACCACATCAGGTACATCAATTGTGTATTTAGAAAAAGCTATGTCGGAGATAGATTGTTCATGAGTTGGGCCTGGTTGGAAACTGACCTGCTGAGTGCCATGATAACCAGCATTGTGTCCTGCAATTGCAGATTCTTTTAGACAGTCAATATTGTCCGTACCAAATTGTATGGGTTGCCCTAGTACCAAATTGAGCGGAGGAACTGCACCAGTCTCCGGATCTATATTCTTGAGAGATATCTCGGATAATGCGGTGTCAGCTTGCAGACACTGTTTGTATGAAATAGTCTGTCCTGCATTGTGGAGGAGATTGACAAGTCGTTTATTCCTCCCTGAGATCTGGTGAGCTGCTAGACCGAGTGAATACTGTTTTGGGGGAATGATTTTGCCATTACTGACTCCGTAAGTCAAGTCCTGACAAATATCTAAAATCCCTTTTCTTAGCTTGTCAGCATTTTTCTGCTCAACTTCTCGGGTATCATCTCCATCATCTACATCCAGTATTTCTGAGCCACCATACATTATGGCCATGAATACATACAGACCTTCAGGTACTGATGCATATGCATTCTCCTCTGTAAGTTCGGCTTTCTTATTTGGAGTATGCTGTAGTATCAAATTCCTTAAATATAGTGCAACATGAACCATCTGGACCATTTCATTTTCATTATATGCAGGTAGTTTCAAAGCATGTTCATCAATAGAACCAGTGTTCAAAATTTCACAGACATCTACCTGGGATAACGAAGAAGAGATAAGGAGATCATCTTCAAGTTCTGTACCTTGGCGAGGAATAATAGTTATATCAGGCAAGAGTTTTGTAAGTTTGTACTTAAAGAATGCACGTCTTGATTCATAATAATAAGGTACCACCAAAGACTGTTCATTACATAGGTCTTGAAATCGACTCCAGCATTCAGATACTAAAACTGCTTGACCCCGACACGTGCGCCATTGAATTTCCAGTTTCAGTTGATTGAATATAGCGTTATGAGAAGCTTGGCTTATGCTACTTTCCTCACTGCATACTGTTACACGAGCTTGATTACGTAAACATAGTGAGTGATAAAGGACATCACCAGCTATAGCATCCCGAGCAGATTCCAATCTTGCCATAAGTTCAAAATCACCCATAGCAATGTTTTGTAACTTTTCGTGCATACTGAATGTTCTGGCACATGACAGCTCACCACTTTCTACCCCAGAACAACATAACACACAGTGAGTGCCCTTTATGTAAGTTTTGGCCTGACTTCTAAGGAATACTCTTCCAGAATTATCCAAACCACCCATGTCCATATCAGTAGCGTCTGCATTATCAGAAAAACGGTCGAGTTTAAGTTTGCTCATGAAATTAGGCCTACATTCACGGTGCCATACTAGCTTGGGATGATCAGTTTCCTGAAAGATATCATCTAGTATAGCCAACGCCGCTGTTATGCAGGCTGGCCTCTCTACCTTGTTTTTCCAGAGTTCACATTGTGATTTTATGTCTTGAATATTTGTAACATCAGAAACAGGCTTATTTTTCCTAAACTTTGTCTTTGGGTCCTTCTTATCATTTTGACAAACAAAGCACTTCTGCTCATAATCAAACCGTGCTGGGCGCTTGGCCGATGACGCCATATCCCTAGTTATTATACTTCTACGATGCAGTTATTTCACAACCTATTGCTGAAATGAGAACATATTATTACCCCAAACTATCTATACTAATATAATTTATATGAAAACATCATAAACGTTGTCCTGTAAAATGAATAATCAGTTTGATTTTGTGAATATTTAAACAAAAAATGTAGAAATTCAAAAAATAAAGGGCAATGTTAACGTATACATTTTAGTGGCCATCTTGAATTTAAGACTACACAAATTCATAAAATCAATAAAATTACTTGAAATAGACTCGTTTAGTCCCAAACAGTAAAAACAGATAATTTTGTTCAATGAAATGGACAAAATATTGTTATCTTCGCAGAAATGGTACGAAATGGCGGCCATCTTTAAATGGACGCCATTTTGAGTCATTTCTGTTCATTTTTCGCTTTGGCACCATGTTGCAATGGATTTGTCATGTCAAAATCTCCCAAGATAGAAAATTTCATAATTTTGGCAGAAAAACTACCACCCCAATGGAATTTTTAGTTTTGGACCCTGACTAGTAGATAAACTTGGCTTGAGTATGTGTTTGTATGTGTGTGTATGTATGTATGTGACCATAAGAGAATAACTGATTTCTTCCCATTATTTGAGGAGAGAAATGATCATTAATTCAACATTTGGTCCATTGATTATTTATTAAAGATTTAAGAACTTTCAAGATAAAATCATAAGGAAATTTACTTCACTGCAGAAATTTGCTTGTTTTTCTTTTCAAGAAATAGCTGTAATTTAAAATAACACAATATCTAAATTTCTAATTTCGCTAATAGAAATAACACAAGAAAATAAATGAAAATGGATTTATCATTTTAAAGGTGTTTATTCTCTGTATGCAGTATATCACGAGTGTTTAAACGCCATAGTTTCTATAGGTTTATTACGAAAAGGTGTTTTAGCTGTCTTCATTATCATTGGAACGTTGATAACATTTGTGGCCTATGAAAAAGCTTTTGATAGTGTGCACCGGTCAATTTTATGAGGAGTTTTGTGGAATTGGGGAATTCCTTATTAATACTTAAATCTTATTAAGTGTGTTCAGGAGCATTGCAAGTTCTAAGTTAATGTTAGTGGAGTCCTCTAAAAGGAATTTCCTATGAACAGTAGATTAATCCATAGGAATATCTTGTTACCTATGTTATTTATCCTACTCATGGATTATGTAATGCGTAGAACAGTTGGCCAGGGTCAAAAAACATTAGACTGCACTGATCTTCAGAAATTAGCGGACGCAGACTATGCTGATGACGCTGTGTTTATTACCAAAACACCATAGGACTTGTAATGCCTACTAACTAGAAATATCACAAGAGGTTGTGCTCAAGAGAATTTGTCAGGAACGGAATATGCAATAGAGGATTAAATAATATTGGTAGGTAAAAGGATTAATGAAATAAAATCATTTGGGTATTGATGGTCTTTTCATTTGGAATTTAATGAAAGTCTGAAGAAAAAGCAAATCTGACAATGGCTATATATAAGGTTAGTGGTTCTGTGTTACAGTAAATACAGGATTTATAGGTTGAGAAATTAAACAATGACCACCAGAATTAGTATATTTGAAAACAAAGCTTTCAGAAGAATAATGGTTATTAAATGTCATGACAGGATTGAAAATTAAACTATAAGAGAGGTTACTCGAGTGCCATTTGTGGATCGGAATTCAGCAGACCTACAGTATGCTGATCATGCTGTACTTGTTTACAAAACACCACAGGATTTACAATGCTTGTTTACTAGAATTAATGAAATATCACACGAGGTTGGACTAAACATAAAGAGAAGAATAACAGATATTATGAAAACGATGTATGCTTTGGAATATTTAGGATTTATTGCAAGGAGAAAGGATTAGTGCGGTAAAATCATTTAAGTATTTATTGACTATGATCTCCAACACTGGGTCTTCAGAGCTAGACTTTAGTAAAAGATTAAAAAAGGCAAATCAGAAAATGGCTAGATTAAGTAAAATTTGAAAGTCAAATCGCCTGAAATTACATATAAAGACCAGACTATATATCACTTTAGTAATATTGGTGTTACTCCATAGACATTAGTCATGGTATGACAATGAAACAATTTCCAATAGATTTAGTAGATTTGGAAACAAAGCCCCCAGAATTATATTGAAAGTTACACGGCTTGACAGAATTAAAAATGGAACTATAAGAGATTATTCAAGTGCCATATGTGGATGAGATCATGATGAGGGGTAGAGCGAGATGGATTGGACATGCTCTTCGCAATCCCCAAAATAGATTAGTTAACCAAACGTTACGCTGGGTTCCACAAGGCAATAAAAGAATTGGAAGACCCAAACCTACATGGCTGACGACTGTGAAGCGTGAAATAGAGTATGATGAATAGAGACGTATTGAAATGAAAGCTCAAGATAGATGGACTAGCATAATCTAACCGAAGCCCTTTGCGTCAATAGGCGTAGGGGAAGTGTCACATGACAGGTGACAATTGAATAATAAATCATGACAGGCGGTGAATTAGACGACTTTTACATGGTAAGGGTATTTATTGTCTAACCTAATTTTCACAGAAAGTGAGAAGAGAAATCTCATTCAAAGCAAAGGAATATTACTTTAAATTTTGAGGATTTACATACCATAATAAATATAAGTCTCTCTCTAACTTTTAAATGCCTGAGTCAGTTATAATGATAATTAACCTGTAAATTACAAACACAGACGAGGAGAAAGGATATAGAGCAAGTTACTATTAACCTTCCATCAGTAGAATAGCAGTTTATCCCAATTCACAAATCTGACTTATTAACTGAATATTACAGTCTTAATTTCGATCAAAGTCAAGCAAGAGGGAGGGGCACACACATAGTACCTGGCTCACGTTATAAGTTCAATATTGCCATCAGAGCCTAGTGGATTGTCCTTTGGGCCTAATGATCGCCCAGCGGCGAAGAGTGCACGCACCCAACTCCACTCACTCTACTTTCAAGGGAGAATTTTGATTGCGCCTGTCTCAATAGGAGTCAGGTGCTTCTGCTAGGAGATAGGTGTCATTCTTTTGCTTCGTGATATCTGCATTCTAGGTCATCCAGATTTAGTTTACCCCACCTCAATTCCCCAGTTTTTGTCCAACATCCCTCATAATTTGACCTGGGAAGTAAAAAGAATGACAACAGTTTATATTCCACATTAATGGTGTTACTCTTTCTGTAAACAGACACGAATAGCGTCCTCTATTTCCATTATTAAACCAGCCAATTATAAAATTTGGGGTCGTTTAGTTGCCAAACTAGGTACTGGACGAATTCTTTAACAAGCGAAAATCTGGGCAAAGAATCGTTGTTTTACATTTGATCTTGAGGACTGGAGCTGGGCGGTTCTCTTTTCGAGATCGCCATTAATAATTTAGAATAAGACTGCGCCCTCCAACTAAATAACTTGGAGTAAGTAACTGTATAAATTGATCCATTCCATTTATAATTTACTGGTCAATTCAAATTCGAATTTGTTATTTCTGTTTTGATTGGTTTTGTTGTAATATACTTACTATTGGTTTTTGTAAGTCGTAATATAAGTGTAATTTAATTTTAATTTAGGTCTGTTGACATTTTCTCTGTAAAAGTAGCATAAAAATGTTATTGTAATTATTTCATTTTCAGAATGAAATGTCTGTAACGACTTCAACGTCGTGACGTTACATGCCTCGTTCGTATGGTTGGTTGAGGTGTCAATGGTCTTATTCTGATTGGGCAGGTGCAAGCCCCTGCAGTTGCGCTACATTTCATTTCCAAGTGCTCTGCGGAATCGAGGAAACTTTAAAGTAAGTTCGCTCCAATTTGTGCCTTGTGGTATGTAAATTGTCCTCAAGGTCAACTAGTTCATAAATTACTTAAATGTCAACAACAGCAAACAAAAGTGTCAACGAGTTTAGTTAGCTAAAGCTGATTGTTTGAATGCCTAAGTAGTTGGTTCCGTCAATGACTCGTCGTCTAGAAAAGTGGCTATTATCAGTTATCGACCCAAAATTGGTGTTTTGAAGCAATACTTCTTGTGTTCCATTTCTCATAATTGGGTCGTTGAATTCATCCTTTGAGTTTTGTACTGCTGTTTACTGTTTAATATCGTAAACATGCCTTCCAGGAAAGTGAAATCTTTGACTCAGAAGAAATTTGACATTGCCTTTGAGACCTGGACTATTGAAAGTTTGGACGCCGAGACCATGTTAGCAGATGCAGAGAACACCACTGTTGATGATATAAGGTTATCATTGAACTCTCTTCGTGAATCATATAGTGATTTGAAAAGAGTGTCTGCAGGCAATCTGACTTGTGACAAAACTTTGAAAACATTGCGTGATGCGAGTGCTACCTTCCACAAGCTGAGGACACAGATAAATGAACAAATGGAAAAGCTATCGATGAAAGAGGACATTTCCAAGCTTGCTAATGAGGTCAGCAAATGTAATTCATCATTTGTCCAATTGAAGAAACTTTCTTGTCCGACATGGGAGGGTGAAGTTCGATCATATAAAAGATTCAAGAAAAATTTCGAGCTATTAGCTCAGAGCCAGATGTCTGGGGAGATGGCGCTTTTAAGACTGAGAGAAGCATTGCGAGAAAACTCGAGAGAAGGCCTCATTGTTCAGTCGAAATCGAGCTTGGATGAAGCATGGTCAGCACTAGATTGCATTTACGGAAGGGGAAACACCATCCGTGACGCAGTCCTCAAGGACGTCCATGACATTAGGCCTGTCAGAAGCGAGTCTGATGCAGATGGTCTTCGTCGATTGGTAATGGAACTTACTGTCGCTAAAGAGGACCTGAGATCGGTAAACCAAACATCTACATTAGGTGAGTCGGCATTTTCTATCGTAATGGAAAAAATTCCAGTAGAACTGCGCAGGAGAATCGACAGAAAAATTCTGGCAGACGACCTTGATGCTGAAGCCTCCTTCGATCTACTCTTAGAAATGGCCGACACGGCAGCCTCAATCGAAGAAACAGCTAAATTGCGAGCAGAAGCTCATTCTAGTTACATTTTCAGAGAAGATCCGACGATGGTCGTTAAGAATTATCAGGTTAGCAGTAAGGACAGAAACATTGATAACAGCTGTTCGAAAGGTGCCAAGTCTGGGAAGATGGAACGCCCAAAAAAGGTACCGGTTGGAAGGAATCGAAAACAGGAAAGCCAAAAAATTCCCCATCTTCCATTCAATCGTGTATTTTTCATTCTATGGCTGATCACCAAACGTCTGAATGCAGAGTGTTCCTAGGTCTTTCGTCCATAAAAAAGAAAGAAACCTTGAAGGAACATAACCGGTGTGAAAAGTGCTTTGGTTCTCACCCTTCAAATCAGTGCAGAAATAAGCACGTTTGTCAGGAGGTTAATTGCAAGACGCCAGACAATCATCATACTCTATTGCATGCTGCTTGCCTAGCTGCGTCAAGCTTGGTTTATGGTCCTGTTGATTGCGAGAAACTCCGTCATCATCTAGGCCAGAACACAATGAGACCTAGTCATACAGCCTTCATGAAAAGGAAAGGCAATCTTTTTAGGGTTTCAGTTCTTTATGATTTGGGAGCTACTATCTCACAGATTCTGAACTCGGTGGCAAGGGAAGCTTGTATCAAACCAGTATTCAGAATCAAGAACTTGATGATGAGGACTGCTGGGGAGAGCCAGCCACAAGATTGGGGACCGGCTGATCTGTACAGCATCCCACTCTACGATGCAGAAGGTAACTTCGTGACTGCAGTTGATTGCATTGGTGTCGATTACATCGGTGAACTTGATAGAGTCAGTTATCATGCAGCTGCGGACCTGTTCAAAGATGATGTCGATCCATCAGAACTTTTAGAGCCTGTTCACGGTGACATCGAGTTGCTCATCGGAGACAATCATGCCAGCACATTTCCGCGAACGGTAAAGACAAGAGAAAACCTTGTTTTAGCTGAGACTAACTTTGGGTTCATTCTACATGGTTCTCACGAGACATTTTTTGCCGCCAATTCTCATGAACCAAGTGTGATGCTGTCAGAGCTTCTCAACAGAAAGATTTCTGCTGTTCTTCTGCAGTCAACGTCATCAGTTGCAGTAAGTCATGCTGAACGGCCGAAAGGGGAAGTTTCCACAGATAAAGCCCGGAGCAATGGCTCCGTGCAGCAGGTTGCAGAAAGTGGTGGACATTCGGTTCTTTCAATAAAGACCAGTGCTGAGACTGTGTTTGATCGTATGTGTGAAGTAGAGGATGGTCCAGTTTGTCATCGGTGTGACGCGGTCGGCATTAACTCAGAAGAGGAGCGAAGAGTACAGACATACAAGAGTTGTCTCACCTACGATGCTGAACAGAATATATTCGTTTGCAGGTTACCATGGAGGGAAAGCTTCCGTACCTTGTCGGACAATCGACCTATTGCCCTAAAACGCCTAAATTCGTTAACACGTACCATGTCCAGAAACGAAGCTTTAAAGAACTGGTATGTAGACGAATTTGAAAAGTTGATCAACGACGGCTATATGACAGAGGTTACAGCTGAGGAGGATGCGCAGTGGAAATCTAATGGTGGCAAAGTCTACTACATCTGTCATTTCGCACACTTTAATGAGCATAGTTCCTCAACCCCACTCAGAATCATATTTGATGCAAGTGTTCCATTTAAAGGCAAGGCTATCAACTCCTTGTGGGAACCACCACCAAATTTGATTTCACCAATTCCAACCTTGCTGTTAAGGTTCCAGGAAAGAAAAATACCAGTTGCAATGGACATAAGTAAAGCATACTTCACTGTTCGCCTTGAGACAGAAGAATCTCATCTGCACCGCCTTTTGTGGAATCAACTGGACAAGGAAGAAGAAGTCAAGACGCTGCGATTACTACGAAACTCCTGGGGAACTACTCCGGCAGGTGGTATATGCAGTGTAGCAATGCTCATCATAGCTGAGAAATTCAAGGACAAGTACCCACAGGTATATGAATTCGTAAAATCGAACTTGTATGTTGATGATGGTACTACGAGTGTTGACGATGTTTCCACGGCATTACAACTTGCTAAGGAACTCAACATTGTCCTCAGTGAGGCATCCTTCATCATAAAGCATTTCATGATCGGTGGAAGTGAAAGTGATATTGATGCTCACATGAAGAAGTGCCCGGATGTACCTGACAATGTGCGACGAACACCAGAGCAGGAAAGAATCCTGGGTATAATATATCATTCTGCCAACGATGAAATTTCCATTTCAGGTAGAATTAACTTCTCAAAGAAAAGGAGAGGCATTAGATCAGAAGAAGATATCAGTTTAGAAAACTTTGATGATGCCTTCCCTGACACTTTCCGTCGAAGAAATTATCTACAGATCATAGCAACCATCTATGATCCGACGGGACTTGCAACTCCGGTTACCATATGCCTGAAGCATGAACTGGGTCAAATATTCCGTCTCAAACAGGAATGGGACGATCCGATCCTAGATGGTAATGATGACCTACCTACAACCCGCAGTCGGTGTAAAGAAGCGATTCGTTTGATCTACGGTCTAAAAGAAGTCAGATTTGTTTGCTGTCTTACACTGGAAACTGCAGTTGACAAACCCACTCTAGTAATTTTTTGTGATAGTTCTCAGACTGCCTATGGATGTGTCGCGTACTACAACTGGAAGTTGGAAAATGGCGAGCGAGCATCTGTTCTTGCCATGTCAAAGGTAAAACCTTGGCCACAAATTCCGACGTTAACTATCCCCCGTGGTGTGTTACTTGGATGTCTGCTGGGTGCTAGAATGCAACAGACTATCGTCAAAAAATCAAGCTTCATTTTTGAAAGGGTAATGTTGCTAACTGACAGCACCATAGTTCTGGGATAACTGCGTCATGAGCCCTACAAGTACAACATGTGGACAGCTAGCCGTATCAGTGAAATACAAACTCTGACATCTGAAATGGGAAAGTATTCCAGATGGCAAAAAGGTCCAGACTTCATGAAGAAGGACATCAACGAATGGCCAATCAAACATGCAAATGAAGTTCATGCGAAGAAAGAAGATCTGGACATAAGAATAAAAGATCCACGGATGACCATTGGAAGATACAAGTCACTATGTGTCCAGATTGACGGTGGAACAAATGAAGATTATTCAGTTATTCTTGATATCCTAAAAACATTTAACATAACGGTCGACAAAAATGACAGCCTGATGAAGATTAAACGTCTCATCTCTAGAATCATAAGATTTATGGAAAACGCATCACAATTTTTCAGAGATCGACTGAAGAGAGCAGTGAAGACTACTCCAGTTGCCATCAGTAGTATAACGAAAGCAGAACGTTCGAGATGGTTTGCTGAAAATGATACATTTGTGCCTACCAAGCGTGAGTTACTAATATCAAACTTGTTTCTTATTCAACAGGCTCAGCAGTCGCTACCTTCAGATGTGGAACGTAAGCTAAAGTCACTAAACCCAATACTGGATGCCGACGGTATGTGGAGAGCACTAGGTCGTACTGGTGGTGCTATATCAAACCCGCCTGCGATTATACCATGCTCTGAACCCTTTGCAGAGATCTTGGTGCATAAATGTCACCAACCGCAGCACTCTGGTGCGGATACTACTCTTGCCCTAGTACGTGAGCAGTTCTGGATCCTCAACGGTAAACGGTTCGTCAGCAAAGTTGTGTCGCAGTGCCCATATTGTCGCTTTCTACGGAAGAAGATCACCCAAGTAGAGATCGCTCCTCGTAAGGTGGAACAACTCGTGCGATCGCCAGTATTCGAACATGTGATCATTGACATAGCTGGTCCGTTCAATAGCATTGCAGATCGTCGCGTGACGAGAAATTACCTGGTAAATTCTGGTAAAGCCTGGATTCTGGTTATCGTGTGTCGCGCATCTGGTGCGGCCCACATAGAGGTCCTTGAATGTTACGATACCAACTGCTTCCTTGCAGGTTTCGATGCTTTCACTAGAATCCGCGGAAAACCCACATCTGTAACTGCAGATCTTGGTTCGCAAATCCGTGATGCTGCAAACGTCATGGAGAGCCTTTGGAACCATACCAAGATGGCAAAGATTCAGACAAATCCCGAAAAAACAA
>NC_090767.1:46918293-46925317 GCF_036898095.1 Palaemon carinicauda
TTCGTGAGAGTATATTAATAATGTTGAAATCCTTCGTATGTGTATAGCCAAGTTTTGGAATCTGTTACTGAACTTATATTGTTATACATGTTGAGTTGTAATTGACTATTTTAAAACTGTCATTTAAATGGAAATATTGACTTATTCCATGATACATAAGGGAAAAAAAGCTATCATCATTTTCATTTAGAATTTGATATTTACTTTGTTATTCCCATTTTAACAGATTTCCTCAAAACATCTTTTATTTTTCAAAATATAATTCTCTTTCCATTATTAATGTGAAAAAAAATACTATTTTCCAGTAAACATTTTCCCAGGTTTTTAGAGATGTAAAGTTGGAAACTTTTATTAAAACAAAACATATTATTTTCTTATGAATAATGTGAAAGTAATTTCTTCCTGTGACTTTATAGCAACTATATTATAAGTTTATTCACATCAAAAAAATTCTATGATATTAAATAAAAGAGAAAAAAAAAATAAGAATTTCATATAATACAATTAAATTTTATAGTCATATCGTTGCAAGAATTATTAACGGAGTAAAATGATGATGGATATTAACTCCATTTCATCGAATCCGAAATATAATATTGTTATTATTATTATTATTATTATTATTATTATTATTATTATTATTACTACTACCCCAGCTACAACCCTAGTTGGAGAGGCAAGATGCTATATGCCCAATGGTTCCAATAGGGAAAATAGCCCAGTGAGGAAAGGAAATAAAGAAATAAATAAATGATGAAAACATATTAACAATAAATTATTCTAAAAACTGTAACATCGTCAAAACAGATATGTCATATATAAACTATTAACAACGTCCAAACAAATATGTCATATATAAACTATAAAAAGAGTCATGTCAGCCTGGTCAACATAAAAACATTTGCTGCAACTCTGAACGCTTGAAAAAAAAAATCTGAAAATTTCTTTAATATAATTTCCCTTTCAGCCTGCGAAAAGAGCTGAATCTTGATCTATGATATTGAAGCTTATGCTATCAAATTTCTATGCAGATTTTATCGGAGAGTTGAAGCCTTGCTACCAAAAGCCCTTCAAAACGTGCTAGTGCAAGCGATACTGGAGAGAAAAAATTCCACCAATTATTTCTGGCTGGGTTTGTTTGGCCATTTTGGTCTAAGAGTTGCTATGTAGTTTTTCTTTTTACTGAATAAACCATCGGTTGCTTCATAAAAATATCCGATAAATAAGTTTAGTGAATAATCTTATATTTTTTAGGACATTTCTGTCTTATAAAATATATTTTCCTATTCTTGAGCTTTATTTTTGGAAAAGGCATTACTGAGAATATACTTTGTATCCTAATTAGGGTCAATCTTACTAAAACTAACTTGAATATACTGTATACAAGGATATAAACCGTGTCAAAAATATAATACACCAAATGGCCAGAAAAATGCTCTATTTATATAGCTTGGGAAACTTTATCAAAACACTAATTCACGATATTGGAGATTTGAAAGACCTGAAAAGTTATCGTCAAATAAGTTTACTACCAGTAATATATAGAATATTTACAGAGACCATATTATGCTAATTAGAAAAAAGGGGTAGACTTGAATCTACCAGGGGAACAGGGAGTCCTTAGAAGCTGCTATTCAACAACTAATATTATCAATGGAGTGAAACGGTTAATAAAAAAAGTCAACTGAGTGTGGTATTTAGAAAATACCAGAAAGCTTTTGATTCTGTTAAACATTCATCAGTAATGATAGCTCTTCAAAAACAAGAAACAGATGAATCTTATGTTAGTACAGGAGTAGTCCTGTCCTCCAACAGAAGTAGGTGGGATTTTGGGGGAGATGAAGTTGCAAAGCTTTAGTGCTCAAGAACACCCAATCGAAGGAATTCTTGCATCCTTTCCTTCAACAGAGGCCGCGTAAACACCCAGGAGGGTCACAACAAACAAAGCTCATCGCCAGAAAGACTCCACTTTGGAGGACTCCATAGCCCTCTCACTAGGGGAGGCTACACGAGGAGTTCTCCAGCGAAGTTGCCTCAGAGTTACAGGTGTGGTACTCGTACTTGACCGTTCCACGCAGGAAGCAAGTCAGGCATAGTCAAGATTAGGAGATTGAACCGGAGGAGAAAGCGAGCAAGCTTTGTTCCCTTTCGAGGGTGACCTCGAAGGGGAAGAGTATCTTTAGGCCTCCTCCCTCTTCCGTCTGCTGAATCTAGTCCATTGGTAGGGTGACCACTTACTATACATATCACAAGGAAACCCCTGCGTGCACAAGTGACAGCGACAAGAAGGGCAGAGACCCTCAAGATCCGTCTCCTCAGTGGATATAAAGGTGCTGATATGGCACCTTTCCCACCCCAGACAAACACAGTTGGCAATAATCCTCTCGGACATGCGCGCATGAAAAAAAGTTATTATTAGCTTCAACCTAGTTATAAGAGTTAACAGTAGAGTGAAAAACGTCTGCACTCTACCAAGCTGAATTGAAACGTGACGATTAGTCGCCAATACTGGTGTGAGTCCCAACAAAGGAATTTCTGTAATCTCTCGTTTGAAGGGGGACCAAAGAACCCCTCGGAGGGCCATAGCAGACGAAGGTCATCGTCTGAGAGAGACTCCCATGTGGAGGACCACACCAATGCTCAGCTAGAGGAGACAGCGGGAGGAGTTCTTACACGAGGTTGTCTCATAGTTACAAGGGTGCAAATCGTACCCAACCGTTCCATGGAAGAACGTTCCACGGAGGAAGCCGGTCAGGCCATCAGGATTAGAAGATCGAGCATGAGGAGAAGGACGGCAAGCTTTCTTCCCTCTCAAAGCTGACCAGGAAAGGGAAGAGTCTCTTTTAGCCATATTCTTCTTCCGTCTGTTAACTCTCGTCACTTGGCAGGGTGACCACACAAACAAGCTTCACAAGAAGACTTTTGCGTTCATGTGTAACCTCAGCAGATATTAGCCTTTGGCCACTTATAAGGGGTAACTGTGGAGTGAGACACGTCTGCACTCTACCGAGCAGCAATGAAATGTGAAATTTAGATGCCAGTGCTGGTGAAAGTAGGGTATAAATCTACGCCTCCCCACACCAGCTAACTGGCGGCGGGTAATTAATCCCGTTAATTTCCCAGCTTCGGCCAGTTTTAAGCTTTGGAAAATAATGATGCATATAAGGAACAGAAGGTTTTTATTTTGCACCCGCACAAACAAGGAATTTTAAAGGATTGACCGTGGCATCTAGGGAGTTTTTAAGCAATGTTGAAGAGTTCTTTTTAAATTTGGAATTTTCTTCAGAGTATTAATGACATTTTTTAACACTAACCGCACAACACAAGTTAGGAAACCTCTTCTACTGATCAAAATAATTTGGGTAAATATTTATCTTTGTGAGATTTTTTAAAACGCCATTTTCCCTATATTTGATATTTGTTTTCTTATTAATTTAAAACTTTTTCACAGTTTCATTGTTTTTTTTTTTAATGATATGTTATTTAGGTTTGGTTTGCTTTTATTCCTTTTTTATGTGAAATTATTCATTGTATTATACAATATTCAGCGACATGGATATAACTAAAGGGAATCTGTAGAGTTCATGTCTCAGCTTCCCTCTCCCTCTCCTCATCCAGTTCCCCTCAACGTCCTTGTTCTAATGTTGCGAAGACTTTCACCATTAAATATTCAGCTTATATTAATTGGAAATCAAAAGATTTGCATTTCCTTAGCAAATTCATATTATATCATTACTTTATATATTTTACAATTGTTTGATGCCTGATGAAATGAAAATATTTATATCTTAAACAAATTTGTTGCTTAATCTCTTATTAGACAAAGAGCTAGAATTAGCCATTCTGGCACACAGCAACAATCAACCAACTGAAAATATCTACCCAATCACTGCAATACAGTATCTAGCCTTATCTCCCCATAAGCAACAACAGTCAGATCATCTTGAATTAGATTCAAAATCACACCGGAATCACTGGCCATGACGAGGCCGATCACTTGATCACTTGACCTGATATGCCAGGAAAACCGTATCAAACTTAACTTTCACTGACAATCATCAAGAATCTGAAGACAACCTTTTGCAACATGCAAAAGACAGATGAAGTAAGTCGAGCCTTCCTTAACGGCTCCAGATCAGCCAAATGGTAAATCGATGTAACTGATTTAATACTGCATCCTCTTGCAAGAAATATTCCTCGCCAAGTTGCAGTTATTATTTGTAGAGTACGACCCGGGTATCTGTGGAACTGTCACATCATTATCGATAACAACAAGGACCCATCACAATAAAAAGAATGGAAAGAAAGTGCAAACATGGCCAGCAATAGACAGATGAATCTCTGCAACACTACATGTTACAATTTCCAGAAATAAGCCTATAAGACAGGATTTAAACTCTAATATTCCTTTAACTGCGACAGCAATCGTAAAATACATCATTGCTAATATTGATACATTCTCGACCTTTCTCCGCAGCTACTCCCCCTCCCACCCCCCAAATAACGTAATTACCAACACCTTTTTGAAACCAAAGTATCCCAATTTTATAATTCTTGGCTTAACCTCTTTTTAGCTCCTCTCTCACTTGCAATTCTTTTTTATCTTCAAAGAATTTCAGGATTTATTCCTACCTATACAATAAATTTGACGATCATATAAGCGTCTCATTTACTGTATTCCCCCCACCCCCCACCCCCCACCCCCGCCCTCTATTTTAGTATTTCCAGATACGGAATGTAAATTACACCCTTTCTTTACCACTTACATACGCTAACTGGATTCTCCTTTTAAACTTTTACCTAATTAAGTTGAAACTCTATTTTATTTCTCATCTTAAAAATTTGAGTTTAAACTACTATGGAAGTCTTTTAGTCCTTTTATAACAATATATTGAACTAAAAAAATGTTCATCTCCTTTCCAATCCCTCCCACTCATCAGGACTTACTGTTGTACCTCCTTTTCTCCAACTGAACGACGGGAGCCAATGGGTTCCTTTGTTGAGGTCGCTATCTGTGAGCCCTCTTCTTATGCCTCACGTTTAGTTTTTTTAGAGCTATTTATGAAACAACTAATAGGACACCGAGTTTGTGGAAAATTAAGAAATTTCTCTAATAAGTTAATTAAAAGTGATTTTATAATACCCACAATTTCACAATAGATGAAAGCTGGGAAAGGTTTTATGATTTCAATGAAATAAACTAAAGTGACAATATTTATGGAAGACGTGTTTTCCCAAAAGTGAGGGATGTTGTAATGTCATGATCACCTTATCGTGTAATTGATATGTGCTTAAGGTTATTACAAATCTAAAGAAATAATAAATAGACGTTTTAAGGTAGAAATACTGATAACCAAAATAACTCTATTAAAAGGAAGCAAGTTGACTTTGCAGTGTTTGTGTGTGTGATATTTTATCTTTGTTATAATGCAATAATTTCATGTTCGGTCAGATCTGAGTATTGAGTCCTAATATCAACCTTACAATTTTCAAAGGAGAGGCAAGGATGTTTCTCCCTTCAGTCCCAAGTCCGACTTCATCCTTTCCTATCGAAATCTTCCTTCAGAGATTTTGAAGGATCTATGAGCAAGGCATGCAAAGTGGTCAGGCTCAAGGATCTAGGAAAAGTAAGGAAAATCTTTCAATAATCGTTATACCATACATACGAGTATAGATTTACTCTCGCTCTCTCTCTCTCTCTCTCTCTCTCTCTCTCTCTCTCTCTCTTCTTATGTGTATTCCTGAATGTTTCATGTCACACTTTTGTAGTTTATTCCAACAATTGAAAAAACATTAAAAATAAATAAATCTAATATATTCTACCAAAAACCTCAATCACCAAAGGGTTAGCGTTATTGCAACTCAAATTGAATCCTGTGGTTCAGTGAATCCATAATCCACAAAAAAGACCTTGTTTTTTTTTATCTAGTGTAGCCATAACATAATATAAATGTGTCAACACTTGGTCCATAGCATCATAGTTTCACCATGTATTATGACAATATAACTTACATAATTAGTAAGTAGTAGGCTGACCAGGGATATAGCCAACCGCTGAGATACTATCACTAGAGAGCTATTGGGCCATTTCACTTGCCAAAGACTACTACATAAGGAAGCTCTCTCTCTCTCTCTCTCTCTCTCTCTCTCTCTCTCTCTCTCTCTCTCTCTCTCTCTATATATATATATATATATATATATATATATAAACTTGAAAGAAAAAACCTCAAGTATTATAGTTGCTCCAAAAATATAATTACTTTACCAGTTTATGGGAAAACTTCCAATTCCTACGTTAAAGATATAAGACAATATTTGACGCCAATGACCATTATGAAATAACTTCAAAATTGACTTGAAACTATTTGGTGTAGATTTGGATAGAAAAAAAATCAAATATATAATTATTCCATTATAAGAGAACTTTTCCTAGAAAAAGATTAAATACTATCGCTATAACAGATATGAAAATAAGAAGAAAAAAAAAACCAATAATAAACATTTGCATTCCAATTTCCTTGCAAGATTATCAAAAACAAAATTACTTGAATGAAAAACTAAATTTGCTAACAGGAAATCAGTGAAACAAGCAGAACAAAACGCAATAAAGTACATGAATTACATATACGAGATAAAATCATAGTACTAAACGCCAAAACCTTATGTAAACTTAAAATATTGAAACATAATATATATAAATATGCAATTAGAGTTAAAAAAGAAAAAATCTTAAAATAGCAATGCCAAAACACTAAAAACAAAGGAATGTGTTGTCCAGTAGTATTACGGTTCAACGTGGAACAAATAGTTCAGGTGTGACACAAAACATTATCAAAAACAACATATATATATATATATATATATATATTATATATATGTATATATATATATATATATATGTATATATGTATATATATATATACATATATACATATATATATATATATATATATATGTGTGTGTGTGTGTGTGTGTATATGTATATATATATATATATATATATGAATATATATATATATATATA
>NC_090767.1:46932840-46944841 GCF_036898095.1 Palaemon carinicauda
TATTACCGGCTGTCTATGTGTTGCTGCCTCTGAAAACAACGCAGATATATTCATCAATGCTAGAACATTTACTTTCAGATAAAAGTCAATGACAATTCTTCTGTACTTATACCTGTCGAATTCAGGTATTTTGTACTTAGAATTGAATTCAACCCATCTTCACCATCGTAGCCAATTGGTAGTTTGTTACTTGGCATTCAATTAATGATAAATTTTACACATTTAGACGTATTTTTCATATCAAAATAAGCCATATATATTTATGATACATAAAGTCTGGATTCTCTTAACGACCTCGGGATCAGAGCCCCAGGCGAAATCACACAAAGACAAGAGCTTGGGTCCGGCCGGGAATCGAACCCTGGTCGGCAAGCTTGTATAGACAGTGACTAAGACACTTGGCCACGAAGAAAGATAAAAGTCAATGACAATTCTACTGTACTTATACCTGTCGAATTCAGGTATTTTGTACTTAGAATTGAAAATCAACCCATCTTCACCATCGTAGCCTTCATATTCAAATAAGCCATATATATTTTTGATACATTAATGTCTGGATTCTCTTAACGACCTCAGGATCAGAGCCCCAGGCAAAATCACGCAAAGACAAGAGCTTGGGTCCGGCCGGGAATCGAACCCTGGTCGGCAAGTTTGTATAGACAGTGACTAAGCCACTTGGCCACGAAGAAAGATAAAAGTCAATGACAATTCTTCTGTACTCATACCTGTCGAATTCAGGTATTTTGTACTTCGAATTGAAATCAACCTATCTTCACCATCGTAGCCAATTGGTAGTTTGTTAATTGGCATTCAATTAATGATAAATTTTGCACATTTAGATGTGTTTTTCATATTCAAATAAGCCATATATATTTTTTATACATAAATATCTGGATTCTCTTAACGACTTCAGGATCAGAGCCCCAGGCGAAATCACACAAAGACAAGAGCTTGGGACCGGCCGGGAATCGAACCCTGGTCGGCAAGCTTGTATAGACAGTGACTAAGCCACTTGGCCACGAAGAAAGATAAAAGTCAATGACAATTCTTCTGTACTTATAACTGTCGAATTCAGATATTTTGTACTTAGAATTGAAATCGACCTATCTTCACCATCGTAGCCAATTGGTAGTTTTTTACTTGGTATTCAATTAATGATAAATTTTGCACATTTAGACGTGTTTTTCATATTCAAGTAAGCCATATATATTTTTGATACATTAATGTCTGGATTCTCTTAACGACCTCGGGATCAGAGTCCCAGGCGAAATCACACAAAGACAAGAGCATGGGTCCGGCCGGGAATCGAACCCTGGTCGGCAAGCTTGTATAGACAGTGACTAAGCCCCTTGGCCACGAAGAAAGATAAAAGTCAATGACAATTCTTCTGTACTTATACCTGTCGAATTCAGGTATTTTGTACTTAGAATTGAAATCAACCCATCTTCACCATCGTAGCCAATTTGTAGTTTGTTACCTGGCATTCAATTAATGATAAATTTTGCACATTTAGACGTGTTTTTCATATTCAAATAAGCCATATATATTTTTGATACATTAATGTCTGGATTCTCTTAACGACCTCGGGATCAGAGCCCCAGGCGAAATCACACAAAGACGAGAGCTTGGGTCCGGCCGGGAATCGAACCCTGGTCGGCAAGCTTGTATAGACAGTGACTAAGCCACTTGGCCACCAAAAAAGATAAAAGTCAATGACAATTCTACTGTACTTATACCTGTCGAATTCAGGTATTTTGTACTTAGAATTGAAATCAACCCATCTTCACCATCGTAGTCAATTAGTAGTTTGTTACTTGGCATTCAATTAATGATAAATTTTACACATTTAGACGTGTTTTTCATATTCAAATAAGCCATATATATTTTTGATACTTTAATGTCTGGATTTTCTTAACGACCTCGGGATCAGAGCCCCAGGCGAAATCATACAAAGACAAGAGCTTGGGTCCGGTCGGGAATCAAACCCTGGTCAGCAAGCTTGTATAGACAGTGACTAAGCCACTTGGCCACGAAGAAAGATAAAAGTTAATGACAAATCTTCTGTACTTATACCTGTCGAATTCAGGTATTTTGAACTTAGAATTGAAATCAACCCATCTTCACCATCGTAGCCAATTGGTAGTTTGTTACTTGGCATTCAATTAATGATAAATATTGCCTATTTAGACCTGTTTTTCATATTCAAATAAGCCATATATATTTTTGATACATTAATGTCTGGATTCTCTTAACGACCTCGGGATCAGAGCCCCAGGCGAAATCACACAAAGACAAGAGCTTGGGTCCGGCCGGGAATCGAACCCTGGTCGACAAGCTTGTATAGACAGTGACTAAGCCACTTGGCCACCAAGAAAGATAAAAGTCAATGACAATTCTTTTGAACTTATACTTGTCGAATTCAGATATTATGTACTTAGAATTGAAATCAACCCATCTTCACCATCGTAGCTAATTGGTAGTTTGTTACTTGGCATTCAGTTAATGATAAATTTTGCACATTTAGACGTGTTTTTCATAATTAAGTAAGCCATATATATTTTTGATACATTAATGTCTGGATTCTCTTAACGACCTCGGGATCAGACCCCCAGGCGAAATCACACAAAGACAAGAGCTTGGGTCCGGCCGGGAATCGAACCCTGGTCGGCAAGCTTGTATAGACAGTGACTAAGCTACTTGGCCACCAAGAAAGATAAAAGTCAATGACAATTCTTCTGTACTTATACCTGTCGAATTCAGGTATTTTGTACTTAGAATTGAAATCAACCCATCTTCACCATCGTAGCCAATTGGTAGTTTGTTTCTTGGCATTCAATTAATGATAAATTTTACACATTTAGACGTGTTTTTCATATTCGAATAAGCCATATATATTTTTGATACATTAATGTCTGGATTCTTTTAACGACCTCGGGATCAGAGCCCCAGGCAAAATCACACAAAGACAAGAGCTTGGGTCCGGCCGGGAATCGAACCCTGGTCGGCAACCTTGTATAGACAGTGACTAAACCATTTGGCCACGAAGAAAGATAAAAGTCAATGACAATTCTTCTGTACTTATACCTGTCGAATTCAGGTATTTTGTACTTAGAATTGAAATCAACCCATCTTCACCATCGTAGCCAATTGGTAGTTTGTTACTTGGCATTCAATTAATGATAAATTTTGCACATTTAGACGTGTTTTTCATTTCAAATAAGCCATATATATTTTTGATACATTAATGTCTGGATTCTCTTAACGACCTCGGGATCAGAGCCCTAGGCGAAATCACACAAAGACAAGAGCTTGGGTCCGGCCGGGAATCGAACCCTGGTCGGCAAGCTTGTATAGACAGTGACTAAGCCACTTGGCCACCAAGAAAGAGAAAAGTCAATGATAATTCTTCTCTACTTATACCTGTCGAATTCAGGTATTTTGTACTTAGAATTGAGATCAACCCATCTTCACCATCGTAGCCATTTGGTAGTTTGTTACTTGGCATTCAATTAATGATAAATTTTGCACATTTAGACGTGTTTTTCATATTCAAATAAGCCATATATATTTTTGATACATTAATGTCTGGATTCTCTCAACGACCTCGGGATCAGAGCCCCAGGCGAAATCACACAAAGACAAGAGCTTGGGTCCGGCCGGGAATTGAACCCTGGTTGGCAAACTTGTATAGACAGTGACTAAGCCACTTGGCCACGAAGAAAGATAAAAGTCAATGACAATTCTTCTGTGCTTATACCTGTCGAATTCAGGTATTTTGTACTTAGAATTGAAATCAACCTATCTTCACCATCGTAGCCAATTGGTAATTTGTTACTTGGCATTCAATTAATGATAAATTTTCACAATTAGACGTGTTTCTCATATTCAAATAAGCCATATATATTTTTGATACATTAATGTCTGGATTCTCATAACGACCTAGGGATCAGAGCCCCAGGCGAAATCACACAAAGACAAGAGCTTGGGTCTGGCCGGGAATCAAACCCTGGTCGGCAAGCTTGTATAGACAGTGACTAAGCCACTTGGCCGCCAAGAAAGATAAAAGTCAATGACAATTCTTCTGTACTAATACCTGTCGAATTTAGGTATTATGTATTTAGAATTGAAATCAACCTATCTTCACCATCGTAGCCAATTGGTAGTTTGTTACTTGGCATTCAATTAATGATAAATTTTGCACATTTAGACGTGTTTTTCATATTCAAATAAGCCATATATATTTTTTATACATTAATGTCTGGATTCTCTTAACGACCTCGGGATCAGAGCCCCAGGCGAAATCACACAAAGACAAGAGCTTGGTCCGGCCGGGAATCGAACCCTGGTCGGCAAGCTTGTATAGACAGTGACTAAGCCACTTGGCCACGAAGAAAGATAAAAGTCAATGACAATTCTTCTGTACTCATACCTGTCGAATTCAGGTGTTTTGTACTTAGAATTGAAATCAACCCATCTTCACCATCGTAGCCAATTGGTAGTTTGTTACTTGGCATTCAATTAATGATAAATTTTGCACATTTAGACGTGTTTTTCATATTCAAATAAGCCATATATATTTTTTTATACATTAATGTCTGGATTCTCTCAACGACCTCGGGATCAGAGCCCCAGGCGAAATCACACAAAGACAAGAGCTTGGGTCCGGCCGGGAATCGAACCCTGGTCGGCAAGCTTGTATAGACAGTGACTAAGCTACTTGGCCACGAAGAAAGATAAAAGTCAATGACAATTCTTCTGTACTTATACCTGACGAATTCAGATATTTTGTAATTAGAATTGAAATCAACCCATCATCACCATCGTAGCCAATTGGTAGTTTGTTACTTGGCATTCAATTAATGATAAATTTTGCACATTTAGACGTGTTTTTCATATGTAAATAAGCCGTATATATTTTTGATACATTAATGTCTGGATTCTCTTCACGACCTCGGGATCAGAGGCCCAGGCGAAATCAAACAAAGACAAGAGCTTGGGTCCGGCCGGGAAATTTACCCTGGTCGGCAAGCTTGTATAGACAGTGACTAAGCCACTTGGCCACGAAGAAAGATAAAAGTCAATGACAATTCTTCTGTACTTATACCTGTCGAATTCAGGTATTTTGTACTTAGAATTGAAATCAACCCATCTTCACCATCGTAACCTATTGGTAGTTTGTTATTTGGCATTCAATTAACGATAAATTTTGCACATTGAGACGTGTTTTTCATATTCAAATAAGCCATATATATTTTTGATACTTTAATGTCTGGATTCTCTTAATGACCTCGGGATCAGAGCCCCAGGCGAAATCACACAAAGACAAGAGCTGGGGTACCGCCGGAAATCGAACCCTGGTCGGCAAGCTTCTATAGACAGTGACTAAGCCACTTGGCCACGAAGAAAGATAAAAGTCAATGACAATTCTTCTGTACTTATACCTGTCGAATTCAGGTATTTTGTACTTCGAATTGAAATCAACGTATCTTCATCATCGTAGCCAATTGGTAGTTTGTTACTTGGCATTCAATTAATGATAAATTTTGCATATTTTGACGTGTTTTGCATATTCAAATAAGCCATATATATTTTTGATACATTAATGTCTGGATTCTCTTAACGACCTCGGGATCAGAGCCCCAGGTGAAATCACACAAAGACAAGAGCTTGGGTCCGGCCGGGAATCGAACCCTGGTCGGCAAGCTTGTATAGACAGTGACTAAGCCACTTGGCCAACAAGAAATATAAAAGTCAATGACAATTCTTCTGTACTTATACCTGTCGAATTCAGGTATTTTGTACTTAGAATTGAAATCAACCCATCTTCACCATCGTAGCCAATTGGTAGTTTGTTACTTGGCATTCATTTAATGATAAATTTTGCACATTTAGACGTGTTTTTCATATTCAAATAAGCCATATATATTTTTGATACATTAATGTCTTGATTCTCTTAACGACCTTGGGATCAGAGCCCCAGGCGAAATCACACAAAGACAAGAGCTTGGGTCCGGCCGGGAATCGAACCCTTGTCGGCAAGCTTGTATAGACAGTGACTAAGCCACTTGGCCACGAAGAAAGATAAAAGTCAATGACAATTCTTCTGTACTTATACCCGTTGAATTCAGATATTTTGTACTTAGAATTGAAATCAACCCATCTTCACCATTGTAGCCAATTGGTAGTTTGTTACTTGGCATTCAATTAATGATAAATTTTGCACATTTAGACGTGTTTTTCATATTTAAGTAAGCCATAAATATTTTTGATACATTAATGTCTGGATTCTCTTAACGACCTCGGGATCAGAGCCCCAGGCGAAATCACACAAAGACAATAGCTTGGGTCCGGCCGGGAATCGAACCCTGGTCAGCAAGCTTGTATAGACAGTGACTAAGCCACTTGGCCACGAAGAAAGATAAAAGTCAATGACAATTCTTCTGTACTTATACTTGTCGAATTCAGGTATTTTGTACTTAGAATTGAAATCAATCCATCTTCACCATCGTAGCCATTTGGTAGTTTGTTACTTGTCATTCAATTAATGATAAATATTGCCTATTTAGACCTGTTTTTCATATTCAAATAAGCCATATATATTTTTGATACATTAATGTCTGGATTCTCTTAACGACCTCGGGATCAGAGCCCCAGGCGAAATCACACAAAGACAAGAGCTTGGGTCCGGCCGGGAATCGAACCCTGGTCGACAAGCTTGTATAGACAGTGACTAAGCCACTTGGCCACCAAGAAAGATAAAAGTCAATGACAATTCTTTTGAACTTATACTTGTCGAATTCAGATATTATGTACTTAGAATTGAAATCAACCCATCTTCACCATCGTAGCTAATTGGTAGTTTGTTACTTGGCATTCAGTTAATGATAAATTTTGCACATTTAGACGTGTTTTTCATAATTAAGTAAGCCATATATATTTTTGATACATTAATGTCTGGATTCTCTTAACGACCTCGGGATCAGACCCCCAGGCGAAATCACACAAAGACAAGAGCTTGGGTCCGGCCGGGAATCGAACCCTGGTCGGCAAGCTTGTATAGACAGTGACTAAGCTACTTGGCCACCAAGAAAGATAAAAGTCAATGACAATTCTTCTGTACTTATACCTGTCGAATTCAGGTATTTTGTACTTAGAATTGAAATCAACCCATCTTCACCATCGTAGCCAATTGGTAGTTTGTTTCTTGGCATTCAATTAATGATAAATTTTACACATTTAGACGTGTTTTTCATATTCGAATAAGCCATATATATTTTTGATACATTAATGTCTGGATTCTTTTAACGACCTCGGGATCAGAGCCCCAGGCAAAATCACACAAAGACAAGAGCTTGGGTCCGGCCGGGAATCGAACCCTGGTCGGCAACCTTGTATAGACAGTGACTAAACCATTTGGCCACGAAGAAAGATAAAAGTCAATGCCAATTCTTCTGTACTTATACCTGTCGAATTCAGGTATTTTGTACTTAAAATTGAAATCAACCCATCTTCACCATCGTAGCCAATTGGTAGTTTGTTACTTGGCATTCAATTAATGATAAATTTTGCACATTTAGACGTGTTTTTCATTTCAAATAAGCCATATATATTTTTGATACATTAATGTCTGGATTCTCTTAACGACCTCGGGATCAGAGCCCTAGGCGAAATCACACAAAGACAAGAGCTTGGGTCCGGCCGGGAATCGAACCCTGGTCGGCAAGCTTGTATAGACAGTGACTAAGCCACTTGGCCACCAAGAAAGAGAAAAGTCAATGATAATTCTTCTCTACTTATACCTGTCGAATTCAGGTATTTTGTACTTAGAATTGAAATCAACCCATCTTCACCATCGTAGCCATTTGGTAGTTTGTTACTTGGCATTCAATTAATGATAAATTTTGCACATTTAGACGTGTTTTTCATATTCAAATAAGCCATATATATTTTTGATACATTAATGTCTGGATTCTCTCAACGACCTCGGGATCAGAGCCCCAGGCGAAATCACACAAAGACAAGAGCTTGGGTCCGGCCGGGAATTGAACCCTGGTTGGCAAACTTGTATAGACAGTGACTAAGCCACTTGGCCACGAAGAAAGATAAAAGTCAATGACAATTCTTCTGTGCTTATACCTGTCGAATTCAGGTATTTTGTACTTAGAATTGAAATCAACCTATCTTCACCATCGTAGCCAATTGGTAATTTGTTACTTGGCATTCAATTAATGATAAATTTTCACAATTAGACGTGTTTCTCATATTCAAATAAGCCATATATATTTTTGATACATTAATGTCTGGATTCTCATAACGACCTAGGGATCAGAGCCCCAGGCGAAATCACACAAAGACAAGAGCTTGGGTCTGGCCGGGAATCAAACCCTGGTCGGCAAGCTTGTATAGACAGTGACTAAGCCACTTGGCCGCCAAGAAAGATAAAAGTCAATGACAATTCTTCTGTACTAATACCTGTCGAATTTAGGTATTATGTATTTAGAATTGAAATCAACCCATCTTCACCATCGTAGCCAATTGGTAGTTTGTTACTTGGCATTCAATTAATGATAAATTTTGCACATTTAGACGTGTTTTTCATATTCAAATAAGCCATATATATTTTTTATACATTAATGTCTGGATTCTCTTAACGACCTCGGGATCAGAGCCCCAGGCGAAATCACACAAAGACAAGAGCTTGGTCCGGCCGGGAATCGAACCCTGGTCGGCAAGCTTGTATAGACAGTGACTAAGCCACTTGGCCACGAAGAAAGATAAAAGTCAATGACAATTCTTCTGTACTCATACCTGTCGAATTCAGGTGTTTTGTACTTAGAATTGAAATCAACCCATCTTCACCATCGTAGCCAATTGGTAGTTTGTTACTTGGCATTCAATTAATGATAAATTTTGCACATTTAGACGTGTTTTTCATATTCAAATAAGCCATATATATTTTTTTATACATTAATGTCTGGATTCTCTCAACGACCTCGGGATCAGAGCCCCAGGCGAAATCACACAAAGACAAGAGCTTGGGTCCGGCCGGGAATCGAACCCTGGTCGGCAAGCTTGTATAGACAGTGACTAAGCTACTTGGCCACGAAGAAAGATAAAAGTCAATGACAATTCTTCTGTACTTATACCTGACGAATTCAGATATTTTGTAATTAGAATTGAAATCAACCCATCATCACCATCGTAGCCAATTGGTAGTTTGTTACTTGGCATTCAATTAATGATAAATTTTGCACATTTAGACGTGTTTTTCATATGTAAATAAGCCGTATATATTTTTGATACATTAATGTCTGGATTCTCTTCACGACCTCGGGATCAGAGGCCCAGGCGAAATCAAACAAAGACAAGAGCTTGGGTCCGGCCGGGAAATTTACCCTGGTCGGCAAGCTTGTATAGACAGTGACTAAGCCACTTGGCCACGAAGAAAGATAAAAGTCAATGACAATTCTTCTGTACTTATACCTGTCGAATTCAGGTATTTTGTACTTAGAATTGAAATCAACCCATCTTCACCATCGTAACCTATTGGTAGTTTGTTATTTGGCATTCAATTAACGATAAATTTTGCACATTGAGACGTGTTTTTCATATTCAAATAAGCCATATATATTTTTGATACTTTAATGTCTGGATTCTCTTAATGACCTCGGGATCAGAGCCCCAGGCGAAATCACACAAAGACAAGAGCTGGGGTACCGCCGGAAATCGAACCCTGGTCGGCAAGCTTCTATAGACAGTGACTAAGCCACTTGGCCACGAAGAAAGATAAAAGTCAATGACAATTCTTCTGTACTTATACCTGTCGAATTCAGGTATTTTGTACTTCGAATTGAAATCAACGTATCTTCATCATCGTAGCCAATTGGTAGTTTGTTACTTGGCATTCAATTAATGATAAATTTTGCATATTTTGACGTGTTTTGCATATTCAAATAAGCCATATATATTTTTGATACATTAATGTCTGGATTCTCTTAACGACCTCGGGATCAGAGCCCCAGGTGAAATCACACAAAGACAAGAGCTTGGGTCCGGCCGGGAATCGAACCCTGGTCGGCAAGCTTGTATAGACAGTGACTAAGCCACTTGGCCAACAAGAAATATAAAAGTCAATGACAATTCTTCTGTACTTATACCTGTCGAATTCAGGTATTTTGTACTTAGAATTGAAATCAACCCATCTTCACCATCGTAGCCAATTGGTAGTTTGTTACTTGGCATTCATTTAATGATAAATTTTGCACATTTAGACGTGTTTTTCATATTCAAATAAGCCATATATATTTTTGATACATTAATGTCTTGATTCTCTTAACGACCTTGGGATCAGAGCCCCAGGCGAAATCACACAAAGACAAGAGCTTGGGTCCGGCCGGGAATCGAACCCTTGTCGGCAAGCTTGTATAGACAGTGACTAAGCCACTTGGCCACGAAGAAAGATAAAAGTCAATGACAATTCTTCTGTACTTATACCCGTTGAATTCAGATATTTTGTACTTAGAATTGAAATCAACCCATCTTCACCATTGTAGCCAATTGGTAGTTTGTTACTTGGCATTCAATTAATGATAAATTTTGCACATTTAGACGTGTTTTTCATATTTAAGTAAGCCATAAATATTTTTGATACATTAATGTCTGGATTCTCTTAACGACCTCGGGATCAGAGCCCCAGGCGAAATCACACAAAGACAATAGCTTGGGTCCGGCCGGGAATCGAACCCTGGTCAGCAAGCTTGTATAGACAGTGACTAAGCCACTTGGCCACGAAGAAAGATAAAAGTCAATGACAATTCTTCTGTACTTATACTTGTCGAATTCAGGTATTTTGTACTTAGAATTGAAATCAATCCATCTTCACCATCGTAGCCATTTGGTAGTTTGTTACTTGTCATTCAATTAATGATAAATTTTGCACATTTAGACGTGTTTTTCATATTCAAATAAGCCATATATATTTTTGATACATTAATGTCTGGATTCTCTTAACGACCTCGGGATCAGAGCCCCAGGTGAAATCCCACAAAGACAAGAGCTTGGGTCCGGCCGGGAATCGAACCCTGGTCGGCAAGCTTGTAAACACAGTGACTAAGCCACTTGGCCACGAAGAAAGATAAAAGTCAATGAAAATTCTTCTGTACTTACACCTGTCGAATTCAGGTATTTTGTACTTAGAATTGAAATCAACCCATCTTCACCATCGTAGCCAATTAGTAGTTTGTTACTTGGCATTCAATTAACCCTGGATAGGTACGGTGGGTCGTTTGCGACCCCGAGCGTCAAAAAAAAACAGGTTTTTCTCACGTGACTCACCCCTGTGACTGAATTTGTGGGTGATCGACCTGCAGGAGGTGTCTCCCCTACACGCTCTAGTAGTGTCCAGATGTGCATTGCTGTAGCTGTACTCCTTCCCCGATTTCTGAGACGCGTCGGGGTCGTTCGCGTCCGAGTTTACCCTTCTGAGGTAGTTTGCATAATTATCAAAGTTATTACGTATTATGAAATTGTCGTAGAATGGTGCAACTTGTATAGGTTATCAGTTGTGGAAAGTCTTGGTGGATTGTTTGGCTACCATGTGCATGTTTTTTTTTTTTAGTTAAAATGTCGTTCATCACCACGAGGACCATTTTACCGCGAGTGCCCCTTTTTCATTTTTTTTCATTTTTTTGCCAAGTCATTTTTCCGTAAGATATTGCCAAATAGTGTCGTAAAACTTTTGCTTGTTTAGTGTTGGAAAGTGTGTCTATATGATCTGGCTACCCATGCATGACTTTGTTTTTGTCAGATACGACGTAGTTATTGGTATATTGGGTATTTAACTGCGGTTACCAATTTCTGTTTTTTTTTCAATATTTGTAAAAATTACTACGTAGTAAGGAATTGCCGTATATTATTCATTTTTTTTTCATGTTTATGTGTTAGAAAGTGTGCCTTGATGGTTGGGCTAACACGTGCATGTCTTTTTTTTTTTATCTGAGAT
>NC_090767.1:46947841-46952841 GCF_036898095.1 Palaemon carinicauda
TGTCCTATTAGTTGTTTCATAAATAGCTCTAAAAAAACTAAACGTGAGGCATAAGAAGAGGGCTCACAGATAGCGACCTCATCAAAGGAACCCATTGGCTCCCGTCGTTCAGTTGGAGAAAAGGAGGTACAACAGTAAGTCCTGATGAGTGGGAGGGATTGGAAAGGAGATGAAAATTTTTTAGTTAAATATAGAGTTTAAATCCTGTCTTATAGGCTTATTTCTGGAAATAGTAACATGTAGTGTTGCAGAGATTCATCTGTCTATTGCTGGCCGTGTTTGCACTTTCTTTCCAGTCTTTTTATTGTGCTGGGTCCTAGTTGTTATCGATAATGATGTGTCAGTTCCACAGATACCCGGGTCGTACTCTACAAATAATAACTGCAACTTGGCGAGGAATATTTCTTGCAAGAGGATGCAGTATTAAATCAGTTACATCGATTTACCATTTGGCTGATCTGGAGCCGTTAAGGAAGGCTCGACTTACTCCACTTGTCTTTTGCATGTTGCAAAAGGTTGTCTTCAGATTCTTGATGATTGTCAGTGAAAGTTAAGTTTGATACTGTTTTTCTGGCATATCGGGTCAAACTTGATCAAGTGATCGGCCTCGTCATGGCCAGTGATTCCGGTGTGATTTTGAATCTAATTCAAGATGATCTGACTATTGCTGCTTATGGGGAGATTAGGCTAGAAACTGTATTGCAGTGATATTTTCAGTTGGTTGATTGTTGCTGTGTACCAGAATGGCTAATTCTAGCTCTTTGTCTAATAAGAGATCAAGCAACAAATTTGTTTAAGATATAAATATTTTCATTTCATCAGGCATCAAACAATTGTAAAATATATAAAGTAATGATATAATATGAATTTGCTAAGGAAATGCAAATCTTTTGATTTCCAATTAATATTAGCTGAATATTTAATGGTGAAAGTCTTCGCAACATTAGAACAAGGACGTTGAGGGGAACTGGATGAGGAGAGGGAGAGGGAAGCTGAGACATGAACTCTACAGATTCCCTTTAGTTGTATCCATGTCGCTGAATATTGTATAATACAATGAATAATTTCACATAAAAAAGGAATAAAAGCAAACTAAACCTAAATAACATATCATTAAAAAAAAAAAAAGAAACTGTGAAAAAGTTTTAAATTAATAAGAAAACAAATATCAAATAAAGGGAAAATGGCATTTTAAAAAATCTCACAAAGATAAATATTTACCCAAATTATTTTGATCAGTAGAAGAGGTTTCCTAACTTGTGTTGTGCGGTTAGTGTTAAAAGATGTCATTAATACTCTGAAGAAAATTCCAAATTTAAAAAGAACTCTTCAACATTGCTTAAAAACTCCCTAGATGCCACGGTCAATCCTTTAAAATTCCTTGTTTGTGCTGGTGCAAAATAAAAACCTTCTGTTCCTTATATGCATCATTATTTTCCAAAGCTTAAAACTGGCCGAAGCTGGGAAATTAATGGGATTAATTACCCGCCACCAGTTAGCTGGTGTGGGGAGGCGTAGATTTATACCCTACTTTCACCAGCACTGGCATCTAAACGTCACATTTCAGTGCTGCTCGGTAGAGTGCAGACGTGTCTCACTCCACAGTTACCCCTTATAAGTGGCCAAAGGCTAATATCTGCTGGGGTTACACATGAACGCAAAAGTCTTCTTGTGAAGCTTGTTTGTGTGGTCACCCTGCCAAGTGACGAGAGTTAATAGACGGAAGAAGAATATGGCTAAAAGAGACTCTTCCCTATCCTGGTCAGCTTTGAGAGGGAAGAAAGCTTGCCGTCCTTCTCCTCATGCTCGATCTTCTAATCCTGATGGCCTGACCGGCTTCCTCCGTGGAACGTTCTTCCATGGAACGGTTGGGTACGATTTGCACCCTTGTAACTATGAGACAACCTCGTGTAAGAACTCCTCCCACTGTCTCCTCTAGCTGAGCATTGGTGTGGTCCTCCACATGGGAGTCTCTCTCAGACGATGCCCTTCGTCTGCTATGGCCCTCCGAGGGGTTCTTTGGTCCCCCTTCAAACGAGGGGTTACAGGAATTCCTTTGTTGGGGCTCACACCAGTATTGGCGACTAATCGTTACGTTTCAATTCAGCTTGGTAGAGTGCAGACGTTTTTCACTCTACTGTTAACTCTTATAACTAGGTTGAAGCTAATAATAACTTTTTTTCATGCGCGCATGTCCGGGAGGATTATTGCCAACTGTGTTTGTCCGGGGTGGGAAAGGTGCCATATCAGCACCTTTATATCCACTGAGGGGACGGATCTTGAGGGTCTCTGCCCTTCTTGTCGCTGTCACTTTTGCACGCAGGGGTTTCCTTGTGATATGTGTAGTAAGTGGTCACCCTACCAATGGACGAGATTCAGCAGACGGAAGAGGGAGGAGGCCTAAAGATACTCTTCCCCTTCGAGGTCACCCTCGAAAGGGAACAAAGCTTGCTCGCTTTCTCCTCCGGTTCAATCTCCTAATCATGACTATGCCTGACTTGCTTCCTGCGTGGAATGGTCAAGTACGAGTACCACACCTGTAACTCTGAGGCAACTTCGCTGGAGAACTCCTCGTGTAGCCTCCCCTAGTGAGAGGGCTATGGAGTCCTCCAAAGTGGAGTCTTTCTGGCGATGAGCTTTGTTTGTTGTGACCCTCCTGGGTGTTTACGCGGCCACTGTTGAAGGAAAGGATGCAAGAATTCCTTCGATTGGGTGTTCTTGAGCACTAAAGCTTTGCATCTTCATCTCTCCCAAAATCCCACCTACTTCTGTTGGAGGACAGGACTACTCCTGTACTAACATAAGATTCATCAGTTTCTTGTTTTTGAAGAGTTATCATTACTGATGAATGTTTAACAGAATCAAAAGCTTTCTGGTATTTTCTAAATACCACACTCAGTTGACTTTTTTTTATTAACCGTTTCAGTCCATTGATAATATTAGTTGTTGAATAGCAGCTTCTAAGGACTCCCTGTTCCCCTGGTAGATTCAAGTCTACCCCTTTTTTCTAATTAGCATAATATGGTCTCTGTAAATATTCTATATATTAGTGGTAGTAAACTTATTTGACGATAACTTTTCAGGTCTTTCAAATCTCCAATATCGTGAATTAGTGTTTTGATAAAGTTTACCAAGCTATATAAATAGAGCATTTTTCTGGCCATTTGGTGTATTATATTTTTGACACGGTTTATATCCTTGTATACAGTATATTCAAGTTAGTTTTAGTAAGATTGACCCTAATTAGGATACAAAGTATATTCTCAGTAATGCCTTTTCCAAAAATAAAGCTCAAGAATAGGAAAATATATTTTATAAGACAGAAATGTCCTAAAAAATATAAGATTATTCACTAAACTTATTTATCGGATATTTTTATTAAGCAACCGATGGTTTATTCAGTAAAAAGAAAAACTACATAGCAACTCTTAGACCAAAATGGCCAAACAAACCCAGCCAGAAATAATTGGTGGAATTTTTTCTCTCCAGTATCGCTTGCACTAGCACGTTTTGAAGGGCTTTTGGTAGCAAGGCTTCAACTCTCCGATAAGATCTGCATAGAAATTTGATAGCATAAGCTTCAATATCATAGATCAAGATTCAGCTCTTTTCGCAGGCTCAAAGGAAAATTATATTAAAGAAATTTTCAGATTTTTTTTTCTAAGCGTTCAAAGTTGCAGCAAATGTTTTTATGTTGACCAGGCTGACATGACTCTTTTTATAGTTTATATATGACATATTTGTTTGGACGTTGTTAATAGTTTATATATGACATATCTGTTTTGACGATGTTACAGTTTTTAGAATCATTTATTGTTAATTTGTTTTCATCATTTATTTATTTCTTTATTTCCTTTCCTCACTGGGCTATTTTCCCTATTGGAACCATTGGGCATATAGCATCTTGACTCTCCAACTAGGGTTGTAGCTGGGGTAATAATAATAATAATAATAATAATAATAATAATAATAATAATAATAATAATAATAATAATAATAATAATAATAATAATAATAATAACAATATTATATTTCGGATTCGATGAAATGGAGTTAATATCCATCATCATTTTACTCCGTTAATAATTCTTGCAACGATATGACTATAAAATTTAATTGTATTATATGAAATTCTTATTTTTTTTTCTTTTTTATTCAATATCATGGAATTTTTTTGATGTGAATAAACTTATAATATAGTTGCTATAAAGTCACAGGAAGAAATTACTTTCACATTATTCATAAGAAAATAATATGTTTTGTTTTAGTAAAAGTTTCCAACTTTACATCTCTAAAAACCTGGGAAAATTTTTACTGGAAAATAGAATTTTTTTTTTCACATTAATAATGGAAAGAGAATTATATTTTGAAAAATAAAAGATGTTTTGAGGAAATCTGTTAAAATGGGAATAACAAAGTAAATATCAAATTCTAAATGAAAATGATGATAGCTTTTTTTCCCTTATGTATCATGGAATAAGTCAATATTTCCATTTGAATGACAGTTTTAAAATATTCAATTACAACTCAACATGTATAACAATATAAGTCCAGTAACAGATTCCAAAACGTGGCCATACACATACGAAGGATTTCAACATTATTGATATACTCTCACGAAATCCAATATCCCCAGTTTATTTAGGCTTTAGTGGAATGAAATTGAATACACAAGAACATTGGATGATATTGAATGTAACTTTATTACCATTTATTCTATACTAAATCCTTGTTTAAATTAATATGTTTTGGCACTGCAAAACGGGAACTAAGAAATATCCTATCGCTAATTTCATGATTAGTTTTAGTTATTTTCCGAAATTACCAAACAAAGAATAACGAAGTTGGTTGACTGCAAAGATAGTTAATAAAGAAATATCACCATTGAAGTTCACCAGAATTTAATCTAGAATCGTCACTTTTTTTTTTTTTTCGAATGAGGACAGAAGGTTGTGGCCCCATGTGTAAATGTTTCATTTATTGAGTCTATTGGTAATTTA
>NC_090767.1:46955341-46960341 GCF_036898095.1 Palaemon carinicauda
CCTCCCGTTAAGGGAAAGCATAAACCAATGCAACATAGCTTGCATAAAGGAACAATTCTATTAGAATTATCCCAGATAAGGTACATAGAATGAATGCTCAATTATACCAATAAATTGACACAGGTGAAGGAGACGCAGGGTTCTCAAGAACAAGTTCATTGACAGACAATAAACAGACAGGTTAACCACAATTATACATATATATATATATATATATATATATATATATATATATATATATATATATATATATATATATATATATATATATATATATAAGAAGAGGATAACCCAAAACTTTAAGCATAAGTATGATAGTAAACAGAACTTGTTTATCTGAAAGAAAAAACATTAAATGCCACTTTTAAGATACCGAGGTATCAAAGTCATAAAAGTCTGTATTACAAATCAATGACATTAGCGTTAGAAACGCTCGGCACACATGTCTGCACTTATGCTAGGTTCACCTTTGGAAATGGAACAGTCTACATGGGCAACTCAGTGCCCTCACTTAGTTTGTAGTACGGTATGTAACTACACACTCACCCTGGAATTAATCGTCCCAATTAAAACCACTGTTCCTCGCAGAGTTAAACAGTAGGGTTAACGACGCGACCCACTGCTACCACAGATCTCTTTAGTTCCTCTACTTGCTTCGCATAGTGGCGAAAGAACACTCTGGAAGACTTCCAGCCAGTGTATGAATGGAGATGTTCAAAATCCATACAATTAAAGAAATTTAAGGATGAGGCAACTTTCCTCGGATCGTGACCTGCGGGTGTACTGTCAGGATCCGCTCTGCGAATAAAATATGTGATTTTCGCTCTGAGTTGATTCAGAGATAAATTTGAGCCTGATGTTTCTCCCCTGAATAGCTGACCACCCTTGAAGTCTGAAGTTCTATGAAGATAGACCTTTAGGCATTCTACTGGACTTAGAGATGCATCTTCTTTCAGAGGGCAGATTCTCCAGGGACCCCACCTGTTGGTGGGTAACTCATTCTTGGCGAGAAACGTAGGATCCGGAAACAGGTTCAGTTCTCCCCCATCCAGGAACTGAACACGACCTGCCTCTCTCGAGAGGGCTACAATCTCACTAACCCTGGCCCCGGACGCGAGTGCAAATAGGAAAATAACTTTTTGTGTCAAATCCTTTAACGCACACTCTTCATTGCTCAATAGAGAAGCAAAATGAAGAACTTTGTCTAAAGACCATGAAATGGCCTTTGGAGGTGCTGAAGGTCTGAGCCTAGCGCAGGCTTTCGGAACTTTATTAAAGAACTCGTTACCTAGGTCGACCTGGAAGGCATATAGAATGGGTCTTGTCAAGGCAGACTTACACGCTGAAATCGTGTTAGCTCCCAATCCTTGACCATGGAGGTGGATGAAGAAAGATAAGCAGAACTCTGTCGAGATCTCCTGCGGATTCTTCGCCTTGACAAAGGCCACCCATTTTCTCCAAGATGACTCATATTGCCTTCTAGTAGATTTGCACTTATATTCCTCTAGGAAGTCTATGCTGGCTTTCGAAATCCCGAAACGCTTTCTCACCGCTAGGGAGAGAAAATCATGAGCTGCAGGGTCCGGGTTTTCTGTAATGAAGCGCAGACAGTCGACTTCTGGACTCGCTGGGTCAGAACTGGATCTGGTAGCGGTACAAACTTCAGCTGTAGTTCCAATACCAGGGGGAACCACACGCTGTTCGGCCACTGGTGGGCTACTATTGCCGCTACCCCCTTGAAGGATCTCAGTTTGTTGAGGACCCTCAACAGAAGGTTGTGAGGAGGGAACAGATAAATCCTGGACCCTCTGTTCCAGTTGAGGGACATCACGTCCACTGCTTCCGCTAAGGGGTCCTCGTACGGGGACACGTACAGGGGCAACTTCTTGTTGTCTTTCGTCGCAAAGAGGTCTATCTGCAGTTCTGGGACTTGATTCAGAATGAAGGAAAATGATCCTGCATCTAAGGACCATTCCAACTCTATCGGTGTGAACCTGGATAGAGCGTCCGCTGTCACATTGCGGACTCCTTGAAGGTGAACTGCCGACAGGTACCACTTCTTCTTTTCCGCCAATCGGAAGATGGCCAACATCACCAAGTTGAGAGGTGGTGACCTCGATCCTTGTTGATTCAAGCATCTCACAACTACCTCGCTGTCCATCACCAACCTTATGTGGATCGAGTGACACGGGGAAACTTTCTTTAAGGTAAGGAGCACTGCCATAGCTTCTAGAAAGTTTATGTGAAAGGTCTTGAATAGCTTGGACCAAGTCCCCTGGACTTTTTTCCGATGAGAGTGACCTCCCCATCCCTCCTTCGAGGCGTCTGAGTGAATCGTCACCGACGGGGGAGGTGGCTGAAGAAGAACCGACTTCTTTAGATGTCTGGCTTGAGACCAAGGCCTGAGATGAGTACGTAGCCGAAGCGGAACTGGTCTTCTCAGATCTCTTCGCACGTTTGATGCAAAACTTCTCCAAACTCCGGTTGCATCCTTTAGCTGTGCTCTTAGCACTGGGTCTGTCACCGAAGCAAACTGGAGAGAGCTCAGTACCCTCTCCTGTTCGCGTCTTGATATCCTTTCGGCATCTAGAAGTCTCTTGACAGAACCCGCTATCTCCTTCCTTTTCTTCGCCGGGATGGAGAAACGGTGTGACAAAAGGTCCCAGTGGATTCCCAGCCACTGGAACTTTTGAGATGGAGAAAGTCGAGACTTTTTTCTGTTGATCTTGAAACCTAGGTACTCTAGGAACTGGATCACTTGACTGGAAGCTTGCAAGCATTCTGTCTCGGATGCTGCCCCCACCAACCAGTCATCCAGGTAGGCTACTACCTGAATTCTCTTTAGGCATAATTGTTTGAGAGCTACGCTTGCAAGCTTCGTCAAAATCCTTGGGGCTATGATTAGCCCGAATGGCATGGCTCTGAAGGCGTATAGTCTTCGTTGTAGCTTGAACCCTAGGTAGGGGGAGAGTCTGATAAGTCTATAGAGACGGAATATGCCCTCTTGGGCAGTAAGGTCCTTATGCGTTGCAGTGTTAGCATCTTGAATTTGCAATACACTATGAACTTGTTGAGTGGCGACAAGTCCAGAATGACTCTGAGCTTTTCCGAGTCTTTCTTGGGAACACAAAACAGCCTCCCTTGGAATTTGATGGACTTCACCTTTCGGATCACATTTTTCTCCAACAGTTCTTGAACGTACTCCTCCAGAACGGGGGTGGAGTGTTGGAAAACCCGAAGGCCCGGGGGTGGAGTGCTGTACCAGCTCCAGCCCAGTCCATTCTTGAGTAGGCTGTGGGCCCAGGGATCGAAGGTCCACCGATCCCGAAATTTCAGAGGTCTCTCTCCTACCGGTATCATCCCACTTGGACTGCCGTCCCGAGGTCTCGCCTCCCTGACCACGACCACCCCTGAATCCCCTTCCCCTTGAGGGGCGCCCAGACGAGCCTCTGGCTGCCCCTCTAGGCTTTGCTCGAAAGGAAGTAGACTGCCCTTCGAACGATGGGGTGAATGCCGTGGACTGTGTCGACACGGCCTGGGGTACCCACTGAAAAGTGGTCGGGGTTTGTGCCACGATCTGGGGCACTGGAGGCAATGGCAATTGCAGTTGCTGTCTAACAGGCTTGGCTGGCCGAGACTGTAACCTAGTCCTCATAGTCTTCCTCTTTGGTTGAGGACCCTCATCCGGGGAAGACTTTCTTTTGATAGCCAGGCCCCACTTCTGGAGAAGGTTTCTATTCTCCAAGGCGGCCTTATCAACTACTTCTTTGACCAAATCGGTAGGGAAAAGGTCTTTGCCCCAAATGTTGGAGGAGATTAGTTTCCTTGGCTCGTGCCTCACCGTAGCCGAGGTGAACACGAACTCCCTACAAGCTCTCCTCGCCTTGACGAAGCCATAAAGGTCCTTCGTCACTGTGGCCAGATGAGTCTTGGCCACCACCATGAACATTTCATGGACCTTGGGGTCACTTGCCATCGTCTCAAGAGTAGTCTGAAGAGACATTGAGGCAGCCAGTCTTTCTTTTGTCTCGAACTCTCTCTGCAAGAGAAAGTCAGACAGCTTAGGGAGGTCCTCGCCGAACTGACGTCCGGCGATATCAGCCTCCAACTTCCCAACTGAGAACGTAAGATGGACGTCCTTCCAGTCCTTGTGGTCCATAGGTAGGGCCAGCGACAAGGGTTTACACTCCTCCAGGGAGGGGCAAGGCTTGTCGGCCTCGACTGCTTTTAGTACAGCCGCAAACCCTTTCTGTAAAAAGGGGAAGGCTCTAGCAGGAGAGGACACAAAGGAAGGGAGCTTCTTGCTCAATGCAGCTGCCTTTGAGTTAGAGAAGCCCCTCTCTTTCAACGAGGATGGAAGCAGAGCTTGAGCCTTAGTATGGTCCATCACTATGACCTCCTTCGGCTCTGTCTCCTCCTTTGAATCTGGTTCCTTCCTCAGCCAGACACATGGTTTAGCATCTGAGCATAAGGGAAGGTCTTTCACATTGAACCTCTTCTGGGGCCCATGTGATTCTGCAAGGCTCTGCATCTGCAGTTCCATTGCAGCCGCCTTCTCCTGATTCTCCTTCTGCATCTGTTGGATCATTCCAACAATGGAGGAGAGGGCCTGTCCCAGCTCTACTAGGAGACCGGCTGATGTTGAGGGAATAGGCTCCGGGATCTGAACCGGAGTAGCCGACACCTCGTCGACCTCTTCCTCTACAACGTGTGGGGCTTGAACTTCACCCTGGGCTTCTGCCAGGGGGTCTTCCTTCAGACGCTCGTCCACGAAAGACATCCTGTCATCTAACTGGATGTCTTGCATAGCGACCGAGACTTCAGCATCCACCTGGATCTGAACTTGGGGGATCTCTTCTTGAGGCTGGGGAATCGCTGCATCAGCTGATGCCTTAGGGAAAAGATACGCCCCCATCATCTCACTTGGAAGATAAGGGCCAGAGGTGTTCTTTTGGAAGCCCCTTACCCAGGTACGAAGCTTCTCCCTTGCTATATCCCTT
>NC_090767.1:46967039-47042039 GCF_036898095.1 Palaemon carinicauda
AAGATGAAATAAGAATGCTTCCAGAACGGTCTTCAGAGGGTGAGATTTGCCTCAGAAGCGTCTTAGCTGATAAATGTTACGATTCGCCCAGAAAGAAAACTATGAATAAATCTTTCCTTTTGCTATGGTTTTTTTAATTCCTTTCGGTATATCTTTTTCTTGTGGATTCTCTCTCTCTCTCTCTCTCTCTCTCTCTCTCTCTCTCTCTCTTTGCAAAGCACGAACTCAGTTGTGGCACTTCAGGCCAGCTGACGGTGGCTGCCATGCGATGCTATCAGACGTACGATGTTCAGAAGACGCCATCGTATTTTAAATTGTTGTATTCCTTTAATTACGTTTTTATATAGAAATAACAATAATAAAGATACAGAGTGAGTGAAGACATGAAAGTTTAAGGAAATAATCACGGAAATATAACGAGAGCAATGTTGCAATGCTGTACGAGATTTCTGCGAGTCTGGAATGCCGGCAGCCGAAGACAATTTGACTCCTCCCTTCTGCTGAAGACTTTTTGACTCCCGTTCCGCCGAAGACAACTATTTTTTCCGATTTTAAAAATAAACCACATTCGACTGTGTGTGCCAATAAAGACGAAAAAAGTCATCTTATGAAAAGGATTAACTTTTACACAATTCTAGGCTGAAAACCCATCGAGAGACTTATAAGGATTTAAAAATTTTGTGGGTTTGTGTTAGTGTATAGAGGATAGTGTTAGAGTGTAAATCATAAAAGGTCCTATATTTCAACTTAGTATTCCTGATAATACTGGTATATTTCGCTGCAGGAAATACAGAAGAAGATAGACAAAGAGATCAAGAATTGAAAGTGGAATGTGAAAAATTAATACAAAAAGCAGGAGAAACAACACCTTTGCTAGTTATGGGGGATTTTAACGGCCACGTGGGATTTCTGGGGCACCAACAAGTAGACAGAAATGGGGAAATGGTGCTAGATTGGATGGGTAACCACAACCTAACACTATTAAATGGAGATGAAAGGTGCTCAGGAATATACACGTGGAATAGACAAGATCAGCATAGTGCTATTGATTTTGTTCTTGCAAATAATATGCTATATAAACAATTTAAATGTATGGAAATAGATGAAGATAAAACAGTATTAGACATATCAGATCACAACTTAATAACAGTAGAATTGGAAGCAAAAACAAATAGCGAAAATAATTACAATAAAGGGAAGTGGGAAGAAATTACATATTATAGCAGTGACGCAAAAGATATAGACAAATATGTGAAGTCTATAGAGAGAAAACTTGTCAGCAAGGATGTAAAAAACATTGATGAGCTAAACATAATAATGGCAGAAATGAAACAAGAACATTTGGCTAAAACATATAGGAGAAGGGTAACAAATGAAGGGAAGACCAAAGAACAACCTTGGGTAACCGAGGAAATAAGAAGAAAGATTAAGGAAAGAAAGGAACTTAATAGAAAAAAGAGAAAGGAAAAAGATATTAGGATAAAAAGAGAATTAGAAGAAAAATACAATCATAAGAAGAAAGAAGTACAAATACTGGTGAAAGAGAGCATAACGTTATATGAGAAAAAGAAGACCAGGGAGATAAGAGATGATAAAAACAATAAACTATGGGAAAACATAAACAAATTAAGAAATAGCAAAGAAATAAAAAGCGAGGCAATACAATTATATGGAGAGAGAGGAAATAAACTATCAGAGGAAGAGGCTAAAGAAGAATTAGTAAAATTTTGGAAAACAGTCTACAACACACATGAAAATAGAATAACTGAGATCTGGAATGAGGAGGAGGAGAGTGAATACCTGGATAATTTGAGAAGAGAAAACGACATTATAACTGTAAATGAATATAGTATACCTGAACATCTAAGGGAGCATTACGATGCTGTACTTAATGTCGAAGGAATAATTAAACCCATGCCCGCCGCTGAAATGAGTAAAGGTAAATTAGAAAAATGCTTAAAACGTCTAAAGAAAGGTAAAGCAGCTGGGCCGGATGGACTAAAGCCAGACTACTACAAAGCAATGATGATGAGTGATATATGCAAGAATACACTAGTGAACTGCTACAAAGAGGAACTAGCCAGCAAAGAAAAACCCAAAAGCTGGAAAGAATCCAGAACAAAAATGTTAAAAAAGAAAAACAAGCCAACAGCAAAGGAATTGAGACCTATAGCTCTCACAAATGTATCATATAAAATTTACATGGCTTTTATCAAGGATGAAATAGAAGGGCATCTAAAAAGTAATAATGCCATAGAGAATAGTCAAGCGGGATTTACAGAAGGAGGAAGGATTGAGGATAATATATTCATCTTACAATACATGGTCGAAGAAACTTTCAAAAATAAGAAAAAACTCATAGTGGCCTCTTTAGATTTCAAAAAAGCTTTCGATTCCATAAAAAGGGAAGCACTGATGGAAACATTAAAGCAATACAAAGTACATACTAGTATAATTAACTCTATAGCTGAAGTGTATGTGGGAGACTCGACTACGTTAGACATAGGGGAAAGAGTAGAACAAAAATTGAGCGTAAGTAGTGGAATAAAGCAAGGCTGTACTGCCTCTACAACATTATTCAAATTAATTACTTATCAGATTATAAAACAAGTAGAAAAGGAAGGTAACGGTTTTAAAAATGATATTATAAAGCTAGTAGTATTATTTTTTGCTGATGATGTCCTAGTGCTTGCTGAGAATATAGAGGATGCTGAATTAAACATAAGGAAAGTGATAGATATAGGAAAGCAGTGTGGTTTAGACATAAATAGAGACAAAAGTAGCGTACTTATATATAATATGAAGGAGAAACCAGATAATATAGAGGGAATAAGAGTAGTAAGCAATATTAAATACCTAGGTATCAAGGTAGATGATGGTAGGAATATGTTCAAAACACAGAAAAGTGAAATGATAGTTAAGGCGCAAAAGCTAGCCAATCTTACATATTCGATCATAGAAAAAAGTTGTAATAAGATACTGATAGGGAAAACATACTGGAAAAGTGTAGCACTACCTTCTATATTATATGGAACAAATGTGATTAACCTAACGGAAACGGAAATAGAAAAGTTGCAGAGAATAGAGAATGGAGTGTATAGAAGGATGTTAGGGGCTGTAAAGAATACAGCAATTGTAGCCTTGAGAGGGGATGTAGGAGCATCTGCTATGAAAACAAGGGTAATGGATGGTAAGCTGAGGTACCTTAATAGCATTTTTAAGGGAGAAAAGGACCTACTTACAGCAATAGTCAATGATATGGAAGAAAAAGAGAGGAAGTGGTGGATGCATGTGAAGAAGTATGCTGAAGAATGTGGGATGGCGATGAGAGAAGTCAAGAGATGTACGAAAGAGGACATAAAGAAGAGAACAAGAGAATGGGACACAAGCAAATGGAAGAGTGAAATGGAGTGTAAGGAGAGTTTAATTTTGTATAAAAACTGGAAAAGTGAAATTAAGGAGGAGGAAGTGTATGACAATACATTTTCGTCAATTTTATTATTTAGAGCAAGGACAAACTCATTGGGCTTGAATATAAGAAACAGACACCAAGATGGAAATATAAACTGTGTATTCTGTGATGTAGAAGAAAATGCTAACCACTTTATATTATACTGTCCACAGTTTAGTGATGTAAGAATAAAAGCAATTGAGCTTCAACAACCATACGAAGAAGATAGTGCACAAACAGTTGGAAAATTCCTTTTTTGTGAAGAGAATATTGAAAATAAGAAAAGTATACTACAACAAATGTGGATGAAAAGAGAAAAACTAGTGAAAATAAGGAACACACAAAACTAAAAGACACAGAGGCGCCGTTGTAAAGGCTATGCCTCACCCCAGAACCTGAACCTGAACCTGAACCTGAGCCGCCTAATGTCAGGTGACAAGGTGGAAACATCAGAGGACCTGGCAGACGATCCAAGTGGAAGAGGACTCCCGGAGAGGAACGGAGGTCAGCCTCCCAACTTTCGTCTCATTGCCTGTCTCCAAATCACCCTCAAGAGCCCCCTGCAGCTTTTGCCTCTTGACGCTTACCCGGAAAGCAGTGGATGACCTTGGTTTACGCCCGACCTTCAGCATGGTGTAACAGGGTGTGCTACTGGAGGAACACGTAAGTATTGAAGTGTAAGTGAAAAGTGGAGTTGTTAGAGTGATCTGAGATTGTGTAACTGCCCAATTAACAAATGAACTATAGTAACTGAAGCTGATGAATGAATGTATTTGTTTAGCTAGGGAATGGGGGGGATTAGCTTAGTTAAGGGGTGTGAATGATGAATGAATGAGTTTGTTTAGCTAGGGAATGGGAGGGATTAGCTTAGTTAAGGGGTGTGAATGATGAATGAATGAGTTTGTTTAGCTATGGAATGGGGGGGGATTAGCTTAGTTAAGGGGTGTGAACGATGAATGAATGAGTTTGTTTAGCTAGGGAATGGGAGGGATTAGCTTAGTTAAGGGGTGTGAATGATGAATGAATGAGTTTGTTTAGCTAGGGAATGGGGGGGATTAGCTTAGTTAAGGGGGTGTGAATGATGAATGAATGAGTTTGTTTAGCTAGGGAATGGGAGGGATTAGCTTAGTTAAGGGGTGTGAATGATGAATGAATGAGTTTGTTTAGCTAGGGAATGGGGGGGATTAGCTTAGTTAAGGGGTGTGAACGATGAATGAATGAGTTTGTTTAGCTAGGGAATGGGAGGGATTAGCTTAGTTAAGGGGTGTGAATGATGAATGAATGAGTTTGTTTAGCTAGGGAATGGGGGGGGGGATTAGCTTAGTTAAGGGGTGTGAACGATGAATGAATGAGTTTGTTTAGCTAGGGAATGGGAGGGATTAGCTTAGTTAAGGGGTGTGAATGATGAATGAATGAGTTTGTTTAGCTAGGGAATGGGGGGGATTAGCTTAGTTAAGGGGTGTGAACGATGAATGAATGAGTTTGTTTAGCTAGGGAATGGGGGGGATTAGCTTAGTTAAGGGGTGTGAATGATGAATGAATGAGTTTGTTTAGCTAGGGAATGGGGGGGATTAGCTTAGTTAAGGGGGTGTGAATGATGAATGAATGAGTTTGTTTAGCTAGGGAATGGGGGGGATTAGCTTAGTTAAGGGGGTGTGAATGATGAATGAATGAGTTTGTTTAGCTAGGGAATGGGGGGGATTAGCTTAGTTAAGGGGGTGTGAATGATGAATGAATGAGTTTGTTTAGCTAGGGAATGGGAGGGATTAGCTTAGTTAAGGGGTGTGAATGATGAATGAATGAGTTTGTTTAGCTAGGGAATGGGGGGGATTAGCTTAGTTAAGGGGTGTGAATGATGAATGAATGAGTTTGTTTAGCTAGGGAATGGGGGGGATTAGCTTAGTTAAGGGGGTGTGAATGATGAATGAATGAGTTTGTTTAGCTAGGGAATGGGGGGGATTAGCTTAGTTAAGGGGTGTGAATGATGAATGAATGAGTTTGTTTAGCTAGGGAATGGGAGGGATTAGCTTAGTTAAGGGGTTTGAATGATGAATGAATGAGTTTGTTTAGCTAGGGAATGGGGGGGATTAGCTTAGTTAAGGGGGTGTGAATGATGAATGAATGAGTTTGTTTAGCTAGGGAATGGGGGGGATTAGCTTAGTTAAGGGGTGTGAATGATGAATGAATGAGTTTGTTTAGCTAGGGAATGGGGGTGGGGATTAGCTTAGTTAAGGGGTGTGAATGATGAATGAATGAGATTGTTTAGCTAGGGAATGGGGGGGGGGATTAGCTTAGTTAAGGGGTGTGAATGATGAATGAATGAGTTTGTTTAGCTAGGGAATGGGGGGGGGGGATTAGCTTAGTTAAGGGGTGTGAATGATGAATGAATGAGTTTGTTTAGCTAGGGAATGGGGGGGATTAGCTTAGTTAAGGGGGTGTGAATGATGAATGAATGAGTTTGTTTAGCTAGGGAATGGGGGGGATTAGCTTAGTTAAGGGGTGTGAATGATGAATGAATGAGTTTGTTTAGCTAGGGAATGGGGGGGATTAGCTTAGTTAAGGGGTGTGAATGATGAATGAATGAGTTTGTTTAGCTAGGGAATGGGGGGGGGGATTAGCTTAGTTAAGGGGTGTGAATGATGAATGAATGAGTTTGTTTAGCTAGGGAATGGGGGGGGGGGGATTAGCTTAGTTAAGGGGGTGTGAATGATGAATGAATGAGTTTGTTTAGCTAGGGAATGGGGGGGATTAGCTTAGTTAAGGGGTGTGAATGATGAATGAATGAGTTTGTTTAGCTAGGGAATGGGGGGATTAGCTTAGTTAAGGGGTGTGAATGATGAATGAATGAGTTTGTTTAGCTAGGGAATGGGGGGGATTAGCTTAGTTAAGGGGGTGTGAATGATGAATGAATGAGTTTGTTTAGCTAGGGAATGGGGGGGATTAGCTTAGTTAAGGGGTGTGAATGATGAATGAATGAGTTTGTTTAGCTAGGGAATGGGGGGGGATTAGCTTAGTTAAGGGGTGTGAATGATGAATGAATGAGTTTGTTTAGCTAGGGAATGGGGGGGGGATTAGCTTAGTTAAGGGGTGTGAATGATGAATGAATGAGTTTGTTTAGCTAGGGAATGGGGGGATTAGCTTTGTTAAGGGGTGTGAATGATGAATGAATAAGTTTGTTTAGCTAGGGAATGGGGGGGGGATTAGCTTAGTTAAGGGGTGTGAATGATGAATGAATGAGTTTGTTTAGCTAGGGAATGGGGGGGGGGGATTAGCTTAGTTAAGGGGTGTGAATGATGAATGAATGAGTTTGTTTAGCTAGGGAATGGGGGGGGGGGGGATTAGCTTAGTTAAGGGGTGTGAATGATGAATGAATGAGTTTGTTTAGCTAGGGAATGGGGGGAGATTAGCTTAGTTAAGGGGTGTGAATGATGAATGAATGAGTTTGTTTAGCTAGGGAATGGGGGGGATTAGCTTAGTTAAGGGGGTGTGAATGATGAATGAATGAGTTTGCTTAGCTAGGGAATGGGAGGGATTAGCTTAGTTAAGGGGTGTGAATGATGAATGAATGAGTAACAGTTTCAGGAATTGTAGTTCCATTGTTAGTGGGGCATTTGCATTTTCTCAGGACGGTCTAAGAACACTGCTCATCACTGGCACCTCATCACTCACTTGTTCGCTCCAAGCAGCACACCCTGGTACAGCATCTGTTGTGAACGGCTAAACCAGGGTGCCACTGCTGCGGGTTAGTCTCTTGAGACAAAGGCTACAGGTAAGCCCTGAGGGTGGGATGCTGCGTTTTGGGGGCAGGTCTTGAGGCGAGGGTCAGGAAACTTACCTCTGTGACTCTACGGTGGTCCCCTGAAGCTGGGTTGTCTGCTTGGTGTCCAAGGTTTCACCTTGTCATCTAAAACAAGGCTACATTATAGGATAAAGTATGGGCTCAGTTAGAAAGACCAAATAGTTGGACAAAAGAAGATCAAAAAGAAAAAAAAACTTTGTTTTGAGGATGAAATATCCTTTGATGTAGATGTACAAGGCTACATTATAGGATAAAGTACGGACTCAGATAGAAGGACTAAATAGTTGGACAATAGAAGATAAAAAAGAAAAAAGAATTTTGTTTTGAGGAGGAAATATCCTTTGATGTAGAGGTACACGGCTATATTATAGGATAAAGTACGGGCTCAGTTAGAAGGACTAAATAGTTGGACAATAGAAGATAAAAAAGAAAAAATAGCTTTGTTTTGAGGAGGAAATATCCTTTGATGTAGAGGTACAAGGCTACATTATAGGATAAAGTACGGACTCAGATAGAAGGACTAAATAGTTGGACAATAGAAGATAAAAAAGAAAAAAGAACTTTGTTTTGAGGAGGAAATATCCTTTGATGTGGAGGTACAAGGCTACATTATAGGATAAAGTACGGACTCAGATAGAAGGACTAAATAGTTGGACAATAGAAGATAAAAAAGAAAAAAGAATTTTGTTTTGAGAAGGAAATATCCTTTGATGTAGAGGTACAAGGCTACATTATAGGATAAAGTACGGACTCAGATAGAAGGACTAAATAGTTGGACAATAGAAGATAAAAAAGAAAAAAGAATTTTGTTTTGAGAAGGAAATATCATTGATGTAGAGGTACAAGGCTACATTATAGGATAAAGCACGGACTCAGATAGAAGGACTAAATAGTTGGACAATAGAAGATAAAAAAGAAAAAAGAACTTTGTTTTGAGAAGGAAATATCCTTTGATGTAGAGGTACAAGGCTACATTATAGAATAAAGTATGGGCTCAGATAGAAGGACTAAATAGTTGGACAATAGAAGATAAAAAAGAAAAAATAGCTTTGTTTTGAGGAGGAAATATCCTTTGATGTAGAGGTACAAGGCTACATTATAGGATAAAGTACGGACTCAGATAGAAGGACTAAATAATTGGACAATAGAAGATAAAAAAGAAAAAATAGCTTTGTTTTGAGGAGGAAATATCCTTTGATGTAGAGGTACAAGGCTACATTATAGGATAATGTACGGACTCAGATAGAAGGACTAAATAGTTGGACAATAGAAGATAAAAAAGAAAAAATAATTTTGTTTTGAGGAGGAAATATCCTTTGATGTAGAGGTACAAGGCTACATTATAGGATAAAGTACGGACTCAGATAGAAGGACTAAATAGTTGGACAATAGAAGATAAAAAAGAAAAAATAGCTTTGTTTTGAGGAGGAAATATCCTTTGATGTAGAGGTACAAGGCTACATTATAGGATAAAGTACGGGCTCAGATAGAAGGACTAAATAGTTGGACAATAGAAGATAAAAACGAAAAAAGAACTTTGTTTTGAGGAGGAAATATCCTTTGATGTAGAGGTACAAGGCTACATTATAGGATAAAGTACGGACTCAGATAGAAGGACTAAATAGTTGGACAATAGAAGATAAAAAAGAAAAAAGAATTTTGTTCTGAGGAGGAAATATCCTTTGATGTAGAGGTACAAGGCTACATGATAGGATAAAGTACGGACTCAGATAGAAGGACTAAATAGTTGGACAATAGAAGATAAAAAAGAAAAAAGAACTTTGTTTTGAGGAGGAAATATCCTTTGATGTAGAGGTACAAGGCTACATTATAGGATAAAGTACGGACTCAGTGGGAAGGACCAAATAGTTGGACAATAGAAGATATAAAAGAAAAAAGAACTTTGTTTTGAGAAGGAAATATCCTTTGATGTAGAGGTACAAGGCTACATTATAGGATAAAGTACAGGCTCAGATAGAAGGACTAAATAGTTGGACAATAGAAGATAAAAAAGAAAAAAGAACTTTGTTTTGAGGAGGAAATATCCTTTGATATAGAGGTACAAGGCTACGTTATAGGATAAAGTACGGACTCAGATAGAAGGACTAAATAGTTTGACAATAGAAGATAAAAAAGAAAAAAGAACTTTGTTTTGAGGAGGAAATATCCTTTGATGTAGAGGTACAAGGCTACATTACAGGATAAAGTACGGACTCAGATAAAAGGACTAAATAGTTGGACAATAGAAGATAAAAAAGAAAAAAGAATTTTGTTTTGAGGAGGAAATATCCTTTGATGTAGAGGTACAAGGCTACATTATAGGATAAAGTACGGACTCAGATAGAAGGACTAAAGAGTTGGACAATAGAAGATAAAAAAGAAAAAAGAACTTTGTTTTGAGAAGGAAATATCCTTTGATGTAGAGGTACAAGGCTACATTATAGGATAAAGCACGGACTCAGATAGAAGGACTAAATAGTTGGACAATAGAAGATAAAAAAGAAAAAATAGCTTTGTTTTGAGGAGGAAATATCCTTTGATGTAGAGGTACAAGGCTACATTATAGGATAAAGTACGGACTCAGATAGAAGGACTAAATAGTTGGACAATAGAAGATAAAAAAGAAAAAAGAGCTTTGTTTTGAGGAGGAAATATCTTTTGATGTAGAGGTACAAGGCTACATTATAGGATAAAGTACGGACTCAGATAGAAGGACTAAATAGTTGGACAATAGAAGATAAAAAAGAAAAAAGAGCTTTGTTTTGAGGAGGAAATATCCTTTGATGTAGAGGTACAAGGCTACATTATAGGATAAAGTACGGACTCAGATAGAAGGACTAAATAGTTGGACAATATAAGATAAAAAAGAAAAAAGAGCTTTGTTTTGAGGAGGAAATATCCTTTGATGTAGAGGTACAAGGCTACATTATAGGATAAAGTACGGACTCAGATAGAAGGACTAAATAGTTGGACAATAGAAGATAAAAAAGAAAAAAGAATTTTGTTTTGAGGAGGAAATATCCTTTGATGTAGAGGTACAGGGCTACATTATAGGATAAAGTACGGGCTTAGTTAGAAGGACCAAATAGTTGGACAATAGAAGATAAAAAAAGAAAAAATAGCTTTGTTTTGAGGAGGAAATATCCTTTGATGTAGAGGTACAAGGCTACATTATAGGATAAAGTACGGACTCAGTGGGAAGGACTAAATAGTTGAACAATAGAAGATAAAAAAGAAAAAAGAACTTTGTTTTGAGAAGGAAATATCGTTTGATGTAGAGGTACAAGGCTACATTATAGGATAAAGTACGGACTCAGATAGAAGGACTAAATAGTTGGACAATAGAAGATAAAAAAGAAAAAATAGCTTTGTTTTGAGGAGGAAATATCCTTTGATGTAGAGGTACAAGGCTACATTATAGGATAAAGTACGGACTCAGTGGGAAGGACTAAATAGTTGAACAATAGAAGATAAAAAAGAAAAAAGAACTTTGTTTTGAGAAGGAAATATCGTTTGATGTAGAGGTACAAGGCTACATTATAGGATTAAGTACGGGCTCAGATAGAAGGACTAAATAGTTGGACAATAGAAGATAAAAAAGAAAAAAGAACTTTGTTTTGAGGAGGAAATATCCTTTGATGTGGTGGTACAAGGCTACATTATAGGATAAAGTACGGACTCAGATAGAAGGACTAAATAGTTGGACAATAGAAGATAAAAAAGAAAAAAGAATTTTGTTTTGAGGAGGAAATATCCTTTGATGTAGAGGTACAGGGCTACATTATAGGATAAAGTACGGGCTTAGTTAGAAGGACCAAATAGTTGGACAATAGAAGATAAAAAAAGAAAAAATAGCTTTGTTTTGAGGAGGAAATATCCTTTGATGTAGAGGTACAAGGCTACATTATAGGATAAAGTACGGACTCAGATAGAAGGACTAAATAGTTGGGCAATAGAAGATAAAAAAGAAAAAAGAATTTTGTTTTGAGGAGGAAATATCCTTTGATGTAGAGGTACAAGGCTACATTATAGGATAAAGTACGGACTCAGATAGAAGGACTAAATAGTTGGACAATAGAAGATAAAAAAGAAAAAAGAATTTTGTTTTGAGGAGGAAATATCCTTTGATGTAGAGGTACAAGGCTACATTATAGGATAAAGTACGGACTCAGATAGAAGGACTAAATAGTTGGACAATAGAAGATAAAAAAGAAAAAAGAGCTTTGTTTTGAGGAGGAAATATCCTTTGATGTAGAGGTACAAGGCTACATTATAGGATAAAGTACGGACTCAGATAGAAGGACTAAATAGTTGGACAATAGAAGATAAAAAAGAAAAAATAGCTTTGTTTTGAGGAGGAAATATACTTTGATGTAGAGGTACAAGGCTACATTATAGGATAAAGTACGGGCTCAGATAAAAGGACTAAATAGTTGGACAATAGAAGATAAAAAAGAAAAAATAGCTTTGTTTTGAGGAGGAAATATCCTTTGATGTAGAGGTACAAGGCTACATTATAGGATAAAGTACGGACTCAGATAGAAGGACTAAATAGTTGATAAAATAGAAGATAAAAAAGAATAAAAATATATTTGTTTTGAGGAGGAAATATCCTTTGATGTAGAGGTACAAGGCTACATTATAGGGACGGACTCAGATAGAAGGACTAAATAGTTGGACAATAGAAGATAAAAAAGAAAAAAGAGCTTTGTTTTGAGGAGGAAATATCCTTTGATGTAGAGGTACAAGGCTACATTATAGGATAAAGTACGGACTCAGATAGAAGGACTAAATAGTTGGACAATAGAAGATAAAAAAGAAAAAATAGCTTTGTTTTGAGGAGGAAATATACTTTGATGTAGAGGTACAAGGCTACATTATAGGATAAAGTACGGGCTCAGATAAAAGGACTAAATAGTTGGACAATAGAAGATAAAAAAGAAAAAATAGCTTTGTTTTGAGGAGGAAATATCCTTTGATGTAGAGGTACAAGGCTACATTATAGGATAAAGTACGGACTCAGATAGAAGGACTAAATAGTTGATAAAATAGAAGATAAAAAAGAATAAAAATATATTTGTTTTGAGGAGGAAATATCCTTTGATGTAGAGGTACAAGGCTACATTATAGGGACGGACTCAGATAGAAGGACTAAATAATTGGACAATAGAAGATAAAAAAGAAAAAATAGCTTTGTTTTGAGGAGGAAATATCCTTTGATGTAGAGGTACAAGGCTACATTATAGGATAATGTACGGACTCAGATAGAAGGACTAAATAGTTGGACAATAGAAGATAAAAAAGAAAAAATAATTTTGTTTTGAGGAGGAAATATCCTTTGATGTAGAGGTACAAGGCTACATTATAGGATAAAGTACGGACTCAGATAGAAGGACTAAATAGTTGGACAATAGAAGATAAAAAAGAAAAAATAGCTTTGTTTTGAGGAGGAAATATCCTTTGATGTAGAGGTACAAGGCTACATTATAGGATAAAGTACGGGCTCAGATAGAAGGACTAAATAGTTGGACAATAGAAGATAAAAACGAAAAAAGAACTTTGTTTTGAGGAGGAAATATCCTTTGATGTAGAGGTACAAGGCTACATTATAGGATAAAGTACGGGCTCAGATAGAAGGACTAAATAGTTGGACAATAGAAGATAAAAAAGAAAAAAGAACTTTGTTTTGAGGAGGAAATATCCTTTGATGTAGAGGTACAAGGCTACATTATAGGATAAAGTACGGACTCAGATAGAAGGACTAAATAGTTGGACAATAGAAGATAAAAAAGAAAAAAGAATTTTGTTCTGAGGAGGAAATATCCTTTGATGTAGAGGTACAAGGCTACATGATAGGATAAAGTACGGACTCAGATAGAAGGACTAAATAGTTGGACAATAGAAGATAAAAAAGAAAAAAGAACTTTGTTTTGAGGAGGAAATATCCTTTGATGTAGAGGTACAAGGCTACATTATAGGATAAAGTACGGACTCAGTGGGAAGGACCAAATAGTTGGACAATAGAAGATATAAAAGAAAAAAGAACTTTGTTTTGAGAAGGAAATATCCTTTGATGTAGAGGTACAAGGCTACATTATAGGATAAAGTACAGGCTCAGATAGAAGGACTAAATAGTTGGACAATAGAAGATAAAAAAGAAAAAAGAACTTTGTTTTGAGGAGGAAATATCCTTTGATATAGAGGTACAAGGCTACGTTATAGGATAAAGTACGGACTCAGATAGAAGGACTAAATAGTTGGAAAATAGAAGATAAAAAAGAAAAAAGAACTTTGTTTTGAGGAGGAAATATCCTTTGATGTAGAGGTACAAGGCTACATTACAGGATAAAGTACGGACTCAGATAAAAGGACTAAATAGTTGGACAATAGAAGATAAAAAAGAAAAAAGAATTTTGTTTTGAGGAGGAAATATCCTTTGATGTAGAGGTACAAGGCTACATTATAGGATAAAGTACGGACTCAGATAGAAGGACTAAAGAGTTGGACAATAGAAGATAAAAAAGAAAAAAGAACTTTGTTTTGAGAAGGAAATATCCTTTGATGTAGAGGTACAAGGCTACATTATAGGATAAAGCACGGACTCAGATAGAAGGACTAAATAGTTGGACAATAGAAGATAAAAAAGAAAAAATAGCTTTGTTTTGAGGAGGAAATATCCTTTGATGTAGAGGTACAAGGCTACATTATAGGATAAAGTACGGACTCAGATAGAAGGACTAAATAGTTGGACAATAGAAGATAAAAAAGAAAAAAGAGCTTTGTTTTGAGGAGGAAATATCTTTTGATGTAGAGGTACAAGGCTACATTATAGGATAAAGTACGGACTCAGATAGAAGGACTAAATAGTTGGACAATAGAAGATAAAAAAGAAAAAAGAGCTTTGTTTTGAGGAGGAAATATCCTTTGATGTAGAGGTACAAGGCTACATTATAGGATAAAGTACGGACTCAGATAGAAGGACTAAATAGTTGGACAATATAAGATAAAAAAGAAAAAAGAGCTTTGTTTTGAGGAGGAAATATCCTTTGATGTAGAGGTACAAGGCTACATTATAGGATAAAGTACGGACTCAGATAGAAGGACTAAATAGTTGGACAATAGAAGATAAAAAAGAAAAAAGAATTTTGTTTTGAGGAGGAAATATCCTTTGATGTAGAGGTACAGGGCTACATTATAGGATAAAGTACGGGCTTAGTTAGAAGGACCAAATAGTTGGACAATAGAAGATAAAAAAAGAAAAAATAGCTTTGTTTTGAGGAGGAAATATCCTTTGATGTAGAGGTACAAGGCTACATTATAGGATAAAGTACGGACTCAGTGGGAAGGACTAAATAGTTGAACAATAGAAGATAAAAAAGAAAAAAGAACTTTGTTTTGAGAAGGAAATATCGTTTGATGTAGAGGTACAAGGCTACATTATAGGATAAAGTACGGACTCAGATAGAAGGACTAAATAGTTGAACAATAGAAGATAAAAAAGAAAAAAGAACTTTGTTTTGAGAAGGAAATATCGTTTGTTGTAGAGGTACAAGGCTACATTATAGGATAAAGTACGGGCTCAGATAGAAGGACTAAATAGTTGGACAATAGAAGATAAAAAAGAAAAAAGAACTTTGTTTTGAGGAGGAAATATCCTTTGATGTGGTGGTACAAGGCTACATTATAGGATAAAGTACGGACTCAGATAGAAGGACTAAATAGTTGGACAATAGAAGATAAAAAAGAAAAAAGAATTTTGTTTTGAGGAGGAAATATCCTTTGATGTAGAGGTACAGGGCTACATTATAGGATAAAGTACGGGCTTAGTTAGAAGGACCAAATAGTTGGACAATAGAAGATAAAAAAAGAAAAAATAGCTTTGTTTTGAGGAGGAAATATCCTTTGATGTAGAGGTACAAGGCTACATTATAGGATAAAGTACGGACTCAGATAGAAGGACTAAATAGTTGGACAATAGAAGATAAAAAAGAAAAAAGAATTTTGTTTTGAGGAGGAAATATCCTTTGATGTAGAGGTACAAGGCTACATTATAGGATAAAGTACGGACTCAGATAGAAGGACTAAATAGTTGGACAATAGAAGATAAAAAAGAAAAAAGAATTTTGTTTTGAGGAGGAAATATCCTTTGATGTAGAGGTACAAGGCTACATTATAGGATAAAGTACGGACTCAGATAGAAGGACTAAATAGTTGGACAATAGAAGATAAAAAAGAAAAAAGAGCTTTGTTTTGAGGAGGAAATATCCTTTGATGTAGAGGTACAAGGCTACATTATAGGATAAAGTACGGACTCAGATAGAAGGACTAAATAGTTGGACAATAGAAGATAAAAAAGAAAAAATAGCTTTGTTTTGAGGAGGAAATATACTTTGATGTAGAGGTACAAGGCTACATTATAGGATAAAGTACGGGCTCAGATAAAAGGACTAAATAGTTGGACAATAGAAGATAAAAAAGAAAAAATAGCTTTGTTTTGAGGAGGAAATATCCTTTGATGTAGAGGTACAAGGCTACATTATAGGATAAAGTACGGACTCAGATAGAAGGACTAAATAGTTGATAAAATAGAAGATAAAAAAGAATAAAAATATATTTGTTTTGAGGAGGAAATATCCTTTGATGTAGAGGTACAAGGCTACATTATAGGGACGGACTCAGATAGAAGGACTAAATAGTTGGACAATAGAAGATAAAAAAGAAAAAAGAATTTTGTTTTGAGGAGGAAATATCCTTTGATGTAGAGGTACAAGGATACATTATAGGATAAAGTACGGACTCAGATAGAAGGACTAAATAGTTGGACAATAGAAGATAAAAAAGAAAAAATAGCTTTGTTTTGAGGAGGAAATATCCTTTGATGTAGAGGTAAAAGGCTACATTATAGGATAAAGTACGGGCTCAGATAGAAGTACTAAATAGTTGGACAATAGAAGATAAAAAAGAAAAAAGAACTTTGTTTTGAGGAGGAAATATCCTTTGATGTAGAGGTACAAGGATACATTATAGGATAAAGTACGGGCTCAGATAGAAGGACTAAATAGTTGGACAATAGAAGATAAAAAATAAAAAAGAACTTTGTTTTGAGGAGGAAATATCCTTTGATGTAGAAGTACAAGGCTACATTATAGGATAAAGTACGGACTCAGATAGAAGGACTAAATAGTTGGACAATAGAAGATAAAAAAGAAAAAAGAGCTTTGTTTTGAGGAGGAAATATCCTTTGATGTAGAGGTACAAGGCTACATTATAGGATAAAGTACGGGCTTAGATAGAAGGATTAAATAGTTGGACAATAGAAGATAAAAAAGAAAAAAGAACTTTGTTTTGAGGAGGAAATATCCTTTGATGTAGAGGTACAAGGCTACCTTATAGGATAAAGTAAGGACTCAGATAGAAGGACTAAATAGTTGGACAATAGAAGATAAAAAAGGAAAAAGAACTTTGTTTTGAGGAGGAAATATCCTTTGATGTAGAGGTACAAGGCTACATTATAGGATAAAGTACGGACTCAGATAGAAGGACTAAATAGTTGGACAATAGAAGATAAAAAAGAAAAAATAGCTTTGTTTTGAGGAGGAAATATCCTTTGATGTAGAGGTACAAGGCTACATTATAGGATAAAGTACGGACTCAGATAGAAGGACTAAATAGTTGGACAATAGAAGATGAAAAAGAAAAAAGAGCTTTGTTTTGAGGAGGAAATATCCTTTGATGTAGAGGTACAAGGCTAAGTTATAGGATAAAGTACGGGCTCAGTTAGAAGGACCAAGTAGTTGGACTAAGGAAGATGAAAAAAAAAGGAGCTTTATTTTGAGGAGGAAATATCCTTTGATGTAGAGGTACAAGGCTACCTTATAGGATAAAGTACTGACTCAGATAGAAGGACTAAATAGTTGGACAATAGAAGATAAAAAAGGAAAAAGAACTTTGTTTTGAGGAGGAAATATCCTTTGATGTAGAGGTATAAGGCTACATTATAGGATAAAGTACGGACTCAGATAGAAGGAGTAAATAGTTGGACAATAGAAGATGAAAAAGAAAAAAGAGCTTTGTTTTGAGGAGGAAATATCCTTTGATGTAGAGGTACAAGGCTACATTATAGGATAAAGTACGGTTTCAGATAGAAGGACTAAATAGTTGGACAATAGAAGATAAAAAAGGAAAAAGAACTTTGTTTTGAGGAGGAAATATCCTTTGATGTAGAGGTACAAGGCTACATTATAGGATAAAGTACGGACTCAGATAGAAGGAGTAAATAGTTGGACAATAGAAGATAAAAAAGAAAAAAGAGCTTTGTTTTGAGGAGGAAATATCCTTTGATGTAGAGGTACAAGGCTACATTATAGGATAAAGTACGGACTCAGATAGAAGGACTAAATAGTTGGACAATAGAAGATAAAAAAGAAAAAAGAGCTTTGTTTTGAGGAGGAAATATCCTTTGATGTAGAGGTACAAGGCTACATTATAGGATAAAGTACGGACTCAGATAAAAGGACTAAATAGTTGGACAATAGAAGATAAAAAAGAAAAAGGAACTTTGTTTTGAGGAGGAAATATCCTTTGATGTAGAGGTACAAGGCTACATGATAGGATAAAGTACGGACTCAGATAGAAGGACTAAATAGTTGGACAATAGAAGATAAAAAAGAAAAAGGAACTTTGTTTTGAGGAGGAAATATCCTTTGATGTAGAGGTACAAGGCTACATTATAGGATAAAGTACGGGCTCAGATAGAAGGACTAAATAGTTGGACAATAGAAGATAAAAAAGAAAAAAGAATTTTGTTTTGAGGAGGAAATATCCTTTGATGTAGAGGTACAAGGCTACATTATAGGATAAAGTACGGACTCAGATAAAAGGACTAAATAGTTGGACAATAGAAGATAAAAAAGAAAAAGGAACTTTGTTTTGAGGAGGAAATATCCTTTGATGTAGAGGTACAAGGCTACATGATAGGATAAAGTACGGACTCAGATAGAAGGACTAAATAGTTGGACAATAGAAGATAAAAAAGAAAAAAGAACTTTGTATTGAGAAGGAAATATCCTTTGATGTAGAGGTACAAGGCTACATGATAGGATAAAGTACGGACTCAGATAGAAGGACTAAATAGTTGGACAATAGAAGATAAAAAAGAAAAAAGAACTTTGTATTGAGAAGGAAATATCCTTTGATGTATAGGTACAAGGCTACATGATAGGATAAAGTACGGACTCAGATAGAAGGACTAAATAGTTGGACAATAGAAGATAAAAAAGAAAAAAGAACTTTGTATTGAGAAGGAAATATCCTTTGATGTAGAGGTACAAGGCTACATGATAGGATAAAGTACGGACTCAGATAGAAGGACTAAATAGTTGGACAATAGAAGATAAAAAAGAAAAAAGAACTTTGTATTGAGAAGGAAATATCCTTTGATGTAGAGGTACAAGGCTACATGATAGGATAAAGTACGGACTCAGATAGAAGGACTAAATAGTTGGACAATAGAAGATAAAAAAGAAAAAAGAACTTTGTTTTGAGGAGGAAATATCCTTTGATGTAGAGGTACAAGGCTACATTATAGGATGAAGTACGGGCTCAGTTAGAAGGACCAAATAGTTGGACAATAGAAGATAAAAAAGAAAAAAGAATTTTGTTTTGAGGAGGAAATATCCTTTGATGTAGAGGTACAAGGCTACATTATAGGATAAAGTACGGGCTCAGTTAGAAGGACCAAATAGTTGGACAATAGAAGATAAAAAAGAAAAAAGAATTTTGTTTTGAGGAGGAAATATCCTTTGATGTAGAGGTACAAGGCTACATGATAGGATAAAGTACGGACTCAGATAGAAGGACTAAATAGTTGGACAATAGAAGATAAAAAAGAAAAAAGAACTTTTTTTTGAGGAGGAAATATCCTTTGATGTAGAGGTACAAGGCTACATTAGAGGATAAAGTACGGGCTCAGATAGAAGGACTAAATAGTTGGACAATAGAAGATAAAAAAGAAAAAAGAACTTTGTATTGAGAAGGAAATATCCTTTGATGTAGAGGTACAAGGCTACATTATAGGATAAAGTACGGACTCAGATAGAAGGACTAAATAGTTGGACAATAGAAGATAAAAAAGAAAAAAGAACTTTGTATTGAGAAAGAAATATCCTTTGATGTAGAGGTACAAGGCTACATTATAGGATAAAGTACGGGCTCAGATAGAAGGACTAAATAGTTGGACAATAGAAGATAAAAAAGAAAAAAGAACTTTGTATTGAGAAGGAAATATCCTTTGATGTAGAGGTACAAGGCTACATTATAGAATAAAGTACCGGCTCAGTTAGAAGGACCAAGTAGTTGGACAATAGAGTATAAAAAAAAAAAAAAAAAAAAAAAAAAAAAAAAAAAAAAAAAAACTTTGTTTTGAGGAGGAAATATCCTTTGATGTAAAGGTACAAGGCTACATTATAGGATGAAGTAATGGCTCGGTTAGAAGGACCAAGTAGTTGGACAATAAAAAAAAAAAAAAACTTTGTTTTGAGGAGGAAATATCCTTTGATATAGAGGTACAAGGCTACATTATAGAATAAAGTACCGGCTCAGTTAGAAGGACCAAGTAGTTGGACAATAGAGTATAAAAAAAAAAAAAAAAAAAAAAAAAAAAAAAAAAAAAAAAAAAAAAAAAAACTTTGTTTTGAGGAGGAAATATCCTTTGATGTAAGGGTACAAGGCTACATTATAGGATGAAGTAATGGCTCAGTTAGAAGGACCAAGTAGTTGGACAATAAAAAAAAAAAAAAGAAAAAAAAAAAAAAAAACTTTGTTTTGAGGAGGAAATATCCTTTGATGTAGAGGTACAAGGCTACATTATAGGATAAAGTGCATGCTCAGTTAGAAGGACCAAGAAGTTGGACAATAAAAAAAAAAAAAAAAAACTTTGTTTTGAGGAGGAAATATCCTTTGATGTAGAGGTACAAGTGTACATTATAGGATAAAGTACTGGCTCAGTTAGAAGGACCAAGAAGTTGGACAATAGAAGATAAAAAAGAAAAAAAAAGCTTTGTTTTGAGGAGGAAATATACTTTGATGTAGAGGTACAAGGCTAAGTTATAGGATAAAGTACGGGCTCAGTTAGAAGGACCAAGTAGTTGGACTAAGGAAGATGAAAAAAAAAAGGAACTTTATTTTGAGGAGGAAATATCCTTTGATGTAGAGGTACAAGGCTACATTATAGGATAAAGTACGGACTCATTTAGAAGGACTAAATAGTTGGACAATAGAAGATAAAAAAGAAAAAAGAGCTTTGTTTTGAGGAGGAAATATCCTTTGATGTAGAGGTACAAGGCTACATTATAGGATAATGTACGGACTCAGATAGAATTACTAAATAGTTGGACAATAGAAGATAAAAAAGAAAAAAGAATTTTGTTTTGAGGAGGAAATATCCTTTGATGTAGAGGTACAAGGCTACATTATAGGATAAAGTACGGACTCAGATAGAAGGACTAAATAGTTGGACAATAGAAGATAAAAAAGAAAAAAGAATTTTGTTTTGAGGAGGAAATATCCTTTGATGTAGAGGTACAAGGCTACATTATAGGATAAAGTACGGACTCAGATAGAAGGACTAAATAGTTGGACAATAGAAGATAAAAAAGAAAAAAGAATTTTGTTTTGAGGAGGAAATATCCTTTGATGTAGAGGTACAAGGCTACATTATAGGATAAAGTACGGACTCAGATAGAAGGACTAAATAGTTGGACAATAGAAGATAAAAAAGAAAAAAGAGCTTTGTTTTGAGGAGGAAATATCCTTTGATGTAGAGGTACAAGGCTACATTATAGGATAATGTACGGACTCAGATAGAATTACTAAATAGTTGGACAATAGAAGATAAAAAAGAAAAAAGAATTTTATTTTGAGGAGGAAATATCCTATGATGTAGAGATACAAGGCTACATTATAGGATAAAGTACGGACTCAGACAGAAGGACTAAATAGTTGAACAATAGAAGATATAAAAGAAAAAAGAATTTGGTTTTGAGGAGGAAATATCCTTTGATGTAGAGGTACAAGGCTACATTACAGGATAAAGTACAGGCTCAGATAGAAGGACTAAATAGTTGGACAATAGAAGATAAAAAAGAAAAAAGAACTTTGTTTTGAGGAGGAAATATCCTTTGATGTAGAGGTACAAGGCTACATTATAGGATAAAGTACGGACTCAGATAGAAGGACTAAATAGTTGGACAATAGAAGATAAAAAAGAAAAAAGAGCTTTGTTTTGAGGAGGAAATATCCTTTGATGTAGAGGTACAAGGCTACATTATAGGATAAAGTACGGGCTCAGATAGAAGGACTAAATAGTTGGACAATAGAAGATAAAAAAGAAAAAAGAACTTTGTTTTGAGGAGGAAATATCCTTTGATGTAGAGGTACAAGGCTACATTATAGGATAAAGTACGGGCTCAGATAGAAGGACTAAATAGTTGGACAATAGAAGATAAAAAAGAAAAAAGAACTTTGTTTTGAGGAGGAAATATCCTTTGATGTAGAGGTACAAGGCTACATTATAGGATAAAGTACGGGCTCAGATAGAAGGACTAAATAGTTGGACAATAGAAGATAAAAAAGAAAAAAGAACTTTGTTTTGAGGAGGAAATATCCTTTGATGTAGAGGTACAAGGCTACCATATAGGATAAAGTACGGACTCAGATAGAAGGACTAAATAGTTGGACAATAGAAGATAAAAAAGAAAAAAGAACTTTGTTTTGAGGAGGAAATATCCTTTGATGTAGAGGTACAAGGCTACATTATAGGATAAAGTACGGGCTCAGATAGAAGGACTAAATAGTTGGACAATAGAAGATAAAAAAGAAAAAAGAATTTTGTTTTGAGGAGGAAATATCCTTTGATATAGAGGTACAAGGCTACATTATAGGATAAAGTACGGACTCAGATAGAAGGACTAAATAGTTGGACAATAGAAGATAAAAAAGAAAAAATAGCTTTGTTTTGAGGAGGAAATATCCTTTGATGTAGAGGTACAAGGCTACATTATAGGATAAAGTACGGGCTCAGTTAGAAGGACCAAATAGTTGGACAATAGAAGATAAAAAAGAAAAAAGAATTTTGTTTTGAGGAGGAAATATCCTTTGATGTAGAGGTACAAGGCTACATTATAGGATAAAGTACAGGCTCAGATAGAAGGACTAAATAGTTGGACAATAAAAGATAAAAAAGAAAAAAGAGCTTTGTTTTGAGGAGGAAAAATCCTTTGATGTAGAGGTACAAGGTCACATTATAGGATAAAGTACGGGCTCAGATAAAAGGACTAAATAGTTGGACAATAGAAGATAAAAAAGAAAAAAGAATTTTGTTTTGAGGAGGAAATAGCCTTTGATGTAGAGGTACAAGGCTACGCTATAGGATAAAGTACGGACTCAGTGGGAAGGACCAAGTAGTTGGACTAAGAAAGATGAAAAAAAGGAGCTTTGTTTTGAGGAGGAAATATCCTTTGATGTAGAAGTACAAGGCTATATTATAGGATAAAGTACGCGCTCAGTTAGAAGGACCAAATAGTTGGACAATAGAAGATAAAAAAGAAAAAAGAACTTTGTTTTGAGAAGGAAATATCCTTTGATGTAGAGGTACAAGGCTACATTATAGGATAAAGTACGGACTCAGATAGAAGGACTAAAGAGTTGGACAATAGAAGATAAAAAAGAAAAAAGAATTTTGTTTTGAGGAGGAAATATCCTTTGATGTAGAGGTACAAGGCTACATTATAGGATAAAGTACGGACTCAGATAAAAGGACTAAATAGTTGGACAATAGAAGATAAAAAAGAAAAAAGAACTTTGTTTTGAGAAGGAAATGTCCTTTGATGTAGACTGTAGAGGTACAAGGCTACATTATAGGATAAAGTACGGACTCAGATAGAAGGACTAAATAGTTGGACAATAGAAGATAAAAAAGAAAAAAGAATTTTGTTTTGAGGAGGAAATATCCTTTGATGTAGAGGTACAAGGCTACGTTATAGGATAAAGTACGGACTCAGATAGAAGGACTAAATAGTTGGACAATAGAAGATAAAAAAGAGAAAAGAACTTTGTTTTGAGGAGAAAATATCCTTTGATGTAGAGGTACAGGGCTACATTATAGGATAAAGTACTGACTCAGATAGAAGGACTAAATAGTTGGACAATAGAAGATAAAAAAGAAAAAAGAATTTTGTTTTGAGGAGGAAATATCCTTTGATGTAGAGGTACAAGGCTACATTATAGGATAAAGTACGGACTCAGAGAGAAGGACTAAATAGTTGGACAATAGAAGATAAAAAAGAAAAAAGAATTTTGTTTTGAGGAGGAAATATCCTTTGATGTAGAGGTACAAGGCTACATTATAGGATAAAGTACGGACTCAGATAAAAGGACTAAATAGTTGGACAATAGAAGATAAAAAAGAAAAAAGAATTTTGTTTTGAGGAGGAAATAGCCTTTGATGTAGAGGTACAAGGCTACGCTATAGGATAAAGTACGGACTCAGTGGGAAGGACCAAGTAGTTGGACTAAGAAAGATGAAAAAAAGGAGCTTTGTTTTGAGGAGGAAATATCCTTTGATGTAGAAGTACAAGGCTATATTATAGGATAAAGTACGCGCTCAGTTAGAAGGACCAAATAGTTGGACAATAGAAGATAAAAAAGAAAAAAGAACTTTGTTTTGAGAAGGAAATATCCTTTGATGTAGAGGTACAAGGCTACATTATAGGATAAAGTACTGACTCAGATAGAAGGACTAAAGAGTTGGACAATAGAAGATAAAAAAGAAAAAAGAATTTTGTTTTGAGGAGGAAATATCCTTTGATGTAGAGGTACAAGGCTACATTATAGGATAAAGTACGGACTCAGATAGAAGGACTAAATAGTTGGACAATAGAAGATAAAAAAGAAAAAAGAATTTTGTTTTGAGGAGGAAATATCCTTTGATGTAGAGGTACAAGGCTACGTTATAGGATAAAGTACGGACTCAGATAGAAGGACTAAATAGTTGGACAATTGAAGATAAAAAAGAGAAAAGAACTTTGTTTTGAGGAGAAAATATCCTTTGATGTAGAGGTACAGGGCTACATTATAGGATAAAGTACTGACTCAGATAGAAGGACTAAATAGTTGGACAATAGAAGATAAAAAAGAAAAAAGAATTTTGTTTTGAGGAGGAAATATCCTTTGATGTAGAGGTACAAGGCTACATTATAGGATAAAGTACGGACTCAGAGAGAAGGACTAAATAGTTGGACAATAGAAGATAAAAAAGAAAAAAGAATTTTGTTTTGAGGAGGAAATATCCTTTGATGTAGAGGTACAAGGCTACATTATAGGATAAAGTACGGACTCAGATAGAAGGACTAAATAGTTGGACAATAGAAGATAAAAAAGAAAAAAGAATTTTGTTTTGAGGAGGAAATATCCTTTGATGTAGAGGTACAAGGCTACATTATAGGATAATGTACTGACTCAGATAGAAGGACTAAATAGTTGGACAATAGAAAATAAAAAAGAAAAAAGAATTTTGTTTTGAGGAGGAAATATCCTTTGATGTAGAGGTACAAGGCTACATTATAGGATAAATTACTGACTCAGATAGAAGGACTAAATAGTTGGACAATAGAAGATAAAAAAGAAAAAAGAATTTTGTTTTGAGGAGGAAATATCCTTTGATGTAGAGGTACAAGGCTACATTATAGGATAAAGTACTGACTCAGATAGAAGGACTAAATAGTTGGACAATAAAAGATAAAAAAGAAAAAAGAATTTTGTTTTGAGGAGGAAATATCCTTTGATGTAGAGGTACAAGGCTTCATTATAGGATAAAGTACGGGCTCAGATAGAAGGACTAAATAGTTGGACAATAGAAGATAAAAAAGAAAAAATAGATTTGTTTTGAGGAGGAAATATCCTTTGATGTAGAGGTACAAGGCTACATTATAGGATAAAGAACGGACTCAGTGGGAAGGACCAAGTAGTTGGACTAAGGAAGAATAAAAAAAGGAGCTTTGTTTTGAGGAGGAAATATCCTTTGATGTAGAGATACAGGGCTACATTATAGGATAAAGTACGGGCTCAGTTAGAAGGACCAAATAGCTGGACAATAGAAGATAAAAAAGAAAAAAGAACTTTGTTTTGAGAAGGAAATATCCTTTGATGTAGAGGTACAAGGCTACATTATAGGATAAAGTACGGACTCAGATAGAAGGACTAAATAGTTGGACAATAGAAGATAAAAAAGAAAAAAGAGCTTTTTTTGAGGAGGAAATATCCTTTGATGTAGAGGTACAAGGCTACATTATAGGATAAAGTACGGACTCAGATAGAAGGACTAAATAGTTGGACAATAGAAGATAAAAAAGAAAAAAGAATTTTGTTTTGAGGAGGAAATATCCTTCGATGTATAGGTACAGGGCTACATTATAGGATAAAGTACGGGCTTAGTTAGAAGGACCAAATAGTTGGACAATAGAAGATAAAAAAGAAAAAATAGCTTTGTTTTGAGGAGGAAATATCCTTTGATGTAGAGGTACAAGGCTACATTATAGGATAAAGTACGGACTCAGATAGAAGGACTAAATAGTTGGACAATAGAAGATAAAAAAGAAAAAAGAGCTTTGTTTTGAGGAGGAAATATCCTTTGATGTAGAGGTACAAGGCTACATTATAGGATAAAGTACGGACTCAGATAGAAGGACTAAATAGTTGGACAATAGAAGATAAAAAAGAAAAAATAGCTTTGTTTTGAGGAGGAAATATCCTTTGATGTAGAGGTACAAGGCTACATTATAGGATAAGGTACGGGCTCAGATAGAAGGACTAAATAGTTGGACAATAGAAGATAAAAAAGAAAAAATAGCTTTGTTTTGAGGAGGAAATATCCTTTGATGTAGAGGTACAAGGCTACATTATAGGATAAAGTACGGACTCAGATAGAAGGACTAAATAGTTGGACAATAGAAGATAAAAAAGAAAAAATAGCTTTGTTTTGAGGAGGAAATATCCTTTGATGTGGTGGTACAAGGCTACATTATAGGATAAAGTACGGACTCAGATAGAAGGACTAAATAGTTGGACAATAGAAGATAAAAAAGAAAAAAGAATTTTGTTTTGAGGAGGAAATATCCTTTGATGTAGAGGTACAAGGCTACATTATAGGATAAAGTACAGACTCAGATAGAAGGACTAAATAATTGGACAATAGAAGTTAAAAAAGAAAAAAGAGCTTTGTTTTGAGGAGGAAATATCCTTTGATGTAGAGGTACAAGGCTACATTATAGGATAAAGTACGGACTCAGATAGAAGGACTAAATAGTTGGACTTTAGAAGATAAAAAAGAAAAAAGAGCTTTGTTTTGAGGAGGAAATATCCTTTGATGTAGAGGTACAAGGCTATATTATAGGATAAAGTACGGGCTAAGATAAAAGGACTAAATAGTTGGACAATAGAAGATAAAAAAGAAAAAATAGCTTTGTTTTGAGGAGGAAATATCCTTTGATGTAGAGGTACAAGGCTACATTATAGGATAAAGTACGGACTCAGATAGAAGGACTAAATAGTTGGACAATAGAAGATAAAAAAGAAAAAAGAATTTTGTTTTGAGGAGGAAATATCCTTTGATGTAGAGGTACAAGGCTATATTATAGGATAAAGTACTGACTCAGATAGAAGGACTAAATAGTTGGACAATAGAAGATAAAAAAGAAAAAAGAATTTTGTTTTGAGGAGGAAATATCCTTTGATGTAGAGGTACAAGGCTACATTATAGGATAAAGTACGGACTCAGATAGAAGGACTAAATAGTTGGACAATAGAAGATAAAAAAGAAAAAAGAACTTTGTTTTGAGAAGGAAATATCCTTTGATGTAGAGGTACAAGGCTACATTTTAGGGACGGACTCAGATAGAAGGACTAAATAGTTGGACAATAGAAGTTAAAAAAGAAAAAAGAATTTTGTTTTGAGGAGAAAATATCCTTTGATGTAGAGGTACAAGGCTACATTATAGGATAAAGTACGGACTCAGATAGAAGGACTAAATAGTTGGACAATAGAAGATAAAAAAGAAAAAATAGCTTTGTTTTGAGGAGGAAATATCCTTCGATGTAGAGGTACAAGGCTACATTATAGGATAAAGTATGGGCTCAGATAGAAGGACTAAATAGTTGGACAATAGAAAATAAAAAAGAAAAAAGAACTTTGTTTTGAGGAGGAAATATCCTTTGATGTAGAGGTACAAGGCTACATTATAGGATAAAGTACGGGCTCAGATAGAAGGACTAAATAGTTGGACAATAGAAGATAAAAAAGAAAAAAGAACTTTGTTTTGAGGAGGAAATATCCTTTGATGTAGAGGTACAAGGCTACATTATAGGATAAAGTACGGGCTCAGATAGAAGGACTAAATAGTTGGACAATAGAAGATAAAAAAGAAAAAAGAACTTTGTTTTGAGGAGGAAATATCCTTTGATGTAGAGGTACAAGGCTACATTATAGGATAAAGTACGGACTCAGATAGAAGGACTAAATAGTTGGACAATAGAAGATAAAAAAGAAAAAAGAGCTTTGTTTTGAGGAGGAAATATCCTTTGATGTAGAGGTACAAGGCTACATTATAGGATAAAGTACGGGCTCAGACAGAAGGACTAAATAGTTGGACAATAGAAGATAAAAAATAAAAAAGAACTTTGTTTTGAGGAGGAAATATCCTTTGATGTAGAGGTACAAGGCTACATTATAGGATAAAGTACGGGCTCAGATAGAAGGACTAAATAGTTGGACAATAGAAGATAAAAAAGAAAAAAGAGCTTTGTTTTGAGGAGGAAATATCCTTTGATGTAGAGGTACAAGGCTACATTATAGGATAAAGTACGGGCTCAGATAGAAGGACTAAATAGTTGGACAATAGAAGATAAAAAAGAAAAAAGAGCTTTGTTTTGAGGAGGAAATATCCTTTGATGTAGAGGTACAAGGCTACATTATAGGATAAAGTACGGGCTCAGATAGAAGGACTAAATAGTTGGACAATAGAAGATAAAAAAGAAAAAAGAACTTTGTTTTTAGGAGGAAATATCCTTTGATGTAGAGGTACAAGGCTGAATTATAGGATAAAGTACGGGCTCAGATAGAAGGACTAAATAGTTGGACAATAGAAGATAAAAAAGAAAAAAGATCTTTGTTTTGAGGAGGAAATATCCTTTGATGTAGAGGTACAAGGCTACCTTATAGGATAAAGTACGGACTCAGATAGAAGGACTAAATAGTTAGACAATAGAAGATAAAAAAGAAAAAAGAACTTTGTTTTGAGGAGGAAATATCCTTTGATGTAGAGGTACAAGGCTACATTATAGGATAAAGTACGGACTCAGATAGAAGGACTAAATAGTTGGACAATAGAAGATAAAAAAGAAAAAATAGCATTGTTTTGAGGAGGAAATATCCTTTGATGTAGAGGTACAAGGCTGAATTATAGGATAAAGTACGGGCTCAGATAGAAGGACTAAATAGTTGGACAATAGAAGATAAAAAAGAAAAAAGATCTTTGTTTTGAGGAGGAAATATCCTTTGATGTAGAGGTACAAGGCTACCTTATAGGATAAAGTACGGACTCAGATAGAAGGACTAAATAGTTAGACAATAGAAGATAAAAAAGAAAAAAGAACTTTGTTTTGAGGAGGAAATATCCTTTGATGTAGAGGTACAAGGCTACATTATAGGATAAAGTACGGGCTCAGATAGAAAGACTAAATAGTTGGACAATAGAAGATAAAAAAAAAAATAGCTTTGTTTTGAGGAGGAAATATCCTTTGATGTAGAGGTACAAGGCTACATTATAGAATAAAGTACGTGCTCAGTTAGAAGGGCCGAGAAGTAGGACAATAAAAAAAAAAAAAAAAAAAAAAAAAAAAAAAAAAAAAAAAAAAATTGTTTTGAGGAGGAAATATCCTTTGATGTAGAGGTACAAGGCTACATTATAGGATAAAGTACGGACTCAGATAGAAGGACTAAATAGTTGGACAATAGAAGATAAAAAAGAAAAAATAGCTTTGTTTTGAGGAGGAAATATCCTTTGATGTAGAGGTACAAGGCTACATTATAGAATAAAGTACGGGCTCAGATAAAAGGACTAAATAGTTGGACAATAGAAGATAAAAAAGAAAAAATAGCTTTGTTTTGAGGAGGAAATATCCTTTGATGTAGAGGTACAAGGCTACATTATAGGATAAAGTACGGACTCAGATAGAAGGACTAAATAGTTGGACAATAGAAGATAAAAAAGAAAAAAGAATTTTGTTTTGAGGAGGAAATATCCTTTGATGTAGAGGTACAAGGCTACATTATAGGATAAAGTACGGGCTCAGATAGAAGGACTAAATAGTTGGACAATAGAAGATAAAAAAGAAAAAAGAACTTTGTTTTGAGGAGGAAATATCCTTCGATGTAGAGGTACAAGGCTACATTATAGGATAAAGTACGGACTCAGATAGAAGGACTAAATAGTTGGACAATAGAAGATAAAAAAGAAAAAAGAATTTTGTTTTGAGGAGGAAATATCCTTTGGTGTAGAGGTACAAGGCTACATTATAGGATAAAGTACGGACTCAGATAGAAGGACTAAATAGTTGGAAAATAGAAGATAAAAAAGAAAAAAGAATTTTGTTTTGAGGAGGAAATATCCTTTGATGTAGAGGTACAAGGCTACATTATAGGATAAAGTACGGACTCAGATAGAAGGACTAAATAGTTGGACAATAGAAGATAAAAAAGAAAAAAGAACTTTGTTTTGAGGAGGAAATATCCTTTGATGTAGAAGTACCAGGCTACATTATAGATAAAGTACGGACTCAGATAGAAGGACTAAATAGTTGGACAATAGAAGATAAAAAAGAAAAAAGATCTTTGTTTTGAGGAGGAAATATCCTTTGATGTAGAGGTACAAGGCTACCTTATAGGATAAAGTACGGACTCAGATAGAAGGACTAAATAGTTGGACAATAGAAGATAAAAAAGAAAAAAGAACTTTGTTTTGAGGAGGAAATATCCTTTGATGTAGAGGTACAATTTTATATTATAGGATAAGTACGGGCTCAGATAGAAGGACTAAATAGTTGGACTATAGAAGATAAAAAAGAAAAAAGAACTTTGTTTTGAGGAGGAAATAACCTTTGATGTAGAGGTACAAGGCTACCTTATAGGATAAAGTACGGACTCAGATAGAAGGACTAAATAGTTGGACAATAGAAGATAAAAAAGAAAAAAGAACTTTGTTTTGAGGAGGAAATATCCTTTGATGTAGAGGTACAAGGCTACCTTATAGGAAAAAGTACGGACTCAGATAGAAGGACTAAATAGTTGGACAATAGAAGATAAAAAAGAAAAAAGAACTTTGTTTTGAGGAGGAAATATCCTTTGATGTAGAGGTACAAGTCTACATTATAGGATAAAGTACTGGCTTAGTTAGAAGGACCAAATAGTTGGACAATAGAAGATAAAAAAGAAAAAAAAAGCTTTATTTTGAGGAGGAAATATCCTTTGATGTAGAGGTACAAGGCTAAGTTATAGGATAAAGTACGCGCTCAGTTAGAAGGGCCAAGTAGTTGGACTAAGGAAGATGAAAAAAAAGGAGCTTTATTTTGAGGAGGAAATATCCTTTGATGTAGGGGTACAAGGCTATATTATAGGATAAAGTACGCGCTCAGTTAGAAGGACCAAGTAGTTGGACTAAGGAAAATGAAAAAAAAGGAGCTTTGTTTTTGAGGAGGAAATATCCTTTGATGTAGAGGTACAAGGCTATATTATAGGATAAAGTACGCGCTCAGTTAGAAGGACTAAGTAGTTGGACTAAGGAAGATGAAAAAAAAGGAGCTTTGTTTTGAGGAGGAAATATCCTTTGATGTAGAGGTACAAGGCTATATTATAGGATAAAGTACGCGCTCAGTTAGAAGGACCAAGTAGTTGGACTAAGGAAGATGAAAAAAAAAAAAGGAGCATTGTTTTGAGGAGGAAATATCCTTTGATGTAGAGGTACAAGGCTACATTATAGGATAAAGTACGGACTCAGATAGAAGGACTAAATAGTTGGACATTAGAAGATAAAAAAGAAAAAAGAACTTTGTTTTGAGAAGGAAATATCCTTTTATGTAGAGGTACAATGCTACATTATAGGATAAAGTACGGGCCCAGATAGAAGGACTAAATAGTTGGACAATAGAAGATAAAAAAGAAAAAAGAACTTTGTTTTGAGGAGGAAATATCCTTTGGTGTAGAGGTACAAGGCTACATTATAGGATAAAGTACGGACTCAGATAGAAGGACTAAATAGTTGGACAATAGAAGATAAAAAAGAAAAAAGAATTTTGTTTTGAGGAGGAAATATCCTTTGGTGTAGAGGTACAAGGCTACAATATAGGATAAAGTACGGGCTCAGATAGAAGGACTAAATAGTTGGACAATAGAAGATAAAAAAGAAAAAAGAACTTTGTTTTGAGGAGGAAATATCCTTCGATGTAGAGGTACAAGGTTACATTATAGGATAAAGTACGGACTCAGATAGAAGGACTAAATAGTTGGACAATAGAAGATAAAAAAGAAAAAAGAATTTTGTTTTGAGGAGGAAATATCCTTTGGTGTAGAGGTACAAGGCTACAATATAGGATAAAGTACGGGCTCAGATAGAAGGACTAAATAGTTGGACAATAGAAGATAAAAAAGAAAAAAGAATTTTGTTTTGAGGAGGAAATATCCTTTGATATAGAGGTACAAGGCTACATTATAGGATAAAGTACGGGCTCAGATAGAAGGACTAAATAGTTGGACAATAGAAGATAAAAAAGAAAAAAGAATTTTGTTTTGAGGAGGAAATATCCTTTGATATAGAGGTACAAGGCTACATTATAGGATAAAGTACGGGCTCAGATAGAAGGACTAAATAGTTGGACAATAGAAGATAAAAAAGAAAAAAGAATTTTGTTTTGAGGAGGAAATATCCTTTGATATAGAGGTACAAGGCTACATTATAGGATAAAGTACGGGCTCAGATAGAAGGACTAAATAGTTGGACAATAGAAGATAAAAAAGAAAAAAGAATTTTGTTTTGAGGAGGAAATATCCTTTGATATAGAGGTACAAGGCTACATTATAGGATAAAGTACGGGCTCAGATAGAAGGACTAAATAGTTGGACAATAGAAGATAAAAAAGAAAAAAGAATTTTGTTTTGAGGAGGAAATATCCTTTGATATAGAGGTACAAGGCTACATTATAGGATAAAGTACGGACTCAGATAGAAGGACTAAATAGTTGGACAATAGAAGATAAAAAAGAAAAAAGAACTTTGTTTTGAGGAGGAAATATCCTTTGATGTAGAGGTACAAGGCTACATTATAGGATAAAGTACGGACTCAGATAGAAGGGCTAAATAGTTGGACAATAAGAAAGATGAAAAAAAGAGCTTTTTTTTGAGGAGGAAATATCCTTTGATGTAGAGGTACAAGGCTACATTATAGGATAAAGTACGGGCTCAGATAGAAGGACTAAATAGTTGGACAATAGAAGATAAAAAAGAAAAAAGAATTTTGTTTTGAGGAGGAAATATCCTTTGATGTAGAGGTACAAGGCTACATTATAGGATAAAGTACGGACTCAGATAGAAGGACTAAATAGTTGGACAATAGAAGATAAAAAAGAAAAAATAGCTTTGTTTTGAGGAGGAAATATCCTTTGATGTAGAGGTACAAGGCTACATTATAGGATAAAGTACGGACTCAGATAGAAGGACTAAATAGTTGGACAATAGAAGATAAAAAAGAAAAAAGAATTTGTTTTGAGGAGGAAATATCCTTTGATGTAGAGGTACAAGGCTACATTATAGGATAAAGTACGGACTCAGATAGAAGGACTAAATAGTTGGACAATAGAAGATAAAAAAGAAAAATAGCTTTGTTTTGAGGAGGAAATATCCTTTGATGTAGAGGTACAAGGCTACATTATAGGATAAAGTACGGACTCAGTGAAGGACTAAGTAGTTGGACTAGAAGATGAAAAAAAGAGCTTTTTTTGAGGAGGAAATATCCTTTGATGTAGAGGTACAAGGCTACATTATAGGATAAAGTACGGGCTCAGTTAGAAGGACCAAGTAGTTGGACAATAGAAGATAAAAAAGAAAAAAGAACTTTGTTTTGAGGAGGAAATATCCTTTGATGTAGAGGTACAAGGCTACATTATAGGATAAAGTACGGACTCAGATAGAAGGACTAAATAGTTGGACAATAGAAGATAAAAAAGAAAAAAGACTTTGTTTTGAGAAGGAAATATCCTTTGATGTAGAGGTACAAGGCTACATTATAGGATAAAGTACGGGCTCAGATAGAAGGACTAAATAGTTGGACAATAGAAGATAAAAAAGAAAAAAGAACTTTGTTTTGAGAAGGAAATATCCTTTGATGTAGAGGTACAAGGCTACATTATAGGATAAAGTACGGATCAGATAGAAGGACTAAATAGTTGGACAATAGATCATAAAAAAGAAAAAAGAATTTTGTTTTGAGGAGGAAATATCCTTTGATGTAGAGGTAAAAGGCTACATTATAGGATAAAGTACGGACTCAGATAGAAGGACTAAATAGTTGGACAATAGAAGATAAAAAAGAAAAAAGAACTTTGTTTTGAGGAGGAAATATCCTTTGATGTAGAGGTACAAGGCTACATTATAGGATAAAGTACGGACTCAGATAGAAGGACTAAATAGTTGGACAATAGAAGATAAAAAAGAAAAAATAGCTTTGTTTTGAGGAGGAAATATCCTTTGATGTAGAGGTACAAGGCTACATTATAGGATAAAGTACGGGCTCAGATAGAAGGACTAAATAGTTGGACAATAGAAGATAAAAAAGAAAAAATAGCTTTGTTTTGAGGAGGAAATATCCTTTGATGTAGAGGTACAAGGCTACATTATAGGATAAAGTACGGGCTCAGATAGAAGGACTAAATAGTTGGACAATAGAAGATAAAAAAGAAAAAAGAATTTTGTTTTGAGGAGGAAATATCCTTTGATGTAGAGGTACAAAGGCTACATTATAGGATAAAGTACGGACTCAGATAGAAGGACTAAATAGTTGGACAATAGAAGATAAAAAAGAAAAAAGAACTTCGTTTTGAGGAGGAAATATCCTTTGATGTAGAGGTACAAGGCTACATTATAGGATAAAGTACGGACTCAGATAGAAGGACTAAATAGTTGGACAATAGAAGATAAAAAAGAAAAAAGAATTTGTTTTGAGGAGGAAATATCCTTTGATGTAGAGGTACAAGGCTACATTATAGGATAAAGTACGGACTCAGATAGAAGGACTAAATAGTTGGACAATAGAAGATAAAAAAGAAAAAAGAGCTTTGTTTTGAGGAGGAAATATCCTTTGATGTAGAGGTACAAGGCTACATTATAGGATAAAGTACGGACTCAGATAGAAGGACTAAATAGTTGGACAATAGAAGATAAAAAAGAAAATAGAACTTTGTTTTGAGGAGGAAATATCCTTTGATGTAGAGGTACAAGGCTACATTATAGGATAAAGTACGGACTCAGATAGAAGGACTAAATAGTTGGACAATAGAAGATAAAAAAGAAAAAAGAAGCTTTGTTTTGAGGAGGAAATATCCTTTGATGTAGAGGTACAAGGCTACATTATAGGATAAAGTACGGACTCAGATAGAAGGACTAAATAGTTGGACAATAGAAGATAAAAAAGAAAAAAGAACTTTGTTTTGAGGAGGAAATATCCTTTGATGTAGAGGTACAAGGCTACATTATAGGATAAAGTACGGACTCAGATAGAAGGACTAAATAGTTGGACAATAGAAGATAAAAAAGAAAAAAGAACTTTGTTTTGAGGAGGAAATATCCTTTGATGTAGAGGTACAAGGCTACATTATAGGATAAAGTACGGACTCAGATAGAAGGACTAAATAGTTGGACAATAGAAGATAAAAAAGAAAAAAGAGCTTTGTTTTGAGGAGGAAATATCCTTTGATGTAGAGGTACAAGGCTACATTATAGGATAAAGTACGGGCTCAGATAGAAGGACTAAATAGTTGGACAATAGAAGATAAAAAAGAAAAAAGAACTTTGTTTTGAGGAGGAAATATCCTTTGATGTAGAGGTACAAGGCTACATTATAGGATAAAGTACAGGCTCAGATAGAAGGACTAAATAGTTGGACAATAGAAGATAAAAAAGAAAAAAGAATTTGTTTTGAGGAGGAAATATCCTTTGATGTAGAGGTACAAGGCTACATTATAGGATAAAGTACGGACTCAGTGGAAGGACTAAATAGTTGGAACAATAGAAGATAAAAAAGAAAAAAGAATTTGTTTTGAGGAGGAAATATCCTTTGATGTAGAGGTACAAGGCTACATTATAGGATAAAGTACGGACTCAGATAGAAGGACTAAATAGTTGGACAATAGAAGATAAAAAAGAAAAAAGAGCTTTGTTTTGAGGAGGAAATATCCTTTGATGTAGAGGTACAAGGCTACATTATAGGATAAAGTACGGACTCAGTAGAAGGACCAAGTAGTTGGACTAAGAAGATGAAAAAAGAAAAAAGCTTTGTTTTGAGGAGGAAATATCCTTTGATGTAGAGGTACAAGGCTACATTATAGGATAAAGTACGGCTCAGTTAGAAGGACCAAATAGTTGGACAATAGAAGATAAAAAAGAAAAAAGAATTTTGTTTTGAGGAGGAAATATCCTTTGATGTAGAGGTACAAGGCTACATTATAGGATAAAGTACGGACTCAGATAGAAGGACTAAATAGTTGGACAATAGAAGATAAAAAAGAAAAAAGAATTTGTTTTGAGGAGGAAATATCCTTTGATGTAGAGGTACAAGGCTACATTATAGGATAAAGTACGGACTCAGATAGAAGGACTAAATAGTTGGACAATAGAAGATAAAAAAGAAAAAAGAACTTTGTTTTGAGGAGGAAATATCCTTTGATGTAGAGGTACAAGGCTACATTATAGGATAAAGTACGGACTCAGATAGAAGGACTAAATAGTTGGACAATAGAAGATAAAAAAGAAAAAAGAACTTTGTTTTGAGGAGGAAATATCCTTTGATGTAGAGGTACAAGGCTACATTATAGGATAAAGTACGACTCAGATAGAAGGACTAAATAGTTGGACAATAGAAGATAAAAAAGAAAAAAGAATTTTGTTTTGAGGAGGAAATATCCTTTGATGTAGAGGTACAAGGCTACATTATAGGATAAAGTACGGACTCAGATAGAAGGACTAAATAGTTGGACAATAGAAGATAAAAAAGAAAAAAGAATTTTGTTTTGAGGAGGAAATATCCTTTGATGTAGAGGTACAAGGCTACATTATAGGATAAAGTACGGACTCAGATAGAAGGACTAAATAGTTGGACAATAGAAGATAAAAAAGAAAAAAGAATTTTGTTTTGAGGAGGAAATATCCTTTGATGTAGAGGTACAAGGCTACATTATAGGATAAAGTACTGACTCAGATAGAAGGACTAAATAGTTGGACAATAGAAGATAAAAAAGAAAAAAGAATTTTGTTTTGAGGAGGAAATATCCTTTGATGTAGAGGTACAAGGCTACATTATAGGATAAAGTACTGACTCAGATAGAAGGACTAAATAGTTGGACAATAAAGATAAAAAAGAAAAAAGAATTTGTTTTGAGGAGGAAATATCCTTTGATGTAGAGGTACAAGGCTACATTATAGGATAAAGTACGACTCAGATAGAAGGACTAAATAGTTGGACAATAGAAGATAAAAAAGAAAAAAGAATTTGTTTTGAGGAGGAAATATCCTTTGATGTAGAGGTACAAGGCTACATTATAGGATAAAGTACGGGCTCAGATAGAAGGACTAAATAGTTGGACAATAGAAGATAAAAAAGAAAAAAGAACTTTGTTTTGAGGAGGAAATATCCTTTGATGTAGAGGTACAAGGCTACATTATAGGATAAAGTAACGGACTCAGTAGAAGGACCAAATAGTTGGACAATAGAAGATAAAAAAGAAAAAAGAATTTGTTTTGAGGAGGAAATATCCTTTGATGTAGAGGTACAAGGCTACATTATAGGATAAAGTACGGGCTCAGATAGAAGGACTAAATAGTTGGACAATAGAAGATAAAAAAGAAAAAAGAACTTTGTTTTGAGGAGGAAATATCCTTTGATGTAGAGGTACAAGGCTACATTATAGGATAAAGTACGGACTCAGATAGAAGGACTAAATAGTTGGACAATAGAAGATAAAAAAGAAAAAAGAGCTTTTTTTGAGGAGGAAATATCCTTTGATGTAGAGGTACAAGGCTACATTATAGGATAAAGTACGGACTCAGATAGAAGGACTAAATAGTTGGACAATAGAAGATAAAAAAGAAAAAAGAATTTTGTTTTGAGGAGGAAATATCCTTTGATGTATAGGTACAGGGCTACATTATAGGATAAAGTACGGGCTTAGTTAGAAGGACCAAATAGTTGGACAATAGAAGATAAAAAGAAAAAATAGCTTTGTTTTGAGGAGGAAATATCCTTTGATGTAGAGGTACAAGGCTACATTATAGGATAAAGTACGGACTCAGATAGAAGGACTAAATAGTTGGACAATAGAAGATAAAAAAGAAAAAAGAGCTTTGTTTTGAGGAGGAAATATCCTTTGATGTAGAGGTACAAGGCTACATTATAGGATAAAGTACGGACTCAGATAGAAGGACTAAATAGTTGGACAATAGAAGATAAAAAAGAAAAAATAGCTTTGTTTTGAGGAGGAAATATCCTTTGATGTAGAGGTACAAGGCTACATTATAGGATAAAGTACGGGCTCAGATAGAAGGACTAAATAGTTGGACAATAGAAGATAAAAAAGAAAAAATAGCTTTGTTTTGAGGAGGAAATATCCTTTGATGTAGAGGTACAAGGCTACATTATAGGATAAAGTACGGACTCAGATAGAAGGACTAAATAGTTGGACAATAGAAGATAAAAAAGAAAAAATAGCTTTGTTTTGAGGAGGAAATATCCTTTGATGTGGTGGTACAAGGCTACATTATAGGATAAAGTACGGACTCAGATAGAAGGACTAAATAGTTGGACAATAGAAGATAAAAAAGAAAAAAGAATTTTGTTTTGAGGAGGAAATATCCTTTGATGTAGAGGTACAAGGCTACATTATAGGATAAAGTACAGACTCAGATAGAAGGACTAAATAGTTGGACAATAGAAGATAAAAAAGAAAAAAGAGCTTTGTTTTGAGGAGGAAATATCCTTTGATGTAGAGGTACAAGGCTACATTATAGGATAAAGTACGGACTCAGATAGAAGGACTAAATAGTTGGACTAGAAGATAAAAAAGAAAAAAGAGCTTTGTTTTGAGGAGGAAATATCCTTTGATGTAGAGGTACAAGGCTACATTATAGGATAAAGTACGGGCTCAGATAAAAGGACTAAATAGTTGGACAATAGAAGATAAAAAAGAAAAAATAGCTTTGTTTTGAGGAGGAAATATCCTTTGATGTAGAGGTACAAGGCTACATTATAGGATAAAGTACGGACTCAGATAGAAGGACTAAATAGTTGGACAATAGAAGATAAAAAAGAAAAAAGAATTTTGTTTTGAGGAGGAAATATCCTTTGATGTAGAGGTACAAGGCTACATTATAGGATAAAGTACGACTCAGATAGAAGGACTAAATAGTTGGACAATAGAAGATAAAAAAGAAAAAAGAACTTTGTTTTGAGGAGGAAATATCCTTTGATGTAGAGGTACAAGGCTACATTATAGGATAAAGTACGGACTCAGATAGAAGGACTAAATAGTTGGACAATAGAAGATAAAAAAGAAAAAAGAATTTTGTTTTGAGGAGGAAATATCCTTTGATGTAGAGGTACAAGGCTACATTATAGGATAAAGTACGGACTCAGATAGAAGGACTAAATAGTTGGACAATAGAAGATAAAAAAGAAAAAAGAATTTTGTTTTGAGGAGGAAATATCCTTTGATGTAGAGGTACAAGGCTACATTATAGGATAAAGTACGGACTCAGATAGAAGGACTAAATAGTTGGACAATAGAAGATAAAAAAGAAAAAATAGCTTTGTTTTGAGGAGGAAATATCCTTCGATGTAGAGGTACAAGGCTACATTATAGGATAAAGTATGGGCTCAGATAGAAGGACTAAATAGTTGGACAATAGAAATAAAAAAGAAAAAAGAACTTTGTTTTGAGGAGGAAATATCCTTTGATGTAGAGGTACAAGGCTACATTATAGGATAAAGTACGGGCTCAGATAGAAGGACTAAATAGTTGGACAATAGAAGATAAAAAAGAAAAAAGAACTTTGTTTTGAGGAGGAAATATCCTTTGATGTAGAGGTACAAGGCTACATTATAGGATAAAGTACGGGCTCAGATAGAAGGACTAAATAGTTGGACAATAGAAGATAAAAAAGAAAAAAGAACTTTGTTTTGAGGAGGAAATATCCTTTGATGTAGAGGTACAAGGCTACATTATAGGATAAAGTACGGACTCAGATAGAAGGACTAAATAGTTGGACAATAGAAGATAAAAAAGAAAAAAGAACTTTGTTTTGAGGAGGAAATATCCTTTGATGTAGAGGTACAAGGCTACATTATAGGATAAAGTACGGGCTCAGATAGAAGGACTAAATAGTTGGACAATAGAAGATAAAAAAGAAAAAAGAACTTTGTTTTGAGGAGGAAATATCCTTTGATGTAGAGGTACAAGGCTACATTATAGGATAAAGTACGGGCTCAGATAGAAGGACTAAATAGTTGGACAATAGAAGATAAAAAAGAAAAAAGAGCTTTGTTTTGAGGAGGAAATATCCTTTGATGTAGAGGTACAAGGCTACATTATAGGATAAAGTACGGGCTCAGATAGAAGGACTAAATAGTTGGACAATAGAAGATAAAAAAAAAAAAGAGCTTTGTTTTGAGGAGGAAATATCCTTTGATGTAGAGGTACAAGGCTATATTATAGGATAAAGTACGGCTCAGATAGAAGGACTAAATAGTTGGACAATAGAAGATAAATGAAAAAAAAGAGCTTTGTTTTTGAGGAGGAAATATCCTTTGATGTAGAGGTACAAGGCTATATTATAGGATAAAGTACGCGCTCAGTAGAAGGACTAAATAGTTGGACAATAGAAGATAAAAAAAAGAGCTTTGTTTTGAGGAGGAAATATCCTTTGATGTAGAGGTACAAGGCTATATTATAGGATAAAGTACGCGCTCAGATAGAAGGACTAAATAGTTGGACTAGAAGATAAAAAAAAAAAGAGCATTGTTTTGAGGAGGAAATATCCTTTGATGTAGAGGTACAAGGCTACATTATAGGATAAAGTACGGACTCAGATAGAAGGACTAAATAGTTGGACAATAGAAGATAAAAAAGAAAAAAGAACTTTGTTTTGAGGAGGAAATATCCTTTGATGTAGAGGTACAAGGCTACATTATAGGATAAAGTACGGACTCAGATAGAAGGACTAAATAGTTGGACAATAGAAGATAAAAAAGAAAAAAGAATTTTGTTTTGAGGAGGAAATATCCTTTGATGTAGAGGTACAAGGCTACATTATAGGATAAAGTACGGGCTCAGATAGAAGGACTAAATAGTTGGACAATAGAAGATAAAAAAGAAAAAAGAACTTTGTTTTGAGGAGGAAATATCCTTCGATGTAGAGGTACAAGGCTACATTATAGGATAAAGTACGGACTCAGATAGAAGGACTAAATAGTTGGACAATAGAAGATAAAAAAGAAAAAAGAATTTTGTTTTGAGGAGGAAATATCCTTTGGTGTAGAGGTACAAGGCTACATTATAGGATAAAGTACGGACTTAGATAGAAGGACTAAATAGTTGGACAATAGAAGATAAAAAAGAAAAAAGAACTTTGTTTTGAGGAGGAAATATCCTTCGATGTAGAGGTACAAGGCTACATTATAGGATAAAGTACGGACTCAGATAGAAGGACTAAATAGTTGGACAATAGAAGATAAAAAAGAAAAAAGAATTTTGTTTTGAGGAGGAAATATCCTTTGATATAGAGGTACAAGGCTACATTATAGGATAAAGTACGGGCTCAGATAGAAGGACTAAATAGTTGGACAATAGAAGATAAAAAAGAAAAAAGAATTTTGTTTTGAGGAGGAAATATCCTTTGATATAGAGGTACAAGGCTACATTATAGGATAAAGTACGGGCTCAGATAGAAGGACTAAATAGTTGGACAATAGAAGATAAAAAAGAAAAAAGAATTTTGTTTTGAGGAGGAAATATCCTTTGATATAGAGGTACAAGGCTACATTATAGGATAAAGTACGGGCTCAGATAGAAGGACCAAGTAGTTGGACAATAGAAGATAAAAAAGAAAAAAGAACTTTGTTTTGAGGAGGAAATATCCTTTGATGTAGAGGTACAAGGCTACATTATAGGATAAAGTACAGACTCAGTGGGAAGGGCCAAGTAGTTGGACTAAGAAAGATGAAAAAAAGGAGCTTTTTTTTGAGGAGGAAATATCCTTTGATGTAGAGGTACAGGGCTACATTATAGGATAAAGTACGGACTCAGTTAGAAGGACCAAATAGTTGGACAATAGAAGATAAAAAAGAAAAAAGAATTTTGTTTTGAGAAGGAAATATCCTTTGATGTAGAGGTGCAAGGCTACATTATAGGATAAAGTACGGACTCAGATAGAAGGACTAAATAGTTGGACAATAGAAGATAAAAAAGAAAAAATAGCTTTGTTTTGAGGAGGAAAAATCCTTTGATGTAGAGGTACAAGGCTACATTATAGGATAAAGTACGGACTCAGATAGAAGGACTAAATAGTTGGACAATAGAAGATAAAAAAGAAAAAAGAATTTTGTTTTGAGGAGGAAATATCCTTTGATGTAGAGGTACAAGGCTACATTATAGGATAAAGTACGGGCTCAGATAGAAGGACTAAATAGTTGGACAATAGAAGATAAAAAAGATAAAATAGCTTTGTTTTGAGGAGGAAATATCCTTTGATGTAGAGGTACAAGGCTACATTATAGGATAAAGTACGGACTCAGTGGGAAGGACCAAGTAGTTGGACTATGGAAGATGAAAAAAAGGAGCTTTTTTTTGAGGAGGAAATATCCTTTGATGTAGAGGTACAGGGCTACATTATAGGATAAAGTACGGGCTCAGTTAGAAGGACCAAGTAGTTGGACAATAGAAAATAAAAAAGAAAAAAAAGCTTTGTATTGAGGAGGAAATATCCTTTGATGTAGAGGTACAAGGCTACATTATAGGATAAAGTACGGACTCAGATAGAAGGACTAAATAGTTGGACAATAGAAGATAAAAAAGAAAAAATACCTTTGTTTTGAGAAGGAAATATCCTTTGATGTAGAGGTACAAGGCTATATTATAGGATAAAGTACGGGCTCAGATAGGAGGACTAAATAGTTGGACAATAGAAGATAAAAAAGAAAAAAGAACTTTGTTTTGAGAAGGAAATGTCCTTTGATGTAGAGGTACAAGGCTACATTAGAGGATAAAGTACGGATTCAGATAGAAGGACTAAATAGTTGGACTATAGAAGATAAAAAAGAAAAAAGAACTTTGTTTTGAGGAGGAAATATCCTTTGATGTAGAAGTACAAGGCTACATTATAGGATAAAGTACGGGCTCAGATAGAAGGACTAAATAGTTGGACAATAGATCATAAAAAAGAAAAAAGAATTTTGTTTTGAGAAGGAAATATCCTTTGATGTAGAGGTAAAATGCTACATTATAGGATAAAGTACGGACTCAGATAGAAGGACTAAATAGTTGGACAATAGAAGATAAAAAAGAAAAAAGAACTTTGTTTTGAGAAGTAAATATCCTTTGATGTAGAGGTACAAAGCTACATTATAGGATAAAGTACGGACTCAGATAGAAGGACTAAATAGTTGGACAATAGAAGATAAAAAAGAAAAAATAGCTTTGTTTTGAGGAGGAAATATCCTTTGATGTAGAGGTACAAGGCTACTTTATAGGAAAAAGTACGGGCTCAGATAGAAGGACTAAATAGTTGGACAATAGAAGATAAAAAAGAAAAAATAGCTTTGTTTTGAGGAGGAAATATCCTTTGATGTAGAGGTACAAGGCTACATTATAGGATAAAATACGGGCTCAGATAGAAGGACTAAATAGTTGGACAATAGAAGATAAAAAAGAAAAAAGAACTTTGTTTTGAGGAGGAAATATCCTTTGATGTAGAGGTACAAGGCTACATTATAGGATAAAGTACGGACTCAGATAGAAGGACTAAATAGTTGGACAATAGAAGATAAAAAAGAAAAAAGAATTTTGTTTTGAGGAGGAAATATCCTTTGATGTAGAGGTACAAGGCTACATTATAGGATAAAATACGGGCTCAGATAGAAGGACTAAATAGTTGGACAATAGAAGATAAAAAAGAAAAAAGAACTTCGTTTTGAGAAGGAAATATCCTTTGAGGTAGAGGTACAAGGCTACATTATAGGATAAAGTACGGACTGAGATAGAAGGACTAAATAGTTGGACAATAGAAGATAAAAAAGAAAAAAGAACTTCGTTTTGAGAAGGAAATATCCTTTGAGGTAGAGGTACAAGGCTACATTATAGGATGAAGTACGGACTCAGATAGAAGGACTAAATAGTTGGACAATAGAAGATAAAAAAGAAAAAAGAACTTTGTTTTGAGGAGGAAATATCCTTTGATGTAGAGGTACAAGGCTACATTATAGGATAAAGTACGGACTCAGATAGAAGGACTAAATAGTTGGACAATAGAAGATAAAAAAGAAAAAATAATTTTGTTTTGAGAAGGAAATATCCTTTGATGTAGAGGTAAAAGGCTACATTATAGGATAAAGTACGGACTCAGATAGAAGGACTAAATAGTTGGACAATAGAAGATAAAAAAGAAAAAAGAACTTCGTTTTGAGAAGGAAATATCCTTTGAGGTAGAGGTACAAGGCTACATTATAGGATGAAGTACGGACTCAGATAGAAGGACTAAATAGTTGGACAATAGAAGATAAAAAAGAAAAAAGAATTTTGTTTTGAGGAGGAAATATCCTTTGATGTAGAGGTACAAGGCTACATTAGAGGATAAAGTACGGATTCAGATAGAAGGACTAAATAGTTGGACAATAGAAGATAAAAAAGAAAAAAGAACTTCGTTTTGAGAAGGAAATATCCTTTGAGGTAGAGGTACAAGGCTACATTATAGGATGAAGTACGGACTCAGATAGAAGGACTAAATAGTTGGACAATAGAAGATAAAAAAAGAAAAAAAAGCTTTGTTTTGAGGAGGAAATATCCTTTGATGTAGAGGTACAAGGCTACATTATAGGATAAAGTACGGGCTCAGATAGAAGGACTAAATAGTTGGACAATCAAAGATAAAAAAGAAAAAAGAACTTTGTTTTGAGAAGTAAATATCCTTTGATGTAGAGGTACAAGGCTACATTATAGGATAAAGAACGGACTCAGATAGAAGGACTAAATAGTTGGACAATAGAAGATAAAAAAGAAAAAATAGCTTTGTTTTGAGGAGGAAATATCCTTTGATGTAGAGGTACAAGGCTACATTATAGGATAAAGTACGGGCTCAGATAGAAGGACTAAAAGTTGGACAATAGAAGATAAAAAAGAAAAAAGAACTTTGTTTTGAGGAGGAAATATCCTTTGATGTAGAGGTACAAGGCTACATTATAGGATAAAGTACAGGCTCAGTTAGAAGGACCAAGATGTTGGACAATAAAAGATAAAAAAGAAAAAAGAACTTTGTTTTGAGAAGGAAATATCCTTTGATGTAGAGGTACAAGGCTACATTATAGGATAAAGAACGGACTCAGATAGAAGGACTAAATAGTTGGACAATAAAAGATAAAAAAGAAAAAATAGCTTTGTTTTGAGGAGGAAATATCCTTTGATGTAGAGGTACAAGGCTACATTATAGGATAAAGTACGGGCTCAGATAGAAGGACTAAAAGTTGGACAATAGAAGATAAAAAAGAAAAAAGAACTTTGTTTTGAGAAGGAAATATCCTTTGATGTAGAGGTACAAGGCTACATTATAGGATAAAGTACAGGCTCAGTTAGAAGGACCAAGATGTTGGACAATAGAAGATAAAAAAGAAAAAAGAACTTTGTTTTGAGAAGGAAATATCCTTTGATGTAGAGGTACAAGGCTACATTATAGGATAAAGTACGGGCTCAGTTAGAAGGACCAAGAAGTTGGACAATAGAAGAAAAAAAGAAAAAAGAACTTTGTTTTGAGAAGGAAATATCCTTTGATGTAGAGGTACAAGGCTACATTATAGGATAAAGTACTAGGTCAGTTAGAAGGACCAAGTAGTTGGACAATAAAAAGAAAATATATAAAAAAAAAAAAAAATTGTTTTGGGGAGGAAATATCCTTTGATGTAGAGGTAAAAGGCTACATTAAAGGATAAAGTACTGGCTCAGTTATAAGGACCAAGAAGTTGGACAAAAAAACAAAAAAACAAAAAAAAAAAAAAAAATATTAAACAACTTTGTTTTGAGGAGGAAATATCCTTCGATTTAGAGGTACAAGGCTAAATTATAGGATAAAGTACGGACTCATATAAAAGGACTAAATAGTTGGACAATAGAAGATAAAAAAGAAAAAATAGCTTTGTTTTGAGGAGGAAATATCCTTTGATGTAGAGGTACAATGGTACATTATAGGATAAAGTACGGGCTCAGATAGAAGGACTAAATAGTTGGACAATAGAAGATAAAAAAGAAAAAAGAATTTTGTTTTGAGGAGGAAATATCCTTTGATGTAGAGGTAATAGGGTACATTATAGGATAAAGTACGGACTCAGATAGAAGGATTAAATAGTTGGACAATAGAAGATAAAAAAGAAAAAATAGCTTTGTTTTGAGGAGGAAATATCCTTTGATGTGGTGGTACAAGGCTACATTATAGGATAAAGTACGGACTCAGATAGAAGGACTAAATAGTTGGACAATAGAAGATAAAAAAGAAAAAAGAATTTTGTTTTGAGGAGGAAATATCCTTTGATGTAGAGGTACAAAGCTACATTATAGGATAAAGTACAGACTCAGATAGAAGGACTAAATTGTTGGACAATAGAAGATAAAAAAAGAAAAAAGAACTTTGTTTTGAGGAGGAAATATCCTTTGATGTAGAGGTACAAGGCTACATTATAGGATAAAGTACGGACTCAGATAGAAGGACTAAATAGTTGGACAATAGAAGATAAAAAAGAAAAAATAGCTTTGTTTTGAGGAGGAAATATCCTTTGATGTAGAGGTACAAGGCTACATTATAGGATAAAGTACGGACTCAGATAGAAGGACTAAATAGTTGGACAATAGAAGATAAAAAAGAAAAAATAGCTTTGTTTTGAGGAGGAAATATCCTTTGATGTAGGGGTACAAGGCTACATTATAGAATAAAGTACGGGCTCAGATAAAAGGACTAAATAGTTGGACAATAGAAGATAAAAAAGAAAAAAGAATTTTGTTTTGAGGAGGAAATATCCTTTGATGTAGGGGTACAAGGCTACATTATAGAATAAAGTACGGGCTCAGATAAAAGGACTAAATAGTTGGACAATAGAAGATAAAAAAGAAAAAATAGCTTTGTTTTGAGGAGGAAATATCCTTTGATGTAGAGGTACAAGGCTACATTATAGGATAAAGTACGGACTCAGATAGAAGGACTAAATAGTTGGACAATAGAAGATAAAAAAGAAAAAAGAATTTTGTTTTGAGGAGGAAATATCCTTTGGTGTAGAGGTACAAGGCTACATTATAGGATAAAGTACGGACTCAGATAGAAGGACTAAATAGTTGGAAAATAGAAGATAAAAAAGAAAAAAGAATTTTGTTTTGAGGAGCAAATATCCTTTGATGTAGAGGTACAAGGCTACATTATAGGATAAAGTACGGACTCAGATAGAAGGACTAAATAGTTGGACAATAGAAGATAAAAAAGAAAAAAGAACTTTGTTTTGAGGAGGAAATATCCTTTGATGTAGAGGTACAATTTTATATTATAGGATAAGTACGGGCTCAGATAGAAGGACTAAATAGTTGGACTATAGAAGATAAAAAAGAAAAAAGAACTTTGTTTTGAGGAGGAAATAACCTTTGATGTAGAGGTACAAGGCTACCTTATAGGAAAAAGTACGGACTCAGATAGAAGGACTAAATAGTTGGACAATAGAAGATAAAAAAGAAAAAAGAACTTTGTTTTGAGGAGGAAATATCCTTTGATGTAGAGGTACAAGGCTACATTATAGGATAAAGTACGTGCTCAGTTAGAAGGGCCAAGAAGTTGGAAAAAAAAAAAAAAAAAAAAAAAAAATTGTTTTGAGGAGGAAATAACCTTTGATGTAGAGGTACAAGGCTACCTTATAGGATAAAGTACAGGCTCAGTTAGAAGGACCAAATAGTTGGACAATAGAAGATAAAAAAGAAAAAAAAAAGCTTTGTTTTGAGGAGGAAATATCCTTTGATGTAGAGGTACAAGGCTAAGTTATAGGATAAAGTACAGGCTCAGTTAGAAGGACCAAGTAGTTGGACTAAGGAAGATGAAAAAAAAGGAGCTTTGTTTTGAGGAGGAAATATCCTTTGATGTAGAGGTACATGGCTACATTATAGGATAAAGTACTGGCTCAGTTAGAAGGACCAATTAGTTGGACAATAAAAAGAAAAAAAAAAAGAAAAAGAAAGAAAGAAAAAAAAAAACTTTGTTTTGAGGAGGAAATATCCTTTGATGTAGAGGTACAAGGCTACATTATAGGATAAAGTACGTGCTCAGTTAGAAGGGCCAAGAAGTTGGACAAAAAAAAAAAAAAAAAAAAAAAAAAAAAAAAAAAAAAAAAAAAAAAAAAAAAAAAAAAAAAAAAAAATTGTTTTGAGGAGGAAATATCCTTTGATGTAGAAGTACAAGTCTACATTATAGGATAAAGTACTGGCTTAGTTAGAAGGACCAAATAGTTGGACAATAGAAGATAAAAAAGAAAAAAAAAGCTTTATTTTGAGGAGGAAATATCCTTTGATGTAGAGGTACAAGGCTAAGTTATAGGATAAAGTACGGGCTCAGTTAGAAGGGCCAAGTAGTTGGACTAAGGAAGATGAAAAAAAAGGAGCTTTATTTTGAGGAGGAAATATCCTTTGATGTAGGGGTACAAGGCTATATTATAGGATAAAGTACGCGCTCAGTTAGAAGGACCAAGTAGTTGGACTAAGGAAAATGAAAAAAAAGGAGCTTTGTTTTTGAGGAGGAAATATCCTTTGATGTAGAGGTACAAGGCTATATTATAGGATAAAGTACGCGCTCAGTTAGAAGGACTAAGTAGTTGGACTAAGGAAGATGAAAAAAAAGGAGCTTTGTTTTGAGGAGGAAATATCCTTTGATGTAGAGGTACAAGGCTATATTATAGGATAAAGTACGCGCTCAGTTAGAAGGACCAAGTAGTTGGACTATGGAAGATGAAAAAAAAAGGAGCTTTGTTTTGAGGAGGAAATATCCTTTGATGTAGAGGTACAAGGCTATATTATAGGATAAAGTACACGCTCAGTTAGAAGGACCAAGTAGTTGGACTAAGGAAGATGAAAAAAAAAAAAGGAGCATTGTTTTGAGGAGGAAATATCCTTTGATGTAGAGGTACAAGGCTACATTATAGGATAAAGTACGGACTCAGATAGAAGGACTAAATAGTTGGACATTAGAAGATAAAAAAGAAAAAAGAACTTTGTTTTGAGAAGGAAATATCCTTTGATGTAGAGGTACAAGGCTACATTAGAGGATAAAGTACGGACTCAGATAGAAGGACTAAATAGTTGGACAATAGAAGATAAAAAAGAAGAAAGAATTTTGTTTTGAGGAGGAAATATCCTTTTATGTAGAGGTACAATGCTACATTATAGGATAAAGTACGGGCTCAGATAGAAGGACTAAATAGTTGGACAATAGAAGATAAAAAAAAAAAAAGAACTTTGTTTTGAGGAGGAAATATCCTTCGATGTAGAGGTATAAGGCTACATTATAGGATAAAGTACGGACTCAGATAGAAGGACTAAATAGTTGGACAATAGAAGATAAAAAAGAAAAAAGAATTTTGTTTTGAGGAGGAAATATCCTTTGATGTAGAGGTACAAGGCTACATTATAGGATAAAGTACGGGCTCAGATAGAAGGACTAAATAGTTGGACAATAGAAGATAAAAAAGAAAAAAGAACTTTGTTTTGAGGAGGAAATATCCTTCGATGTAGAGGTACAAGGCTACATTATAAGATAAAGTACGGACTCAGATAGAAGTACTAAATAGTTGGACAATAGAAGATAAAAAAGAAAAAAGAATTTTGTTTTGAGGAGGAAATATCCTTTGATATAGAGGTACAAGGCTACATTATAGGATAAAGTACGGGCTCAGATAGAAGGACTAAATAGTTGGACAATAGAAGATAAAAAAGAAAAAAGAACTTTGTTTTGAGGAGGAAATATCCTTTGATGTAGAGGTACAAGGCTACATTATAGGATAAAGTAGGGACTCAGTGGGAAGGGTCAAGTAGTTGGACTAAGAAAGATGAAAAAAAGGAGCTTTTTTTTGAGGAGGAAATATCCTTTGATGTAGAGGTACAGGGCTACATTATAGGATAAAGTACGGGCTCAGTTAGAAGGACCAAATAGTTGGACAATAGAAGATAAAAAAGAAAAAAGAATTTTGTTTTGAGGAGGAAATATCCTTTGATGTAGAGGTACAAGGCTACATTATAGGATAAAGTACGGACTCAGATAGAAGGACTAAATAGTTGGACAATAGAAGAATAAAAAAGAAAAAAGAATTTTGTTTTGAGGAGGAAATATCCTTTGATGTAGAGGTACAAGGCTTCAATATAGGATAAAGTACGGGCTCAGATAAAAGGACTAAATAGTTGGACAATAGAAGATAAAAAAGAAAAAATAGCTTTGTTTTGAGGAGGAAAAATCCTTTGATGTAGAGGTACAAGGCTACATTATAGGATAAAGTACGGACTCAGATAGAAGGACTAAATAGTTGGACAATAGAAGATAAAAAAGAAAAAAGAACTTTGTTTTGAGAAGGAAATATCCTTTGATGTAGAGGTACAAGGCTACATTATAGGATAAAGTACGGACTCAGATAGAAGGACTAAATAGTTGGACAATAGAAGATAAAAAAGAAAAAAGAATTTTGTTTTGAGGAGGAAATATCCTTTGATGTAGAGGTACAAGGCTACATTATAGGATAAAGTACGGGCTCAGATAGAAGGACTAAATAGTTGGACAATAGAAGATAAAAAAGATAAAATAGCTTTGTTTTGAGGAGGAAATATCCTTTGATGTAGAGGTACAAGGCTACATTATAGGATAAAGTACGGACTCAGTGGGAAGGACCAAGTAGTTGGACTATGGAAGATGAAAAAAAGGAGCTTTTTTTTGAGGAGGAAATATCCTTTGATGTAGAGGTACAGGGCTACATTATAGGATAAAGTACGGGCTCAGTTAGAAGGACCAAGTAGTTGGACAATAGAAAATAAAAAAGAAAAAAAAGCTTTGTATTGAGGAGGAAATATCCTTTGATGTAGAGGTACAAGGCTACATTATAGGATAAAGTACGGACTCAGATAGAAGGACTAAATAGTTGGACAATAGAAGATAAAAAAGAAAAAATACCTTTGTTTTGAGAAGGAAATATCCCTTGATGTAGAGGTACAAGGCTATATTATAGGATAAAGTACGGGCTCAGATAGGAGGACTAAATAGTTGGACAATAGAAGATAAAAAAGAAAAAAGAACTTTGTTTTGAGAAGGAAATATCCTTTGATGTAGAGGTACAAGGCTACATTAGAGGATAAAGTACGGATTCAGATAGAAGGACTAAATAGTTGGACTATAGAAGATAAAAAAGAAAAAAGAACTTTGTTTTGAGGAGGAAATATCCTTTGATGTAGAGGTACAAGGCTACATTATAGGATAAAGTACGGGCTCAGATAGAAGGACTAAATAGTTGGACAATAGAAGATAAAAAAGAAAAAAGAACTTTGTTTTGAGGAGGAAATATCCTTTGATGTAGAAGTACAAGGCTACATTATAGGATAAAGTACGGGCTCAGATAGAAGGACTAAATAGTTGGACAATAGATCATAAAAAAGAAAAAAGAATTTTGTTTTGAGGAGGAAATATCCTTTGATGTAGAGGTAAAAGGCTACATTATAGGATAAAGTACGGACTCAGATAGGACTAAATAGTTGGACAATAGAAGATAAAAAAGAAAAAAGAACTTTGTTTTGAGAAGGAAATATCCTTTGATGTAGAGGTACAATGCTACATTATAGGATAAAGTACGGACTCAGATAGAAGGACTAAATAGTTGGACAATAGAAGATAAAAAAGAAAAAATAGCTTTGTTTTGAGGAGGAAATATCCTTTGATGTAGAGGTACAAGGCTACATTATAGGAAAAAGTACGGGCTCAGATAGAAGGACTAAATAGTTGGACAATAGAAGATAAAAAAGAAAAAATAGCTTTGTTTTGAGGAGGAAATATCCTTTGATGTAGAGGTACAAGGCTACATTATAGGATAAAGTACGGGCTCAGATAGAAGGACTAAATAGTTGGACAATAGAAGATAAAAAAGAAAAAAGAACTTTGTTTTGAGAAGGAAATATACTTTGATGTAGAGGTACAAGGCTACATTATAGGATAAAGTACGGACTCAGTGGGAAGGACCAAGTAGTTGGACTAAGGAAGATGAAAAAAAGGAGCTTTTTTTTTGAGGAGGAAATATCCTTTGATGTAGAGGTACAGGGCTACATTATAGGATAAAGTACGGGCTCAGTTAGAAGGACCAAGTAGTTGGACAATAGAAGATAAAAAAGAAAAAAGAACTTCGTTTTGAGAAGGAAATATCCTTTGAGGTAGAGGTACAAGGCTACATTATAGGATAAAGTACGGACTGAGATAGAAGGACTAAATAGTTGGACAATAGAAGATAAAAAAGAAAAAAGAATTTTGTTTTGAGGAGGAAATATCCTTTGATGTAGAGGTACAAGGCTACATTATAGGATAAAGTACGGGCTCAGATAGAAGGACTAAATAGTTGGACAATAGAAGATAAAAAAGAAAAAAGAACTTTGTTTTGAGGAGGAAATATCCTTTGATGTAGAGGTATAAGGCTACATTATAGGATGAAGTACGGACTCAGATAGAAGGACTAAATAGTTGGACAATAGAAGATAAAAAAGAAAAAAGAATTTTGTTTTGAGGAGGAAATATCCTTTGATGTAGAAGTACAAGGCTACATTATAGGATAAAGTACGGACTCAGATAGAAGGACTAAATAGTTGGACAATAGAAGATAAAAAAGAAAATAGAACTTTGTTTTGAGAAGGAAATATCCTTTGATGTAGAGGTACAAAGCTACATTATAGGATAAAGTACGGACTCAGATAGAAGGACTAAATAGTTGGACAATAGAAGATAAAAAAGAAAAAAAAGCTTTGTTTTGAGGAGGAAATATCCTTTGATGTAGAGGTACAAGGCTACATTATAGGATAAAGTACGGGCTCAGATAGAAGGACTAAATAGTTGGACAATAGAAGATAAAAAAGAAAAAATAGCTTTGTTTTGAGGAGGAAATATCCTTTGATGTAGAGGTACAAGGCTACATTATAGGATAAAGTACGGGCTCAGATAGAAGGACTAAAAGTTGGACAATAGAAGATAAAAAAGAAAAAAGAACTTTGTTTAGAGAAGGAAATATCCTTTGATGTAGAGGTACAAGGCTACATTATAGGATAAAGTACGGGCTCAGTTAGAAGGACCAAGAAGTTGGACAATAGAAGAAAAAAAGAAAAAAGAACTTTGTTTTGAGAAGGAAATATCCTTTGATGTAGAGGTACAAGGCTACATTATAGGATAAAGTACAGGCTCAGTTAGAAGGACCAAGATGTTGGACAATAGAAGATAAAAAAGAAAAAAGAACTTTGTTTTGAGAAGGAAATATCCTTTGATGTAGAGGTACAAGGCTACATTATAGGATAAAGTACGGGCTCAGTTAGAAAGACCAAGAAGTTGGACAATAGAAGAAAAAAAGAAAAAAGAACTTTGTTTTGAGAAGGAAATATCCTTTGATGTAGAGGTACATGGCTACATTATAGGATAAAGTACTAGGTCAGTTAGAAGGACCAAGTAGTTGGACAATAAAAAGAAAATGAAAAAAAAAAAAAAAAAAAAAATTGTTTTGGGGAGCAAATATCCTTTGATGTAGAGGTAAAAGGCTACATTAAAGGATAAAGTACTGGCTCAGTTATAAGGACCAAGAAGTTGGACAAAAAAAAAAAAAAAAAAAAAAAAAAAAAAAAAAAAAAAAAAAAAAAAAAAAAAAAATATTAAACAACTTTGTTTTGAGGAGGAAATATCCTTCAATTTAGAGGTACAAGGCTAAATTATAGGATAAAGTACTAGGTCAGTTAGAAGGACCAAGTAGTTGGACAATAATATAAAAATAAAAATAAAATAAAAAAAAAATAAAAATTGTTTTGAGGAGGAAATATCCTTTGATGTAGAGGTACAAGGCTACATTATAGGATAAAGTACTGGCTCAGTTAAAAGGACAAAGTAGTTGGGCAATAGAATAAAAAAAAAAAAAAAAAAAAAATTTTGTTTTGAGGAGGAAATATCCTTTGATGTAGATGTACAAGGCTACAATATAGGATAAAGTACTGGCTCAGTTAAAAGGACCAAGTAGTTGGACAATAAAAAAAAAAAAAAAAAAAAAAAAAAAAAAAAAAAAAAAAAAAAAAAAAAAAAAAAAAAAAAAACTGTTTTGAGGAGGAAGTATCCTTTGATGTAGAGGTACAAGGCTACATTATAGGATAAAGTACGGGCTCAGATAGAAGGACTAAATAGTTGGACAATAGAAGATAAAAAAGAAAAAATAGCTTTGTTTTGAGGAGGAAATATCCTTTGATGTAGAGGTACAAGGCTACATTATAGGATAAAGTACGGGCTCAGATAGAAGGACTAAAAGTTGGACAATAGAAGATAAAAAAGAAAAAAGAACTTTGTTTTGAGAAGGAAATATCCTTTGATGTAGAGGTACAAGGCTACATTATAGGATAAAGTACAGGCTCAGTTAGAAGGACCAAGTAGTTGGACAATAGAAAATAAAAAAGAAAAAAAAGCTTTGTTTTGATTAGGAAATATCCTTTGATGTAGAGGTAAAAGGCTACATTATAGGATAAAGTACGGGCTCAGTTAGAAGGACCAAGTAGTTGGACTAAGGAAGATTAAAAAAAAAAAGGAGCTTTATTTTGAGGAGGAAATATCCTTTGATGTAGAGGTACAAGGCTATATTATAGGATAAAGTACACGCTCAGTTAGAAGGACCAAGTAGTTGGACTAAGGAAGATGAAAAAAAAAGGAGCTTTGTTTTTGAGGAGGAAATATCCTTTGATGTAGAGGTACAAGGCTATATTATAGGATAAAGTACGCGCTCAGTTAGAAGGACCAAGTAGTTGGACTAAGGAAGATGAAAAAAAAAGGAGCTTTGTTTTGAGGAGGAAATATCCTTTGATGTAGGGGTACAAGGCTACATTATAGGATAAAGTACTGGCTCAGTTAGAAGGACCAAGTAGTTGGACTAAGGAAGATGAAAAATAAAAGGAGCTTTGTTTTGAGGAGGAAATATCCTTTGATGTAGAGGTACAAGGCTACATTATAGGATAAAGTACGGACTCAGATAGAAGGACTAAATAGTTGGACAATAGAAGATAAAAAAGAAAAAAGAACTTTGTTTTGAGAAGGAAATATCCTTTGATGTAGAGGTACAAGGCTACATTATAGGATAAAGTACGGACTCAGATAGAAGGACTAAATAGTTGGACAATAGAAGATAAAAAAGAAAAAAGAATTTTGTTTCGAAGAGGAAATATCCTTTGATGTAGAGGTACAAGGCTACATTATAGGATAAAGTACTGGACTCAGATAGAAGGAGTAAATAGTTGGACAATAGAAGATAAAAAAGAAAAAATAATTTTGTTTTGAGGACGAAATATCCTTTGATGTAGAGGTACAAGGCTACATTATAGGATAAAGTACGGACTCAGATAGAAGGACTAAATAGTTTGACAATAGAAGATAAAAAAGAAAAAAGAACTTTGTTTTGAGAAGGAAATATCCTTTGATGTAGAGGTACAAAGCTACATTATAGGATAAAGTACGGACTCAGATAGAAGGACTAAATAGTTGGACAATAGAAGATAAAAAAGAAAAAAGAACTTTGTTTTGAGGAGGAAATATCCTTTGATGTAGAGGTACAAGGCTACATTATAGGATAAAGTACGGACTCAGATAGAAGGAGTAAATAGTTGGACAATAGAAGATAAAAAAGAAAAAATAATTTTGTTTTGAGGACGAAATATCCTTTGATGTAGAGGTACAAGGCTACATTATAGGATAAAGTACGGACTCAGATAGAAGGACTAAATAGTTTGACAATAGAAGATAAAAAAGAAAAAAGAACTTTGTTTTGAGAAGGAAATATCCTTTGATGTAGAGGTACAAAGCTACATTATAGGATAAAGTACGGACTCAGATAGAAGGACTAAATAGTTGGACAATAGAAGATAAAAAAGAAAAAAGAACTTTGTTTTGAGGAGGAAATATCCTTTGATGTAGAGGTACAAGGCTACATTATAGGATAAAGTACGGACTCAGATAGAAGGACTAAATAGTTGGACAATAGAAGATAAAAAAGAAAAAAGAACTTTGTTTTGAGGAAGGAAATATCCTTTGATGTAGAGGTACAAGGCTACATTATAGGATAAAGTACGGACTCAGATAGAAGGACTAAATAGTTGGACAATAGAAGATAAAAAAGAAAAAAGAACTTTGTTTTGAGGAGGAAATATCCTTTGATGTAGAGGTACAAGGCTACATTATAGGATAAAGTACGGACTCATATAAAAGGACTAAATAGTTGGACAATAGAAGATAAAAAAGAAAAAAGAATTTTGTTTTGAGAAGGAAATATCCTTTGATGTAGAAGTACAAGGCTACATTATAGGATAAAGTACGGGCTCAGATAGAAGGACTAAATAGTTGGACAATAGAAGATAAAAAAGAAAAAAGAACTTTGTTTTGAGAAGGAAATATCCTTTGATGTAGAGGTACAAAGCTACATTATAGGATAAAGTACGGACTCAGATAGAAGGACTAAATAGTTGGACAATAGAAGATAAAAAAGAAAAAAGAACTTTGTTTTGAGGAGGAAATATCCTTTGATGTAGAGGTACAAGGCTACATTATAGGATAAAGTACGGACTCATATAAAAGGACTAAATAGTTGGACAATAGAAGATAAAAAAGAAAAAAGAATTTTGTTTTGAGAAGGAAATATCCTTTGATGTAGAAGTACAAGGCTACATTATAGGATAAAGTACGGGCTCAGATAGAAGGACTAAATAGTTGGACAATAGAAGATAAAAAAGAAAAAAGAACTTTGTTTTGAGGAGGAAATATCCTTTGATGTAGAGGTACAAGGCTACATTATAGGATAAAGTACGGACTCAGATAGAAGGACTAAATAGTTGGACAATAGAAGATAAAAAAGAAAAAAGAACTTTGTTTTGAGGAGGAAATATCCTTTGATGTAGAGGTACAAGGCTACATTATAGGATAAAGTACGGACTCATATAAAAGGACTAAATAGTTGGACAATAGAAGATAAAAAAGAAAAAAGAATTTTGTTTTGAGAAGGAAATATCCTTTGATGTAGAAGTACAAGGCTACATTATAGGATAAAGTACGGGCTCAGATAGAAGGACTAAATAGTTGGACAATAGAAGATAAAAAAGAAAAAAGAACTTTGTTTTGAGAAGGAAATATCCTTTGATGTAGAGGTACAAGGCTACATTATAGGATAAAGTACGGACTCAGATAGAAGGACTAAATAGTTGGACAATAGAAGATAAAAAAGAAAAAAGAACTTTGTTTTGAGAGGAAATATCCTTTGATGTAGAGGTACAAGGCTACATTATAGGATAAAGTACGGGGCTCAGTTAGAAGGACCAAGATGTTGGACAATAGAAGATAAAAAAGAAAAAAGAACTTTGTTTTGAGAAGGAAATATCCTTTGATGTAGAGGTACAAGGCTACATTATAGGATAAAGTACGGGCTCAGATAGAAGGACTAAATAGTTGGACAATAGAAGATAAAAAAGAAAAAAGAACTTTGTTTTGAGAAGGAAATATCCTTTGATGTAGAGGTACAAGGCTACATTATAGGATAAAGTACGGGCTCAGTTAGAAGGACCAAGATGTTGGACAATAGAAGATAAAAAAGAAAAAAGAACTTTGTTTTGAGAGGAAATATCCTTTGATGTAGAGGTACAAGGCTACATTATAGGATAAAGTACGGGCTCAGTTAGAAGGACCAAGAAGTTGGACAATAGAAGATAAAAAAGAAAAAAGAACTTTGTTTTGAGAAGGAAATATCCTTTGATGTAGAGGTACAAGGCTACATTATAGGATAAAGTACGGACTCAGATAGAAGGACCAAGAAGTTGGACAATAGAAGATAAAAAAGAAAAAAGAATTTTGTTTTGAGAAGGAAATATCCTTTGATGTAGAGGTACAAGGCTACATTATAGGATAAAGTACGGGCTCAGTTAGAAGGACCAAGAAGTTGGACAATAGAAGATAAAAAAAAAAAAGAACTTTGTTTTGAGGAGAAATATCCTTTGATGTAGAGGTACAAGGCTACATTATAGGATAAAGTACGGGCTCAAGTTAGAAGGACCGATAGTTGGACAATAGAAGATAAAAAAGAAAAAAGAACTTTGTTTTGAGGAGGAAATATCCTTTGATGTAGAGGTACAAGGCTACATTATAGGATAAAGTACGGACTCAGATAGAAGGACCAAGTAGTTGGACAATAGAAGATAAAAAAGAAAAAAGAATTTTGTTTTGAGGAGGAAATATCCTTTGATGTAGAGGTACAAGGCTACATTATAGGATAAAGTACGGACTCAGATAGAAGGACTAAATAGTTGGACAATAGAAGATAAAAAAGAAAAAAGAATTTGTTTTGAGGAGGAAATATCCTTTGATGTAGAGGTACAAGGCTACATTATAGGATAAAGTACGGACTCAGATAGAAGGACTAAATAGTTGGACAATAGAAGATAAAAAAGAAAAAAGAACTTTGTTTTGAGAAGGAAATATCCTTTGATGTAGAGGTACAAGGCTACATTATAGGATAAAGTACGGACTCAGATAGAAGGACTAAATAGTTGGACAATAGAAGATAAAAAAGAAAAAAGAATTTTGTTTTGAGGAGGAAATATCCTTTGATGTAGAGGTACAAGGCTACATTATGGATAAAGTACGGCTCAGAGAGAAGGACTAAATAGTTGGACAATAGAAGATAAAAAAGAAAATAGAACTTTGTTTTGAGGAGGAAATATCCTTTGATGTAGAGGTACAAGGCTACATTATAGGATAAAGTACGGACTCAGATAGAAGGACTAAATAGTTGGACAATAGAAGATAAAAAAGAAAAAAGAATTTTGTTTTGAGAAGGAAATATCCTTTGATGTAGAGTACAAGGCTACATTATAGGATAAAGTACGGACTCAGATAGAAGGACTAAATAGTTGGACAATAGAAGATAAAAAAGAAAAAGGAATTTTGTTTTGAGAAGGAAATATCCTTTGATGTAGAGGTACAAGGCTACATATAGGATAAAGTACTGGCTAAGTTAGAAGGACTAAGAAGTTGGACAATAGAAGATAAAAAAGAAAAATAAACTTTGTTTTGAGGAGAAATATCCTTTGATGTAGAGGTACAAGGCTACATTATAGGATAAAGTACTGGCTCAGTTAGAAGGACCAAGTAGTTGGACAATAGAAAAAAAAAAAAAAGAAAAAAAAAATTGTTTTGAGAAGGAGAATATCCTTTGATGTAGAGGTACAAGGCTATATTATAGGATAAAGTACTGACTTTGTTAGAAGGACCAAGTAGTTGGACAATAAAAAAAAAAAAAAAAAAAAAAAAAAACCTTTGTTTTCAGGAGGAAATATCCTTTGATGTAGAGGTACAAGGCTACATTATAGGATAAAGTACTGGCTTTGTTAGAAGGATCAAGTAGTTGGACAATAAAAAGAAAAAAAAAAAAAAAAAAAAACTTTGTTTTGAGGAGGGAAATATCCTTTGATGTAGAGGTACAAGGCTACATTATAGGATAAAGTACTGGCTCAGTTAGAAGGACCAAGTAGTTAGACAATAGAAGATAAAAAAGAAAAAAAGCTTTGTTTTGAGGAGGAAATATCCTTTGATGTAGAGGTACAAGGCTATATTATAGGATAAAGTACGCGCTCAGTTAGAAGGACCAAGTAGTTGGACTAAGGAAGATGAAAAAAAAAGGAGCTTTGTTTTTGAGGAGGAAATATCCTTTGATGTAGAGGTACAAGGCTACATTATAGGATAAAGTACGGACTCAGATAGAAGGACTAAATAGTTGGACAATAGAAGATAAAAAAGAAAAAAGAATTTTGTTTTGAGGAGGAAATATCCTTTGATGTAGAGGTACAGGGCTACATTATAGGATAAAGTACTGGCTCAGATAGAAGGACGAAATAGTTGGACAATAGAAGATAAAAAAGAAAAAAGAACTTTGTTTTGAGGAGGAAATATCCTTTGATGTAGAGGTACAAGGCTACATTATAGGATAAAGTACGGACTCAGATAGAAGGACTAAATAGTTGGACAATAGAAGATAAAAAAGAAAAAATAGCTTTGTTTTGAGGAGGAAATATCCTTTGATGTAGAGGTACAAGGCTACAGTATAGGATAAAGTACGGGCTCAGATAGAAGGACTAAATAGTTGGACAATAGAAGATAAAAAAGAAAAACGAACTTTGTTTTGAGGAGGAAATATCCTTTGATGTAGAGGTAAAAGGCTACATTATAGGATAAAGTACGGACTCAGATAAAAGGACTAAATAGTTGGACAATAGAAGATAAAAAAGAAAAAAGAATTTTGTTTTGAGAAGGAAATATCCTTTGATGTAGAGGTACAAGGCTACATTATAGGATAAAGTACGGGCTCAGATAGAAGGACTAAATAGTTGGACAATAGAAGATAAAAAAGAAAAAAGAATTTTGTTTTGAGAAGGAAATATTCTTTGATGTAGAGGTACAAGGCTACATTATAGGATAAAGTACGGGCTCAGTTAGAAGGACCAAGTAGTTGGACTAAGGAAGATGAAAAAAAAAGGAGCTGTGTTTTTGAGGAGGAAATATCCTTTGATGTAGAGGTACAAGGCTATATTATAGGATAAAGTACGTGCTCAGTTAGAAGGACCAAGTAGTTGGACTAAGGAAGATGAAAAAAAAAAGGAGCTTTGTTTTGAGGAGGAAATATCCTTTGATGTAGAGGTACAAGGCTACATTATAAAATAAAGTACTGGCTCAGTTAGAAGGACCAAGTAGTTGGACTAAGGAAGATTAAAAAAAAAGGAGCTTTGTTTTTGAGGAGGAAATATCCTTTGATATAGAGGTACAAGGCTATATTATAGGATAAAGTACGTGCTCAGTTAGAAGGACCAAGTAGTTTGACTAAGGAAGATGAAAAAAAAAGGAGCTTTGTTTTGAGGAGGAAATATCCTTTGATGTAGAGGTACAAGGCTACATTATAGGATAAAGTACTGGCTCAGTTAGAAGGACCAAGTAGTTGGACAATAAAAAAAAAAAAAAAAAAAAAAAAAAAAACCTTGTTTTGAGGAGGAAATATCCTTTGATGTAGAAGAGGTACAAGGCTATATTATAGGATAAAGTACGCCCTCAGTTAGAAGGACCAAGTAGTTGGACTAAGGAAGATGAAAAAAAAAGGAGCTTTGTTTTGAGGAGGAAATATCCTTCGATGTAGGGGTACAAGGCTACATTATAGGATAAAGTACGCGCTCAGTTAGAAGGACCAAGTAGTTGGACTAAGGAAGATGAAAAAAAAAAGGAGCTTTGTTTTGAGGAGGAAATATCCTTTGATGTAGGGGTACAAGGCTATATTATAGGATAAAGTACGCGCTCAGTTAGAAGGACCAAGTAGTTGGACTAAGGAAGATGAAAAAAAAAAGGAGCTTTGTTTTGAGGAGGAAATATCCTTTGATGTAGGGGTACAAGGCTACATTATAGGATAAAGTACTGGCTCAGTTAGAAGGACCAAGTAGTTGGACTAAGGAAGATGAAAAAAAAAAGGAGCTTTGTTTTGAGGAGGAAATATCCTTTGATGTAGGGGTACAAGTCTACATTATAGGATAAAGTACTGGCTCAGTTAGAAGGACCAAGTAGTTGGACTAAGGAAGATGAAAAAAAAAGGAGCTTTGTTTTGAGGAGGAAATATCCTTTGATGTAGAGGTACAAGGCTACATTATAGTATAAAGTACTGGCTCAGTTAGAAGGACCAAGTAGTTGGACTAAGGAAGATGAAAAAAAAGGAGCTTTGTTTTTGAGGAGGAAATATCCTTTGATGTAGAGGTACAAGGCTATATTATAGGATAAAGTACGGGCTCAGTTAGAAGGACCAAGTAGTTGGACTAAGGAAGATGAAAAAAAAAAAGGAGCTTTGTTTTGAGGAGGAAATATCCTTTGATGTAGAGGTACAAGGCTATATTATAGGATAAAGTACGTGCTCAGTTAGAAGGACCAAGTAGTTGGACTAAGGAAGATGAAAAAAAAAGGAGCTTTGTTTTGAGGAGGAAATATCCTTTGATGTAGGGGTACAAGGCTACATTATAGGATAAAGTACTGGCTCAGTTAGAAGGACCAAGTAGTTGGACTAAGGAAGATGAAAAAAAAAAGGAGCTTTGTTTTGAGGAGGAAATATCCTTTGATGTAGGGGTACAAGGCTACATTATAGGATAAAGTACTGGCTCAGTTAGAAGGACCAAGTAGTTGGACTAAGGAAGATGAAAAAAAAAAGGAGCTTTGTTTTGAGGAGGAAATATCCTTTGATGTAGGGGTACAAGGCTACATTATAGGATAAAGTACTGGCTCAGTTAGAAGGACCAAGTAGTTGGACTAAGGAAGATGAAAAAAAAAAGGAGCTTTGTTTTGAGGAGGAAATATCCTTTGATGTAGGGGTACAAGGCTACATTATAGGATAAAGTACTGGCTCAGTTAGAAGGACCAAGTAGTTGGACTAAGGAAGATGAAAAAAAAAAGGAGCTTTGTTTTGAGGAGGAAATATCCTTTGATGTAGGGGTACAAGGCTACATTATAGGATAAAGTACTGGCTCAGTTAGAAGGACCAAGTAGTTGGACTAAGGAAGATGAAAAAAAAGGACCTTTGTTTTTGAGGAGGAAATATCCTTTGATGTAGAGGTACAAGGCTACATTATAGGATAAAGTACGGCTCAGTTAGAAGGACCAAGTAGTTGGACTAAGGAAGATGAAAAAAAAAAGGAGCTTTGTTTTGAGGAGGAGATATCCTTTGATGTAGGAGTACAGGCCTTCGTCATTGGATAAAGTACTGACTCAGTGGAAAGGACCAAGTAGTTGGACCATAGAAGATGAGGAGAAAAGGGAACTTTATTTTGAAGAGGAAATATCCTTTGATGTAGGAGTACAGGCCTTCATCATTGGATAAAGTACTGACTCAGTGGAAAGGACCAAGTAGTTGGACCATAGAAGATGAAGAGAAAAAGGAACTTTATTTTGAAGAGGAAATATCCTTTGATGTACGAGTACAGGCGTTCATCATTGGATAAAGTACTGACTCAGTGGAAAGGACCAAGTAGTTGGACCATAAAAGATGAGGAGAAAAAGGAACTTTATTTTGAAGAGGAAATATCCTTTGATGTAGAGGTACAAGGGTACATTATTAGATTAAATGTTTGGCTTAATTGCCTGGTCTAAAGAAGCTTTGCTTTATTTTCTGGCTCCATGCTGCTTTTATTAAATGAGGTAGTGTTGAGGAGGGTCGTGGGAACCATGCTGACTTTTGCTTTTCTCAAAAATGGAAGTTGGCTGAACTCACCTGATGAGCCCTTTGGTAAGGGCGAAACCCTCAAATGGTGTGTTTTGATAGAAAAAATTTATATATATATATACTGTATATATATATATATATATATATATATATATATATATATATACTGTATATATATATATATATATATATATATATATATATATATATATATATATATATATATATATATATATATATATATATTCATGTATGTAAATATCTACCATAAGGGCATTCAATACCCATTTCTACTAGTAGGAATGTGTATCCAATGGATTTTCCTTTATGATAAATGCTTCTGGCTGAGTAAGGATTCGAATCTATGTCCTAAGCCGCAACAATCCCTACAGGGATGACTTTACCCATCGCAAAGTAGTCCCTGCAGGCACTGTTTCGACTCCTGGTATAGGTTGGAATCCTTGCTCAGCCAGAAGCATTTATCATAAATGAATTTCCGCTGGATACACATTCCTACAGGTAGAATTGGGTAATGAATGCCATTGTGGTAGATACTTGCAATGATTAAAATCACGAACGTTAGTAATACATTTATAACAGCTTATATCAACAAGATTACTGTATACCATGAGAGAGAGAGAGAGAGAGAGAGAGAGAGAGAGAGAGAGAGAGAGAGAGAGAGAGAGAGAGAGAGGGGGGGGAAATTTATTATCCATCCTTACAAAAAGGATATGTGATTTTTTAATGAAAATGAAAATAATAAGTTAAATAGATATCAAAATTAAATATCTTAATTTTCTACATAGTAACATTTCTAAGTGACGAGAAATCATAGGTTTAAATTCCTACATGAACAAACATTTTTTATCAATTCTCGTATATCCAAAATAATATATATACTTGAATTCGACGACCATCTTTATTGAAGCTATAACATTTCTGCCACTAGAGAGAGAGAGAGAGAGAGAGAGAGAGAGAGAGAGAGAGAGAGAGAGAGAGAGAGAGAGAGAGAATCATACTTTAGTAGATTGCTGAACGAGTTAGTTATAATGCACAAACACTAAGACGACGAGTGGTAGCATGTTTCAATCTCCAAGCTATATTGATCCTTAAAATAAGGAGCAATAAGGTTGCTTTCTTAAGTCTGTTTGAAGTGGCATAGGCCTTTTTAACAAATTAAACAATCTTTTCTTTACTTCAAACCTTTTATCCTTAGAAATAGCTCTCTCTCTCTCTCTCTCTCTCTCTCTCTCTCTCTCTCTCTCTCTCTCTCTCTTACCTTCTACAACCACCTACATTGAGAAGTATAAAAGAAAATGCAATGTTCAATTAAAGGTCTGAAGAGTTATTACAAAACACTACAAAATATTACTTGTCCTGTACTCACCATCCAATGGCATGAAGCTGTAACATCTCGTTTTTCCTGTTGAAAGGGAAAAGACAAGATTAGTCTAATGATTTTATTACAAATATACAAAATAGCCTAAGTTCATATGGTAGCTAGATGTGGCATATATGAAATGATTAACTAAAACATTGTGAAAATCGGTATTATAACATATACACAGTATAATAATATTAAATAGAAATAACTCAGATATAAATAGTTGTTGGATGAAATTAAAAAGTCAAGACGAAGAGATTCAATGGTATGTATAATAAACTATTTCAAAAGTTCAAACTTACATCAAATGTTTTAATGTTGAACAGGCTGACGTAAGTCTTTTTATATATGAAATATTTACTGTAATGTTGTTAATGTTTTTAAAATATTTTATTCATATTGTACATCACTTCTCTTATCATTTATTTATTTCCCTATGTACTTTCCTCACTGGGCTATTTTTCCCCGTTGGAGCCCTTTGGCTTATAGCATCTTGCTTTTCCAACTAGGGTTGTAGGTTAGCTAGTAATAATAATAATAATAATAATAATAATAATAATAATAATAATATAATGTCCCAATTTACAAGTTACTCACAAACTACGTATCAGGACTACAGTATCATTGGAGAGTTCTTAGCTAATATTTGAACATCTGAAACCTAGTCTATCTTATTGCAAAATCTATGGAAATTTGTTGGCCTTTCAGGGAGATACTTGAGTCAGTCACTGGGGCCTGGGAGGCCGTTCAATAGCTCTGTGAAACTGGAGGAAACTCTGCTGTTGTTGTATGAAAGGAAGTCAAATGATTGGACAGCAAGATGCAAGAAATGAAATGGAAACTGAAGTATAGTCGGAGGGTAAAATTTAGATACAGATATGGGTTGAAATGACAATGCAAACACATTTAAGTAATGCCTACTGTGCTCCTGCTTTAGGTGCCTTGATGGCATTATTCCTCCCTATGGAGAAGGTGGCACTAAAATGGCTTTAATTAGAGTACTTTATAAATGCTGATTCGGCTTTCACCCTTCACATCTTATACAGATAAGCAAGAGAATACAAGTTTGATGGGGAAGTAAAATCTCAGGAGTCCCTTCATGATAACAGCCAGGACATTCAGGTTCACAGCCTTATGAAGGGACTTAAAAATGTGAACTGGGAAGACCCTAAGGTACTAGTATAACAGATGTAGAAAAGGCACCTATAACGTTCAGTATCTTATCCAGTTCAGGGCTTTTAGGAATTCATCAGAGAGAAATATTAAACAGAATACCTGTTCGACTGCAGGATGCTAAAAGCCCAAGGGCTCTAACAAGGAAAATAACAAAGCGAGGAAAGGAAATAAGGAAAAGTATAGAAAAGTGTGCCTAAGTGTACCCTTAAATAAAAGAAGGACTAAAAGTCCAGGTTCAAAAAAAAAAAAAAGAAAAAAAAATGAAATAAAAAAAGGCTATTTGACATATAATCTCTTACTTTGGTATTATCATATTTCAGAAAAAAATTTGTCCGCTAGCACAGTTGGGTGATTTTGTCTGTGAAATATATGATAAAATTAACATTGCTACTCTCCAATATTTTCTTAAAACATGCCGTATCTGATAAAGTCAACCAGAAGTCAATTTCAACAATCTCTAACGAATCCCTACGACAACAAAAATTCTCTCCTGCAGTTGTTCAAACTCTGATAGTGAGGCGTGAAACATACTCAAGAAGTACCAGAGACATAAAGGAAGTTACCCTCAGTGCACGTTGAGGTCCCTCCGTTTGACACAAGCTAAGTATGCTTCAATTTCTTTGACCATCCTCTATACTTGGCAAATGGAAACTTATAACCGAAGATACACAAGATATGGCTGAGGAAAAGAACAACTCATGCATGGAGGTGTTAGGGGCAGCAAGCAAATCAGGTTGTAATGATGTGTGATATCGTGAAATCAAACCAATAAATAAATGAATGAATAAATAAACAAATGAGTTATTATCATGATTATTGTTATGAATTTTAGTAGTATTATCATAATAAGTAGAGAATCACAATGAAAACTAAACGAAACAATATATTATAGCGTTATTACATCCTACAAGTTTCAGCCCACTGACCGTGTTTTGGTGTTCAATGATAAGCATTTCCTTCTTCATATTCGAGGTACACTTTGGATTCCAACGATATATATAATTCTACATCAAAGTATATATATATATATATATATATATACATACATATATATATAATAATACATGAACATTAGGAATAACAGAATGGGTCCTTAGAGATTGCAAAACAAATAGGGGAAAGATGAGAAGACGATGGATTGATGAATTAAGAAAGTTAGCTCGTATAGACTGGCATAGAAAGACCACAAACAGAGGCAAGTGGAAGGACATGTCTGGGGCCTTTGTTCTGCAGTAGACTAGTAACAGCTGGTGTGATACACATACACACATACACACACACACACATACACACACACACACACACACACACATATATATATATATATATATATATATATATATGTTGCCGTTTTAATCCATGTCTGGACAAAGGCTTCAGACATGTCCTTAGCCATGTCTGGGGTTTGGCCATTTTCATCGCCACGTGGGCCATTGTGGATTAGTGATGGTAGAGATTTTAATCAAATAACTGACAGCAAACCGACTGAGAGTGAGAGAGAGAGAGAGAGAGAGAGAGAGAGAGAGAGAGAGAGAGAGAGAGAGTTACTATGGTTTGGCGCTCGGTCCGGGAAGGCCAGACCTCTCTGAATTGCAGTATGAAGTTGAAAGAACTTGAAAAACAACAAGATGGAATTGAGGTAAAATTGAACGCTATAAAACGGATTTTGAGCGAAGCGAAAAATCTATTTTTGGGTGAGATAGCCATGGCGTCCTGATGGAAGGTTCCTTTTTGGTAGCTTCCTTGGGTATAAGACTACTAAGATATTCCCAGAGAATTTAACCACAGGTTATCACAGAATTCTAACTTCTGGAGCGAGTATCTCAAAGGTTTCCCTTTAAGACATCGTAATTTCAACAGGGGACGCATGTCTAAACGCGCCACATAGCTATCTTCACCCCGAACAGAGTTAATGCTTCGGTGTGTAAGAGTAGAGAATAGCTGGGAGCCGTTCCACAGCTAATCTCACTCGTGGCTACTACTGATACTCGAGACGTAAACAAACGGACGCCATTGCTCTAATGACGTCACGCCCGTCTTCATCCTGAAGCCAGTTGCTGCCCATCACCATGATACAGTAGCACAGGGTGGGAACAAAACTGGACGAAGTAGTAGGGAGGGTCCATCAGGACGCCATGGCTATCTCACCCAAAAATAGATTTTTCGCTTCGCTCAAAATCCGTTTTTTGGGCTCAAGCCATGGCGTCCTGATGGAAGAGTACCAGAGAATCAATGTATCGTGGTAGATTTTCCCCCAGTATTAAGTGCCTAGGCATTGACAAAACAGCAAAGTAATCTTAGATAAAGAACCATAGGGACGAAGTATCCTGCCCCCCTTGGCAGTGAAGTTCCCATGGGCTATGCCGACGTCAAAGTGGTATTGAAGGGCTATTCATCTTGAGAGAGGACTTGAAGAACTTAGAGATGAAGCGGAATGTTTGGTATTTGTATAGGAACATTCTGAAATTAGACCAGTGGTGGTTGGACACTGTGTAGAGTTCATCTCTTGGTTATCAGAAGTAAGTATTCGTGTAGGAACCTTACTTAGTCAGGGTGAATATAATTTAGGATTAAACATCTTAAATTCTTCATAACCATAAGAAAGGAGGAATAAATAAAACTATGACAGGTATGTATTTCATAGTAAGTAGGAGCTGATAGAGACGCACAAGTAATAAAATAGAAATTTTATTTCACAATGCAGAAATTAAATAATTTACAGCAAAAGTAAGTTCATTTACAGTAATAATAATGTACATAGAGATAAAGGCTTGCTATAGAATCTGAAAAGGAATTTCAGGGTATTAGTAGGTACTCGTTCTCGAGGAACGCAAGTCTTTAAATAAAACACATCATGCTCAAGGCATGCGGCACTTGTGTGACACTATGACATTTCACCTGGGATAAGAACAGTTATAAAAGCACTAAGTGTTTTTCGACATCACTATGAATCGCTCGAGGGTCAACATAGGCACCCGAAGAGTTAGAGTCCCAAGTAACTCACTGTTCTACGCAGAGTTAGGTGCAGGTTTCATAACACTACCTGCGGCTACCACAAAATGTTTGACTTCGTGCACTTGTTTCGCATAGTGTTTAAAGAAAACTCGCGAGGACTTCCAGCCCGTGAAGTTTTTAAGGCTTTCAAAGTCCATGCTCTGAAAGAAATTCAGAGAAGATGCCACTTTTCTAGGATCATGACCAGCGGGTGTACTGTTCGGATCCGCTCTGCGAATGAAGTAGGTGATTTTCGCTCTTAATTGTTTCAGTGACAGGTCGCTGCCCGATGTTTCTCCTTTGAAGAGTTGGCCTCCACCAAAGTTCGAAGTTCTGCGAAGATAGACCTTGAGGCTCTCTACTGGACATAGAGAGACATCCTCCTTCAGGGGGCATATTCTCCAAGGGCCCCATCTTTTGGTGGGTAATTCATTTTTAGCGAGAAACGTCGGATCAGGGGAGAGGGTCACTTCTCCTGAATCGGTAAACAGGATGTGTCCTTCTTCTCTTGATAATGCCACTATTTCGCTGACTCGAGCTCCCGAAGCGAGAGCAAATAAAAATATAACTTTCTGAGTCAGATCCTTGAGGGGGCATGAATCGTTGACCAAGTTGGAGGCGAAATGGAGTACCTTGTCTAGTGACCAGGAGATCGGTTTCGGTGGGGGTGCTGGACGTAGGCGAGCACATGCTTTTGGTAGTTTGTTGAAGATGTCGTTGGACAGATCAATTTGGAAAGCATATAGAATTGGTCTAGTCAAGGCCGATTTGCAGGTTGAAATCGTATTGGCTGCTAATCCTTGTCCATGAAGGTGAATAAAGAAGGACATACAGAAATCAATCGTGATTTCTTTAGGATTTTTTGTCTTGACGAAGGAGACCCATTTCCTCCAGGATGATTCATATTGCCGTCTCGTGGATTCGGTCTTGTATTCCTCTAGGAAGTCTAGACTTTTCTTCGAGATCCCAAACCTCTTCTTTGCGGCAAGGGAGAGAAAATCATGAGATGAAGGTCCTTGATTTTCGATGATGAAGCGAAGACAGTCGACTTCTGTACTTGTTGAGAGAGAACTGGGCCCGGGAGAGGGATCAGCTTGGGCTGCAGCTCCAGGACCAGGGGGTACCAGTTGCTCCGGGGCCACTTGGGAGCCACTAGGGCCGCTGTCCCTTTGAAGGTTCTCAGTTTGGAGAGGACTTTCAACAGAAGGTTGGTGGGAGGGAACAGATAGATCTTGGACCATCTGTTCCAGTCCAGTGACATGGCATCCACTGCTTCTGCTTTGGGGTCCTCGTACGGGGCTACGTACAGAGGAAGTTGATTGTTGTCGCTCGTTGCGAAGAGATCTATCTGAAGTTCTGGGACTTGGAGAGAGATGAAGGAGAACGATCTTGCGTCTAGAGACCATTCTGACTCTATCGGGTTTGTCCGAGATAGAGCATCCGCTGTCACGTTGCGGAATCCTTGTAGGTGAACTGCAGACAGGTGCCACTTCTTCTTCTCTGCCAGACGGAAGATTGGGAGAAGCACCTGATTTATCTGGGGCGATCTTGAGCCTTGGCGATTGAGACAACGAACTACCACCGAGTTGTCTAGGGTTAGACGGATGTGGATCGAGGGCGGCGGGGATAACTTCTTCAGTGTTAGAAGGACCGCCATGGCCTCCAAGATGTTTATGTGGAACGTCTTGAATAGTGGAGACCAGGTACCCTGAACCTGTTTTTGGTGGGAGTGACCTCCCCAACCTTCCAGTGAGGCATCCGTGTGGATGTTGAGTGATGGAGGAGGGTGTTGGAGAGGAATGGACCTTTTCAGGGCCTTTTCTTCCGACCACGGCTTTAGGAGGCGTCGCAGTCTGTTTGGAAGCCGTCTCTTGAGGTCTCTTCGAGCGATGGATGCCGAGCGTCTCCATACTCCCGCGGCATCCTTTAGCTGTGCACGAAGCACTGGGTTTGTCACTGAGGCGAATTGTAGAGAGCCTAGAACTCGTTCCTGCTGTCGTCTTGAAATGCGTTTGGATTTCAGTAGTCTCTTGACAGACCCTGCTATTTCCTTCCTTTTCTTCTGGGGGATGGAAAGGCGGTGTGACTGAAGATTCCAGTGGATTCCCAACCACTGAAACTTCTGAGCTGGAGAGAGGCGAGATTTTTTCTCGTTGATCTTGAATCCCAGGTGTTCTAGGTACTGGGTAACTTCGTTGCAAGACTTTGCACACTCTTCGGGCGATGGAGCCCAGACTAGCCAGTCGTCGAGGTAGGCCATCACCTGGACGTTTCTTAGGCGGAGTTGTTGTACTATGGCATCCGCCAGTTTTGTGAAGATCCGAGGGGCCACGTTGAGGCCGAAGGGCATGGCCCGGAAGGCGTAGCTTTTCCTTTGGAGTCGAAATCCTAGGTAGGAGGAAGCGTGATGGTTCATTGGAACGTGCCAGTAGGCATCCGCCAGGTCTATAGAGACCGTATAGGAACCTTGAGGCAGAAGGGTCCTTATTTGTTGAAGCGTCAGCATCTTGAATTTGTTGTTCGCTATGAACTTGTTGAGGGGGGATAAGTCCAGAATGACTCTGAGTTTGTCTGAGTCCTTCTTGGGAACGCAAAACAGTCTCCCTTGGAACCTGGTGGACTTTACCTTCCTTATCACCTTCTTGTCCAAGACGTCTAGAACATATTCTTCCAGAAGGGGGGTTGATTATTGGAAGAATTGCTGGAAGATTGGGGGTGGTTGAGTCCAACTCCAGCCTAGACCCTTCTTGACGATGCTGTGTGCCCAGGGATCGAAGGTCCAACGATCCTGGAATTGGCGGAGTCTTCCTCCCACCGGAAGCACTTCATTGCTTCTGGTGTCCCGAGGACTTGCTGCCTCGGCCGCTAGCTCCCTTTCCTCCTCTACCTCTGGAGGGACGGCGAGATGCGTCTCTGCTTGCACCCCTGAATGAGCCTCTACCTTTGGCATGAAAGGTAGTTGATTGTTGCTCAAAGGCAGGGGTGAAGACCGGTGACTGTGACAACACCGGTTGGGGGACCAATTGAAAGGTCTGTTGTGGTTGGGCAACCACTTGGGAGGTAGCGGGTCCCGGAAACTGACGTCTTTGCTGACGTTGCTGGGGTTTTGACTTTTGGGGTTTCCTCTTAGGCTGAGGTCCGTCGTCCTGAGAGGGTTTCCTTTTCCTGGACATGCCCCACTTGTGGAGAAGGTTCCTATTCTCTGTGGCGGCTCTGTCAGTGATTTCCTTCACAAGGTCAGAAGGAAAAAGGTGCTTTCCCCAGATGTTGGAGGAAATCAGCCTCCGGGGTTCGTGTTTCACGGTGGCACCGGCGAACACGAATTCACGACAGGCTCTTCGAGCCTTTATGAAGTGGTACAAGTCCTTCATTACAGTCAGTAAGTGGGATTTGGAGAGTACCATGTAGTGGTCTGGTACTCTAGTGTCACAGGCCATAACTTCAAGTTGGACTTGATGAGAAAGAGATGCCGCAAGCCTCTCCTTCGTGTCTTGTTCCCGACGAAGGAGGTGATCGTTGAGCTTAGGGAGGTCTTCATTAAACTGACGTCCGGCGACGTCAGGATCGAGCTTTCCCACGACAAAAGTATGTTGGACATCTTTCCAGTGTCGAGCGTCAGGGGGGGTCACGATGGAGAAGGGTCTGCACTCCTCCAGTGTAGGGCAGGGTTTCCCTTCGTCCGCCGCTTTAAGGCATGCAGCTAAGGCCTTTTCCAAGAATGGAAGAACCGCAGTTTCAGGTGCAACGTAAGTAGGGTGCTTCTTGCTCAATGCCGGAAGCTTAGAGCAGGTAAAGCCTCTACTCTTGAATGCGGAGGCTAGCATAGCCTGGGCCTTTGCGAGATCGAACACTATCTCTTCCTTAGGTTCGGTCTCTTCCTTCGAGGCAGGTTCGGAACGAAGCCGGACGTAACAGTCCGGGTAGGCCTCAAAGCTTGGGAAGAACTCCACATCTTCCAAAGGGACCGTGCCGATCTTATCACTGACAAAGATCCTGCCGGTCGCAATAACCATATGCTCTGCATACCTCCACGGGTTGGCATGAGAGCAAGCGGGGAGATCCTTGACCGAAATCTTCTTCGGCTCTCTGGATCCTATCATCGACCTGATGGACTCCTGGTTCTCCTTCAGCCTGTCGTCCATGACGGCTCTAATCAGTCGGATCAATTCTTGAGTGGAAGAAGAAGGATCCGGAGTCGAGGAGGTAGACGGAATAGACATTTCCGTCGGTGTAGGAGTAGGAGGGGGGATGGACGGGGGAGCGACCTCTTGCTCCGACTCGGTGTATTCCACCTTGTCTTCGTCATCTTCGGCTCCTTGAGCCATAAGCGTTTTCTCCGTGTCTTCCGAGACATCCGAAATCTGTTCGTCATCTTCGGAATCCAAACGACACTCGTGCATGGACTGAGCCATGACTACATCAGGTTCCACCGTAATTTGGAGAGTGGGGATCACGTCTTTGGGTACCACTGAGTCAGGGGAGGCCTTAGGGAACAATAGTGACCTCAGTTCTTCGGTGGCCAGGTACGGTCCGGTAGCATTTTTCTGGAAGCCACGCACCCACTTGCGCAGCTTTTCACGAGAAATGTCTCTAATCTCCGCTGAGGGAGGATTATGGAAGGCCTCAACTAGGTGAGCCTGACAGACCGTACAATCCAGTGGATTCCAAAACTTCAAATCCCCTTTCTTGTCTGCACAAGGGGCGTGAGTCCTGCAAGCCGTATGCCCGTAAAACTGCGGGCGTTTCACAGAGCAGAAGGCGAAATCACACTTCATCTGCTCCTCCTGTGGAAGAAAGAGAAAATGAGTATGGGGGAGTCATAAGAATGGCTCTTAAACTAAGTTAATATTAATTATTAATTTTAACTTAATGAAGGTGTGATGCATAGAGAATGAAAATAGTAAAGGAGAACATGCTCCATGCATCTCGCCCGGCCGGTTACCATAAGCTTAGTCCCTGGATAATCCGAGTGACCGAGGGCACCGGATATAATTCCTTAGAACTCCAAGTATTTTGGAATTCCATGGAAAATCCAAGGACAAGATTGGGACCGAATTCATTCGGTTCCCAGTTAAGGGCCAGAAGGCCTCATTTAAAAAGGTAACTGCTTCTGGCAACCAGCCGTGCTAAGATGCACATAGCATGCTGGAATTAGAAGAATGCAAAGAGACAGCATGATCACTAATAGAGCAGTACTAGGTACTGACCTTAATAGCGGAAACAGCTTATCTGTTTGCGATATAGGACTATCATTGTCTATGATAGCTACAGGAAGGGGGTGCAAGTATTCTTGACGCCTCCGGGGCATCCGGCAAGCCGCCGGCATGCCGGAGCTCGCTCCAGCATAGATTCTGGCATTAGGACAGACAATGTTCAAAGTCAGTCAAATACCAGGATGGCGGCCGCCGGCACAACGGCGGCACGCCGGCAGGGAGCGGCGGCTCCGGCAGTCGGAGGATGCCAGATTGGTGACTGGGATAAGGATGGTTAAGGCTGTATCGGGTTGCCGGCAGTATCTGCCGGCACTCCGGCGGCCGACCGCAAGCGGACGACAAGCTAGGAGGAGGAGAGCCGCCGGTAGCCGGCGGTCCCTCGGTACACGGGGGGCTGGCGGCAAGGTTAGGAAGAGTCACCAAGTAGGAGGCAGGTATTGCCGACAGTAGAGGTGGCAAGAGACCGGCACCCGGATAGTGAGAGAGACAGGAGGGGGAGGGGGGAAGGGATGTAGGAAGTACCATCAGGATTCCAGGCATCCCTTCCCCTCCCTGAGTGGGTGTACCCATGATAGAGGCAGGCTCTAACATCCATAAGCAGGGGTCACTAGGGACCGGGAGCAAGGTAGCCCAAGGGAGGGCTAGGGAACACCCAAAAGGGGGGGGGGGGGAACTCCCATATGCAGAACTAAACTAGTAACTAACCTTATAGGACACTATGAAGGTATATGTACCAGAGCGGACTGCACAAGGAAGCTCGGGTAGCCCTACTATTCCACCCTAAGGAGGAGTTGTAGGACAGGGGACAGATGGGTATAAACTAACCTAAGCATAGGCTAGGCTATACAAGAGATAGGTGGGGAGGG
>NC_090767.1:47047039-47052039 GCF_036898095.1 Palaemon carinicauda
CTGGGTGTACCCTCAAGCATGAGAACTCTAACCTACAATGTCATCATGCTCCTGTAGATACGTAAGATTTTCTCGTAAATCATTTATGGCAATATGGATGATTACGTCATTAGCCAAAACAACACACTCGTAACTTTTAGTAAACTTGCCATTGATGACCTTACTCCAACTAACAGTGTTGCCAGATCGGTTAGTCTAATAATCCCCAGAACTTATTATGAAAAATCCCCAAAACAACCCCAAAAAATCCCATTTCCACAAATATATTTTCTTCTGATCCTGTAGGATTTACTAATATAGAAATTACTCGCTTTACTTCATATAAGTGGAAGCAAACTTATTGTAACTATATGAAGGTTTACTCATCTTCGTTTCTCCTTCATGGAAATTTGTACAGAATATCCCCCTCAGGCTTCAAAATTCCCAAATCTAGGGATAAATTCCCATATCTGGCAACACTACTCCAGCAGCCATCGAAGAAGCTGACGAGGGCATTGATAGTAGAAATAGGTAGTGCTTCTTAAATAAATTAAAGTGATTTTACTTAGCTCATATAATGATCATATTTAGATGAGATGAATAGCATATTTATTATATAAACTATTCATTTTCAATTTTGAATACTATTGGATGTCAAGATAGGACAAGAGATACACGATGCTGGAGACATGTGGTTTAATGCGTCCTCAGATACAAACTGATGCTGTTGCTCTCTGCAACCGGCACAGTGCCATGGGAAAACATATCTTACTGCAGGTACTCCATCATCCCCCCCCGAGATTAATACATGGGTATACATGGAGAGGCAATGATAAAAAATAATGCATGGATATACATGGATTAAATTGGGTGCATGTGCAATAATAAGAAGACAGGTCCATAGCTGTCAGAAATGCAAAATACAATGTGCGGGTAATACATGTTCATAGAATAATATGAAAAGCAAAAGCAATAAAAGACAGAAAGAAAAGAAAAATGTATGCAGGTGCCGCTGTAATGTGCGATGATCACATGTAGTCATCCATCCACGCAGGCCTTCTAGTGCATCGTGATGGGCGTGGCTTCCGTGCTGCATGTGGGCTGGGCGCGGGGTGACTGCCTGGTAGCTGCTCGGGCGTGGGCGTGGCTGGATGCGTAGCGGGTGTGGCCTGCCTAGGCTGGGGCCCCGATGATGTGAGACGCAGGTGCTTCCTGTTGCGGAGGGAGAGGCGCCCGCTGCCGTCTAACTTGACTAGGTACTGTCGGTATGGGAGCGTTTCCGCTACGGTACCGGTGCGGTCCCATAGCTTGGTGGCTTGATTTTGCACTCGTACTTGGGATCCCGGGTTGATGGCTGGAAGCTTTCTTGACGGTCCGGTCCTGGTGAGGGCAGCACCACTGTCGGCCATCTGACGTTCTCTCTGTCGTAAGGTCGCCCCCCAGTGTTTGTCTACCGTGAGGTGCCAGCGAGCCGTAGGTACGCCATCTCGGAGCTGCCTGCCCGCTGCCATCTGGGCGGGTGACCTGTTTATTCCGCGGAGGGGGGTGTTGAGGTACTGCAAGATAGCCATAGAGGACTTGTCCGTGTCGAGGGTGCCGCTGCTGCCCGTGTTCGCCATTATTATCCGCTTCCCAATCTTGACTGCGGCCTCTGCCCTGCCATTGGATTGCGGGTACTGGGCGGATGACAGACGCACAGACACGCCCCATAACTTGAAGAATTCCCCCATTTCCTCACTTGCCAGATTGGTGCCACCGTCCGTGGAGATTTGCTCCGGGGCCCCCCATCTGGCGAAGTAGCGACGTAGCTGAGTCTTGATGTGGGAGGAGGAGGTTCCGTGGGGGAAGTGGGCGAGCTCCAGCCACCCTGTGAGCCTGTCTGCGTAGGCCATGTACGAGTGTCCGTCGTGCTGAAACATATCTGCAACCGTCATCTGGAAGGGGTACTCTGGGGGCGGCGTGATAATGAGTTCCTCCGCGGCCTGAGATGGTGCGTGTACATCGCATTCTTCGCACGAGGATCGGTGATACTGCAGGTCCCCCTCGAGTCCAGGCCAGTATACCGTCTGGCGCGCTCGTCGTTGCATCGAGTCCAGGCCTTGGTGCCCCGCGTGTAGGTTGGCAGCCACCTGCTGACGGAGAGGCTCCGGGATAACTAGGCGAACGTTGCCCTGTTCGAACGTATATGTCACCAAGTCTTGGATAACGGCCAGCCTTTCCCTGACACTGTAAAAGGGCCGAAGGCACGCGATTTCCTGGGACTTCCTATCGGCCCAGTCCCCGGCCAGGACTCTGGCCGTGAGCAGCTGGTACACGGGGTCGATGGTAGCGGCGTGTCTAACTCTCGCCTCGTCCACGACACAGCTGTCGTGCTCCACTGCTGCCACGACGGCGGCCGCCATGGTGTCGGTGAGATCTTCGTCGAGGTCCATGTCGTAGGCGCTGGGATCGGCCTTTAAGGCGGGGTATCGGGACAGGAAGTCCGCCGCGCTGTTACGCTTCCCTGGCAGGTACTTGACCCTGAATCGGTACTGCAGAGTTCTCTCCTTCAGCCTGAAAAGGCGGGGGTTCGAGATTTCCGTGAGGGCACGATCCCCCAGTAACTTGGTTAACGGGCGGTGGTCCGTCACAACGGTGAGGTTGGGGCACCCCAGCAAGAACAGCCTCGCCTTCTGGAGACACCAGGCTACGGCAAGGGCCTCCCCTTCCACGGCGGCGTAGCCAGCTTCAGCGGCGGTGAGATGGCGGCTGCCGCATAGTGCCAGGCGCCACCCACCCGTGCAGCAAAAGGGGGTATTGGCGGAGCTGCATGAGCAGTACTGTTGAAGGATGACGAACCCTATGCCTTCTTTACTCCAGTCGGTGATCGCTGCTGTGGGGCGGCTCCTGTCGTAGTAGGCCAGTCCGTCCTTCGCTAGTTGGCATATCATATCTTGGGCGTGATGAAATTTGGTGCGGAGTGCCTCGTCCCAGTACACTGCCTTCCCTGTTGGTTTTTTGAGGAGCTCCCTGAACGGATTCATGATAGGGGCTGTTGCGAGGAATGGCGCCAGCTGGTTGACAAATCCGTACCAAGCCCTTATGTCGGTGATAGAGGGCTGACGTGGCATCGGGAAGTTCTTGATGGCCGCCAAACGTTCCTCTGTTGGCTTGTAGGCCTCCCAGCCCAGGTTGAAGCCCACGAAGTCTACTTCCCTTCTGGCGAATTGGAATTTCTCCGGCTTAAGCGTGATACCCTTGGCTGCGCATGTTTCGAGGAAGTCGTAGGCATGCCAGAAGGCCCCTTCGATGTTGTCGTCGTAGAGTAAGGTGTCGTCCACGCACTTGTATTTCCTCTGGATATCCTGGATGGCGTCGTCAAACCGCTTGGTATACGCATCGCCAGCGGAGCAGTGCCCCATGGGTGTACGACGGTAACGAAACCTTCCCCAGGGGGTAATAAATGTGGTTAAATCGCGGCTTTCTTCGTCTAACTCCACCTGGTGGTATCCCCAGTACGCGTCCGCCACGGTCTTGAACGTGTGCTTAGGAACCCCAGACACCATGTCGAATGGGGCAGGGGTGTGATGTGTCTCCCGTAGGCAAGATGCGTTGAGGCGCTGATAGTCGACTGTACGGCGTGGCTGTCCTGATTTCTTGGCGACGACCACCATACGGGCGCACCATTCGGTTGGCTGCCCAGCGGGTACCGGTTCTATAACGCCACGGGCGGCATCTTCTTCGAGCTGGGCCTTCACTTCTTCTTCCCAGTGTTTCGGCACTGATGCTGGGGTATGGCATGCGTAAGGCATAGTTCCTGGGAGCAGGTGGATACGGTGCGGTTTCCCCTGCATCACTGGTAGTGGTTTCCTGGCTGTGTTGAAGGTCGTTGTAGCGAAATGTTGTAGGAGCCAGGCTTCCAACCTGGCCGCATGTTCCTCCTGGGGTGGCATGGGCACCTCGGCAGGTCGGGGTGGTACCTGGGCGGCCCGCCTGGCTGTGCCATCGAACAGGCTCACGTGTGCCACCGCGGGGGAGGGATAGGGGAATTCCTTGGGTATCAGCGTTAAATCCTTGCAAGCGTTCAACGACAGAAAGAGGTGCTTTGCCGACTGCACGAAGTACACGTCCTGCTCCGTGGTGCGACCTTGCAGGGTGACGTGGCACACGGCAGATCCAAGGCACTTCAGGGGAAGGTTCGCCACATCACGCAAACCGGCCCGGGGTGTGAGAGCTGCTGGGCGAACTTGGAGGTGCGATAGTAAGGAGGGCCCGGCCACACATACCTGTGCCCCAGTGTCCGCCACGGCGGTGACTGGCACTCGCACTCCCGTACCGTTGTGCACGACTGTCACCTCCACTACTGGGTGGCGGGCAAGGTTGGCGCCTGCAACAAGCACAGCATTAGACGTAGCACTAGACACATCCGTCGGGGATCCTGCCGATTTTGCCTGTGACTTCCTGCAGCATCTGTGATAGTGGCCCTGCTTGTGGCACCCGTTGCATAAGACGGATTTAGCGGGGCATGAAGCTCTACCAGGGGCATGGCGCCCACCGCAGTTCCCGCAGGGAGGTGGTGGGGGACCCCTGCCTGTGCCAGCGACGGTTGCACTTGGATGATCTGCCTCAGGCGTTTCGCTGCCAGCTGCACAAGCAGATTCCCTCCAGTTGCATTGGCGAGCAGCGGCGTCGACGCGGGCCGCCTCGTATGCACAGCACTTGGCCCTAAGGGCACCAACACTATTGATATCATTGCTACACTGGTATACATGGCGGCGCATAGCCTCATCGCTGAGGCCCACCATTAACTTGGGTAACAACATATATTCGGCCAGATTGCACTGACACTGAGGGCACTGGAAATTGCAATCGGTGGCCTTCTGAGAACATTTTAAAAAATAATCACTGACACTTTCTCCTGGGCCTTGTACTGCGTTAAAAAACTCCGACCATAATACGGCACGATTTGTAGAACGCAACACAATATCGCGAATGAAGTCCAGGGCTTCCGTAGCGGTGAGGTTGCCCCATTCCTGTGACGT
>NC_090767.1:47062039-47072720 GCF_036898095.1 Palaemon carinicauda
ATATATATATATATATATATATATATATATATATATATATATATTGATTTCATTCATACATACTATTACCAGTACTACTAATACCGAAGTGATGCACCTGTGGGTTTCACCCAGACCAAAGGGCTCATCAGGTGGGTTTAGCCCACTTCCATTTTTGCAGACTTGGTTCCAGCGACCCTCCTTCCCTCCCTTGTTTCATCATCTGAACAATTCAAAATTCACCAGAAGAATATCTTGGGATAATTGATGCTATCTGATGAACATTTAATATTTATTTGTGCACCATAAATGTTTTATGATGATTGATGACTTAGTCCAAGTAGTTCATCCTTCCAATTGAGTCTGTACTTTATCTGATGATGTAGGCTTGTACTTATACATCAAAGGATATTTCCTTCTCTAAACAAAGTTCCTTTTACTGTCCATCTTCCATAGTCCAACTACTTGATCGTTCCAACTGAGGCAGTACTTTATCCTATAATGTAGGCATGTACCACTACATCAAAGGATATTTCCATCTCAAAACAAAGTTCATTTTTCTGTCCATCTTCCATAGTCCAAATACTTGATTGATCCAACTGAGACAGTACTTTATCCTATAATGTAGGCATGTACCACTACATCAAAGGATATTTCCTCCTCAAAACAAAGGTCCTTCTTCTGTCCATCTTCCATAGTCCAAATACTTGATTGATCCAACTGAGACAGTAATTTATCCTATAATGTAGGCATGTACCACCACATCAAAGGATATTTCCTCCTCAAAACAAAGTTCCTTTTTCTGTCCATCTTCCATAGTCCAAATACTTGATCCTTCCAACTGAGACAGTACTTTATCCTATAATGTAGGCATGTACCACTACATCAAAGGATATTTCCTCCTCAAAACACAGTTCCTTCTTCTGTCCATCTTCCATAGTCCAAATACTTGATCGTTCCAACTGAGGCAGTACTTTATCCTATAATGTAGGCATGTACCACTACATCAAAGGATATTTACTCCTAAAAACAAAGTTCCTTTTTCTGTCCATCTTCCATAGTCCAACTACTTGATCCTTCCAACTGAGACAGTACTTTATCCTATAATGTAGGCATGTACCACTACATCAAAGGATATTTCCTCCTCAAAACACAGTTCCTTCTTCTGTCCATCTTCCATAGTCCAAATACTTGATCGTTCCAACTGAGGCAGTACTTTATCCTATAATGTAGGCATGTACCACTACATCAAAGGATATTTCCTCCTCAAAACAAAGTTCCTTCTTCTGTCCATCTTCCATAGTCCAAATACTTGATCGTTCAAACTGAGGCAGTACTTTATCCTATAATGTAGGCATGTACCACTACATCAAAGGATATTTCCTCCTCAAAACACAGTTCCTTCTTCTGTCCATCTTCCATAGTCCAAATACTTGATCGTCCCAACTGAGGCAGTACTTTATCCTATAATGTAGGCATGTACCACTACATCAAAGGATATTTCCTCCTCAAAACAAAGTTCCTTCTTCTGTCCATCTTCCATAGTCCAAATAATTGATCGTTCCAACTGAGGCAGTACTTTATCCTATAATGTAGGCATGTACCACTACATCAAAGGATATTTCCTCCTCAAAACACAGTTCCTTCTTCTGTCCATCTTCCATAGTCCAAATACTTGATCGTTCCAACTGAAGCAGTACTTTATCCTATAATGTAGGCATGTACCACTACATCAAAGGATATTTCCTCCTCAAAACAAAGTTCCTTTTTCTGTCCATCTTCCATAGTCCAACTACTTGATCGTTCCAACTGAGACAGTACTTTATCCTATAATGTAGGCATGTACCACTACATCAAAGGATATTTCCTCCTCAAAACAAAGTTCATTTTTCTGTCCATCTTCCATAGTCCAAATACTTGATTGATCCAACTGAGACAGTACTTTATCCTATAATGTAGGCATGTACCACTACATCAAAGGATATTTCCTCCTCAAAACAAAGTTCCTTTTTCTGTCCATCTTCCATAGTCCAAATACTTGATCCTTCCAACTGAGACAGTACTTTATCCTATAATGTAGGCATGTACCACTACATCAAAGGATATTTCCTCCTCAAAACACAGTTCCTTCTTCTGTCCATTTTCCATAGTCCAAAAACTTGATCGTTCTAACTGAGACAGTACTTTATCCTATAATGTAGGCATGTACCACTACATCAAAGGATATTTCCTCCTCAAAACAAAGTTCATTTTTCTGTCCATCTTCCATAGTCCAAATACTTGATTGATCCAACTGAGACAGTACTTTATCCTATAATGTAGGCATGTACCACTACATCAAAGGATATTTCCTCCTCAAAACAAAGTTCCTTTTTCTGTCCATCTTCCATAGTCCAAATACTTGATCCTTCCAACTGAGACAGTACTTTATCCTATAATGTAGGCATGTACCACTACATCAAAGGATATTTCCTCCTCAAAACACAGTTCCTTCTTCTGTCCATCTTCCATAGTCCAAATACTTGATCTTTCCAACTGAGACAGTACTTTATCCTATAATGTAGGCATGTACCACTACATCAAAGGATATTTCCATCTCAAAACAAAGTTCCTTTTTCTGTCCATCTTCCATAGTCCAAATACTTGATCCTTCCAACTGAGACAGTACTTTATCCTATAATGTAGGCATGTACCACTACATCAAAGGATATTTCCTCCTCAAAACAAAGTTCATTTTTCTGTCCATCTTCCATAGTCCAAATACTTGATCGTTCCAACTGAGGCAGTACTTTATCCTATAATGTAGGCATGTACCACTACATCAAAGGATATTTACTCCTAAAAACAAAGTTCCTTTTTCTGTCCATCTTCCATAGTCCAAATACTTGATCCTTCCAACTGAGACAGTACTTTATCCTATAATGTAGACATGTACCACTACATCAAAGGATATTTCCTCCTCAAAACACAGTTCCTTTTTCTGTCCATCTTCCATAGTCCAAATACTTGATTGATCCAACTGAGACAGTACTTTATCCTATAATGTAGGCATGTACCACTACATCAAAGGATATTTCCTCCTCAAAACAAAGTTCCCTTTTCTGTCCATCTTCCATAGTCCAACTACTTGATCCTTCCAACTGAGGCAGTACTTTATCCTATAATGTAGGCATGTACCACTACATCAAAGGATATTTCCATCTTAAAACAAAGTTCCTTTTTCTGTCCATCTTCCATAGTCCAAATACTTGATCATTCCAACTGAGGCAGTACTTTATCCTATAATGTAGGCATGTACCACTACATCAAAGGATATTTCCATCTCAAAACAAAGTTCCTTTTTCTGTCCATCTTCCATAGTCCAACTACTTGATCGTTCCAACTGAGGCAGTACTTTATCCTATAATGTAGGCATGAACCACTACATCAAAGGATATTTCCTCCTCAAAACAAAGTTCCTTTTTCTGTCCATCTTCCATAGTCCAACTACTTGATCGTTCCAACTGAGGCAGTACTTTATCCTATAATGTAGGCATGAACCACTACATCAAAGGATATTTCCTCCTCAAAACAAAGTTCCTTTTTCTGTCCATCTTCCATAGTCCAACTACTTGATCGTTCCAACTGAGGCAGTACTTTATCCTATAATGTAGGCATGAACCACTACATCAAAGGATATTTACTCCTCAAAACAAAGTTCTTTTTTCTGTCCATCTTCCATAGTCCAAATACTTGATCGTTCCAACTGAGACAGTACTTTATCCTATAATGTAGGCATATACCACTACATCAAAGGATATTTCCATCTCAAAACAAAGTTCCTTTTTCTGTCCATCTTCCATAGTCCAACTACTTGATCGTTCCAACTGAGACAGTACTTTATCCTATAATGTAGGCATGTACCACTACATCAAAGGATATTTCCTCCTCAAAACAAAGTTCCTTTTTCTGTCCATCTTCCATAGTCCAAATACTTGATCATTCCATCTGAGACAGTACTTTATCCTATAATGTAGGCATGTACCACTACATCAAAGGATATTTCCTCCTCAAAACAAAGTTCCTTTTTCTGTCCATCTTCCATAGTCCAAATACTTGATCATTCTAACTGAGACAGTACTTTATCCTATAATGTAGGCATATACCACTACATCAAAGGATATTTTCTCCTCAAAACAAAGTTCCTTTTTCTGTCCATCTTCCATAGTCCAAATACTTGATCGTTCCAACTGAGGCAGTACTTTATCCTATAATGTAGGCATGTACCACTACATCAAAGGATATTTCCTCCTCAAAACAAAGTTCCTTTTTCTGTCCATCTTCCATAGTCCAAATACTTGATCCTTCCAACTGAGACAGTACTTTATCCTATAATGTAGGCATGTACCACTACATCAAAGGATATTTCCTCCTCAAAACACAGTTCCTTTTTCTGTCCATCTTCCATAGTCCAAATACTTGATCGTTCCAACTGAGACAGTACTTTATCCTATAATGTAGGCATGTACCACTACATCAAAGGATATTTCCTCCTCAAAACAAAGTTCCTTTTTCTGTCCATCTTCCATAGTCCAAATACTTGATCATTCCATCTGAGACAGTACTTTATCCTATAATGTAGGCATGTACCACTACATCAAAGGATATTTCCTCCTCAAAACAAAGTTCTTTTTTCTGTCCATCTTCCATAGTCCAAATACTTGATCGTTCCAACTGAGACAGTACTTTATCCTATAATGTAGGCATGTACCACTACATCAAAGGATATTTTCTCCTCAAAACAAAGTTCCTTTTTCTGTCCATCTTCCATAGTCCAACTACTTGATCGTTCCAACTGAGACAGTACTTTATCCTATAATGCAGGCATGTACCACTACATCAAAAGATATTCCCTCCTCAAAACAAAGGTCCTTTTTCTGTCCATCTTCCATAGTCCAACTACTTGATCGTTCCAACTGAGGCAGTACTTTATCCTATAAAGTAGGCATGTACCACTACATCAAAGGATATTTCCTCCTAAAAACAAAGTTCATTTTTCTGTCCATCTTCCATAGTCCAAATACTTGATCATTCTAACTGAGACAGTACTTTATCCTATAATGTAGGCATATACCACTACATCAAAGGATATTTTCTCCTCAAAACAAAGTTCCTTTTTCTGTCCATCTTCCATAGTCCAAATACTTGATCGTTCCAACTGAGGCAGTACTTTATCCTATAATGTAGGCATGTACCACTACATCAAAGGATATTTCCTCCTCAAAACAAAGATCCTTTTTCTGTCCATCTTCCATAGTCCTAATACTTTATCCTTCCAACTGAGACAGTACTTTATCCTATAATGTAGGCATGTACCACTACATCAAAGGATATTTCCTCCTCAAAACACAGTTCCTTTTTCTGTCCATCTTCCATAGTCCAAATACTTGATCGTTCCAACTGAGACAGTACTTTATCCTATAATGTAGGCATGTACCACTACATCAAAGGATATTTCCTCCTCAAAACAAAGTTCTTTTTTCTGTCCATCTTCCATAGTCCAAATACTTGATCATTCCATCTGAGACAGTACTTTATCCTATAATGTAGGCATGTACCACTACATCAAAGGATATTTCCTCCTCAAAACAAAGTTCCTTTTTCTGTCCATCTTCCATAGTCCAAATACTTGATTGATCCAACTGAGACAGTAATTTATCCTATAATGTAGGCAAGTACCACTACATCAAAGGATATTTCCTCCTCAAAACAAAGTTCCTTTTTCTGTCCATCTTCCATAGTCCAAATACTTGATCGTTCCAACTGAGACAGTACTTTATCCTATAATGTAGGCATGTACCACTACATCAAAGGATATTTCCTCCTCAAAACAAAGTTCCTTTTTCTGTCCATCTTCCATAGTCCAAATACTTGATCTTTCCAACTGAGACAGTAGTTTATCCTATAATGTAGGCATGTACCACTACATCAAAGGATATTTCCTCCTCAAAACAAAGTTCATTTTTCTGTCCATCTTCCATAGTTCAAATACTTGATCGTTCCAACTGAGGCAGTACTTTGTCCTATAATGTAGGCATGTACCACTACATCAAAGGATATTTCCATCTCAAAACAAAGTTCCTTTTTCTGTCCATCTTCCATAGTCCAAATACTTGATCATTCTAACTGAGACAGTACTTTATCCTATAATGTATGCATGTACCACTACATCAAAGGATATTTCCTCCTCAAAACAAAGTTCCTTTTTCTGTCCATCTTCCATAGTCCAAATACTTGATCCTTCCAACTGAGACAGTACTTTATCCTATAATGTAGGCATGTACCACTACATCAAAGGATATTTCCTCCTCAAAAAAAAGTTCCTTTTTCTGTCCATCTTCCATAGTCCAAATACTTGATCTTTCCAACTGAGACAGTAGTTTATCCTATAATGTAGGCATGTACCACTACATCAAAGGATATTTCCTCCTCAAAACAAAGTTCATTTTTCTGTCCATCTTCCATAGTCCAAATACTTGATCCTTCCAACTGAGACAGTACTTTATCCTATAATGTAGGCATGTACCACTACATCAAAGGATATTTCCTCCTCAAAACAAAGTTCATTTTTCTGTCCATCTTCCATAGTCCAAATACTTGATCTTTCCAACTGAGACAGTAGTTTATCCTATAATGTAGGCATGTACCACTACATCAAAGGATATTTCCTCCTCAAAACAAAGTTCATTTTTCTGTCCATCTTCCATAGTCCAAATACTTGATCGTTCCAACTGAGACAGTACTTTATCCTATAATGTAGGCATGTACCACTACATCAAAGGATATTTCCATCTCAAAACAAAGTTCCTTTTTCTGTCCATCTTCCATAGTCCAAATACTTGATCGTTCCAACTAAGGCAGTACTTTATCCTATAATGTAGGCATGTACCACTACATCAAAGGATATTTCCATCTCAAAACAAAGTTCCTTTTTCTGTCCATCTTCCATAGTCCAAATACTTGATCGTTCCAACTGAGGCAGTATTTTATCCTATAATGTAGGCATGTACCACTACATCAAAGGATATTTCCTCCTCAAAACAAAGTTCCTTTTTCTGTCCATCTTCCATAGTCCAAATACTTGATCTTTCCAACTGAGACAGTACTTTATCCTATAATGTAGGCATGTACCACTATATCAAAGGATATTTACTCCTAAAAACAAAGTTCCTTTTTCTGTCCATCTTCCATAGTCCAAATACTTGATCCTTCCATCTGAGACAGTACTTTATCCTATAATGTAGGCATGTACCACTACATCAAAGGATATTTCCTCCTCAAAACAAAGTTCTTTTTTCTGTCCATCTTCCATAGTCCAAATACTTGATCGTTCCAACTGAGACAGTACTTTATCCTATAATGTAGGCATGTAGCACTACATCAAAGGATATTTTCTCCTCAAAACAAAGTTCTTTTTTTCTGTCCATCTTCCATAGTCCAAATACTTGATCGTTCCAACTGAGACAGTACTTTATCCTATAATGTAGGCATGTACCACTACATCAAAGGATATTTCCATCTCAAAACAAAGTTCCTTTTTCTGTCCATCTTCCATAGTCCAAATACTTGATCGTTCCAACTGAGGCAGTACTTTATCCTATAATGTAGGCATGTACCACTACATCAAAGGATATTTCCATCTCAAAACAAAGTTCCTTTTTCTGTCCATCTTCCATAGTCCAAATACTTGATCCTTCCAACTGAGACAGTACTTTATCCTATAATGTAGGCATGTACCTCTACATCAAAGGATATTTCCTCCTCAAAACAAAGTTCATTTTTCTGTCCATCTTCCATAGTCCAAATTCTTGATCGTTCCAACTGAGAGAGTACTTTATCCTATAATGTAGGCATGTACCACTACATCAAAGGATATTTCCATCTCAAAACAAAGTTCCTTTTTCTGTCCATTTTCCATAGTCCAAATACTTGATCGTTCCAACTGAGGCATTACTTTATCCTATAATGCAGGCATGTACCTCTACATCAAAGGATATTTCCATCTCAAAACAAAGTTCCTTTTTCTGTCCATCTTCCATAGTCCAAATACTTGATCGTTCCAACTGAGACAGTACTTTATCTTATGATGTAGGCATGTACCACTACATCAAAGGATATTTCCATCTCAAAACAAAGTTCCTTTTTCTGTCCATCTTCCATAGTCCAAATACTTGATCGTTCCAACTGAGGCAGTACTTTATCCTATAATGTAGGCATGTACCTCTACATCAAAGGATATTTCCTCCTCAAAACAAAGTTCCTTTTTCTGTCCATCTTCCATAGTCCAAATACTTGATCGTTCCAACTGAGACAGTACTTTATCCTATAATGTAGGCATGTACCACTACATCAAAGGATATTTCCTCCTCAAAAACACAGTTCCTTCTTCTGTCCATCTTCCATAGTCCAAATACTTGATCTTTCCAACTGAGACAGTACTTTATCCTATAATCTAGGCATGTACCACTACATCAAAGGATATTTCCATCTCAAAACAAAGTTCCTTTTATCTGTCCATCTTCCATAGTCCCAAATACTTGATCGTTCCAACTGAGACAGTACTTTATCCTATGATGTAGGCATGTACCACTACATCAAAGGATATTTCCATCTCAAAACAAAGTTCCTTTTTCTGTCCATCTTCCATAGTCCAAATACTTGATCGTTCCAACTGAGGCAGTACTTTATCCTATAATGTAGGCATGTACCTCTACATCAAAGGATATTTCCTCCTCAAAACAAAGTTCCCTTTTCTGTCCATCTTCCATAGTCCAAATACTTGATCGTTCCAACTGAGACAGTACTTTATCCTATAATGTAGGCATGTACCACTACATCAAAGGATATTTCCTCCTCAAAACACAGTTCCTTCTTCTGTCCATCTTCCATAGTCCAAATACTTGATCTTTCCAACTGAGACAGTATTCTATCCTATAATGTAGGCATGTACCACTACATCAAAGGATATTTCCATCTCAAAACAAAGTTCCTTTTTCTGTCCATCTTCCATAGTCCAACTACTTGATCGTTCCAACTGAGGCAGTACTTTATCCTATAATTTAGGCATGAACCACTACATCAAAGGATATTTCCTCCTCAAAACAAAGTTCCTTCTTCTGTCCATCTTCCATAGTCTAAATACTTGATTGTTCCAACTGAGACAGTACTTTATCCTATAATGTAGGCATGTACCACAACATCAAAGGATATTTCCATCTCTAAACAAAGTTCCTTTTTCTGTCCATCTTCCATAGTCCAACTACTTGATCGTTCCAACTGAGGACAGTACTTTATCCTATAATGTAGGCATGTACCACTACATCAAAGGATATTTCCTCCTCAAAACAAAGGTCCTTTTTCTGTCCATCTTCCATAGTCCAACTACTTGATCGTTCCAACTGAGGCAGTACTTTATCCTATAATGTAGGCATGTACCACTACATCAAAGGATATTTCCTCCTAAAAACAAAGTTCATTTTTCTGTCCATCTTCCATAGTCCAAATACTTGATCATTCTAACTGAGACAGTACTTTTATCCTATAATGTAGGCACATACCACTACATCAAAGGATATTTTCTCCTCAAAACAAAGTTCCTTTTTCTGTCCATCTTCCATAGTCCAAATACTTGATCGTTCCAACTGAGGCAGTACTTTATCCTATAATGTAGGCATGTACCACTACATCAAAGGATATTTCCTTCTCATAACAAAGTTCCTTTTTCTGTCCATCTTCCATAGTCCAAATACTTGATCCTTCCGACTGAGACAGTACTTTATCCTATAATGTAGGCATGTACCACTACATCAAAGGATATTTCCTCCTCAAAACAAAGTTCCTTTTTCTGTCCATCTTCCATAGTCCAAATACTTGATCGTTCCAACTGAGACAGTACTTTATCCTATAATGTAGGCATGTACCACTACATCAAAGGATATTTCCTCCTCAAAACAAAGTTCCTTTTTCTGTCCATCTTCCATAGTCCAAATACTTGATCATTCCATCTGAGACAGTACTTTATCCTATAATGTAGGCATGTACCACTACATCAAAGGATATTTCCTCCTCAAAACAAAGTTCCTTTTTCTGTCCATCTTCCATAGTCCAAATACTTGATCGTTCCAACTGAGACAGTACTTTATCCTATAATGTAGGCATGTACCACTACATCAAAGGATATTTCCTCCTCAAAACAAAGTTCCTTTTTCTGTCCATCTTCCATAGTCCAAATACTTGATCTTTCCAACTGAGACAGTAGTTTATCCTATAATGTAGGCATGTACCACTACATCAAAGGATATTTCCTCCTCAAAACAAAGTTAATTTTTCTGTCCATCTTCCATAGTTCAAATACTTGATCGTTCCAACTGAGGCAGTACTTTGTCCTATAATGTAGGCATGTACCACTACATCAAAGGATATTTCCATCTCAAAACAAAGTTCCTTTTTCTGTCCATCTTCCATAGTCCAAATACTTGATCCTTCCAACTGAGACAGTACTTTATCCTATAATGTAGGCATGTACCAACTACATCAAAGGATATTTCCATCTCAAAACAAAGTTCCTTTTTCTGTCCATCTTCCATAGTCCAAATACTTGATCCTTCCAACTGAGGCAGTACTTTATCCTATAATGTAGGCATGTACCACTACATCAAAGGAT
>NC_090767.1:47073220-47078220 GCF_036898095.1 Palaemon carinicauda
AATAACTGCCTATTGCGTGCATCAACAACGTAGCCTATGTTATAGATAGCCATTTTTTTCAAGGACCCATGCTAACATAACGACGATTTACCCAACATCAACCAACAATTTTTATTTGTATCCACAACTTACATCGTAGTATACTAACAAAATCCTAAAAAAAAAGAATGACTACACTTTTCTCCAATGAATATTTGGATCTTGATTTACGAAATACCATTCGAAGAATAAAATTAAAAACACAGAATATTAATCAAAATTTCTATGCAGATAAAGCAGGAATGAAAGAAAAAAATATATATAGAATTAATGATACTATTATAATAATGACAGAAATATGAATTTTGTACTGGTTATCTTAGCAATAGCAGGGATCAGTCCTAAAGCCTTTACATACTTTTCATTCGATGACGATGCAAATAATCTTCATCTGTATCAAATCTCCTCCAGAGCTTTAGGCTATAAGATTCATGTCTTTATGCCTCCAATGCAACCCCCCCCCCCTCCCTCCCCTCTGTCCCCCTGCCTAGAATAACCCCCTTCCCATCATGGATCAGCTTAATTATTAGTTAATGTCTATTACGACAGCACATAACTATATGTCTACAAATGCTTGTTCGAGCATAGCAAAGGAACAGTAGCATACCTCCAATAACACCCAATTCAACTGTAGACTCTATTCCAAGGTATAGATTTGTGCACCGCCTCCCAAAATATTTAATTTTTTCGGTCCTTTCTCTTTTCTTTATACAACACTAAGGCTAACTTTAAAACACAGATTTCCTCGTTATAACTAATAAGAATTACTTTGCAGAAAATATAATTGATATTCAAATAAACAGATTATATTCGACAGCAATACTTTCCCATCGAACGCGTGATTTATTCATTTCATTGTAATTCCTATACAGAGTCATCTTCGTGCCAATTCATAAAAGTTTAACACCTACTGAATATCAAAGAAAACTCAATTTCTTTCTGAAAAATAGATGAAAGTAATGGCATGAAATGGAATCCCAACAGACCCAGACAAGCCGCCGTTTAACTGGTGCATCAAATATAAAGCGCACAAACTATTTCTGGAACTAGTAACTGGTGAACTATGAGAAGTTGTAGTGATCTTGGCGAAGAGAAAACGGAACGATCTTCTCAGTATACTTCAAGTTGTGACCACAATCGTGACATTATAAAGAGATGGGATTGTGTAACAAGCATACTACGTTACTCGTAGTCTGTGGTAAATAAATAATGATTATAATGAATGAAATATGATCAGCAATGAAGATGAATTATGGATTTTGAAGTTACCTTATACTAAGCACAGGTTTGAGTCACACAAATAATAAGCTTTAATAAATTATTAGTGCCGTTTCCTAAAACACATTTTGAAAGGTTTTGTATAGGACAGATTGCCCAAAACAAGTTATCGACTAGTGACCTCCTATGAAAATTGCATCCTGGATGAAAAGGAACAAGAAATTTCGAAGTTGCCACTACAGTTCTGCTATATTGAATAAAATAAAGTCCAATTTTCTAATAGCATTCTTGTTAATCCCTCAACCCCTCGAAAAAAAAAAAAACCAGCAGCTACTTACATACATACATACATATACCAAGGCACTTCCCCCAATTTTGGGGGGTAGCCGACATCAACAAAAGAAACAAAACAAAAAAGGGGACCTCTACTCTCTACGTTCCTCCCAGCCTGACAAGGGACTCAACCGAGTTCAGCTGGTACTGCTAGGGTGCCACAGCCCACCCTCCCACATTATCCACCACCGATGAAGCTTCATAATGCTGAATCCCCTACTGCTGCTACCTCCGCGGTCATCTAAGGCATCATTATTAAGATGGCTATTAAAAAACTTAGCATCTTTCCATCTGAACGGGATTTGTTAGAGAAGACGAAACTATACGTTCATCTAAATCTCTGTGATGATCTACATTCTTCAAAATGTTTACTCAAATTCTCTCAATTGTGTAGGTGTTGCGATGAATCGGAAAGTTTGACAAAAGCAGACAGCCTAATATATCGCTATATCAAATGTTGATTAAAATTCGTTCGATCTTATAAGGAAAAGGTCACAATAACGAGGTAAGCGAGGCAGACAAATTGATACACAGATGGGTAGATCAAGAGACAGACAAGAAGACCTCCCTTCAGAGCACTTCTTTGAAGATGGGTATAATATACCTTTGTATCAGGTTTGAATGAAATCTCTTCGCCCATGAACGAAAAATTTCGATGATAAAGTAAATAAACGGACTTTGTTGGTGTCCCATAAATAAAGTTGGGATTGGGTCTGCAGTGAATCTAATGTATGACGTGTTGGGATAGGTCCTATGAGGTATTTCCCTTTAAATACAGTATATCAATACAAGATGGTCTACCTTTGTTTCCAATTTCAATAGATGCCTTCAACTGTGTAACAGGAGTTGTGTAACAAACACACCAATGGCTGGAAGAACCGAGATAGACAGCCAGGTCCCCTACTTTTCGATTGATGACTAACAAGGATATGTCGTAAACGATCATAAAAACGCGTGGACAACAACAGATATTTTTAATAGGAAATTCAATGAGAAAAATTTATCCAGTTTCCACCGGGAAACAGGAATTCATATCATTGGAGGAGAAAGGTCACTTGCTAAGGATCCTGAAGAGAACACTCGACAAAAACAGAAGCCAAAAGCCCATGAAAGATGAGATCGGCGATGAGTAGGTGGGGAATGTGGGATGGATGGAGGGGAAGAAAGGAACATACAAAAATGGGTGTGCCAAAGAAAGGGTCACATTACGTAGAGAGAGAGAGAGAGAGAGAGAGAGAGAGAGAGAGAGAGAGAGAGAGAGAGAGATGAAACTAAATGAAGAAATGCGGGAAATGGAGGATGGAAAAAGACAAGCCATTTTTTTCATACAAACCTATGGATATTGAAAGTTTTACGAAGTGAAGATTCTCAAGAAAAAAAAAATTCCAAAGACAATTGAGTTTAGAGGACAATATAAGGCATAAGATGTGTGAGAGTACCATTGAATATCTAAACGACGGAGTAGAAAAATAATGTAAAGAAATAGATAATAAAAGGAAAAAAATAGTTGAAAAAGAGGAATAAGAGGCCATTACTGGGGTATGGCTTTCATAGAAGACGAAGATAAGGACAGAAGGAGGTAAGAGGGGTGGGGGTGGGGGTGGGGGGTGGGGGTGGGGGTGGGGGGAGAGGGGAGGGGGTGGGGGAGGTGGGGGGAGGGGGAGGTGGGGGGGAGGGGAGGGGAAGGGAAGAAGCTAGAAAATGAATATAGCAAGGTTGCGGAGGAGAAGGAATTGTGACCAAAAGTGTGTTGCCGTGTACCTTAGGATGTCCTATGAATAGCTTGTTAGAGCTGTCCTATGAATAGCTTGTTAGAGCTGTCCTCTCTCTCTCTCTCTCTCTCTCTCTCTCTCTCTCTCTCTCTCTCTCTCTCTCTCTCTCCACCCTAAAAATATACAAATGTTAACAGAAGTTGCAATCACTTATGTCTCCCAAAGGTTAGAGGATCTGTTTTATCCAATCTGTTTAAAAATACTTCTGACCTTGAGTAACTGAATATTGTCTTCTTTATCAGTTGTGTCGTTAATCAAATCCTTTTCATATTCGTATCATTTCTTTGGCATTTATTAATCTGAAGTTTAACTGCTCACTTGTATGTTTCTGTTGCTGAACGACATCCTGTTTTACATATGATTTTAATAATAACTTTTCTCAATCTACTAGTTATCGATACTAAATCTAACGTAAGAAGCATAAACATACGTATAGCTTTTGATATGGGGTTCAAAGACCATGCTGTGAGATACAATGATTAGTTCTATTTTTCCTGATCTAGATAAGAAAAAAAATTGTCCAACTTTTCGGGGGACTTTGGAATGCCCAAAAAATATTGACATCATTGTTGACAACAAAATAAAACCAGAACTATCGTCACATCCTCTTTCATTATCCAAGTGGTCTGAAGATGTCCAATTCGCATAAAAAATGAATATTTCGGGGAAAATGTCTTAAAGCTGCTGAGGTTTGACGAGTACCCAGCCATAACCGAAAGGAGGAACCGAGGACATTATGCAATTCTTAAAATAAAGATGAACCACTTTGTTTTATCAGTGAATAATATAATCAAAGTTGTAACATTTTATAAGAAATTACAACAAGATTAAACGAAAAAATACTTCAATTAAGAAGTCTTAATGTTTTGAAGATGAGTACTAAAGTTTTTTTCTTAAAACTGAATAATATTTCAGGGATTTTACTTCAACATTAAGTACCCGAAATGCAACCACATTGAATATAAAACCATTGAAATACAAAATGAACTCATTATAGGAATTGATGGAGACGAGAATTTCCGAAAAGGGAAAAATAAATAGCAACGTTGCCTTCTAAAAAATGCTACCAATCACAAAAGATTAAGTAGATAATAGGCCCACAATAGAAAAAGAAGGATTATTTAATAACCAAACAATTTGTCCTTTAAAGATCAAGATTTACATAGCGGATAAGAGCAAATATATGTAGTTGAACGGTGACGGTTTTTTTTTCTGGGGGGGGGGGGAGAGTGTAAAGTATTGGAGTTTAAGATATCGCGATATATATTATAGTAAAATAGCAGATGCTAACCATTGACCAGGGTTCTATTCTCACTTTTATTTACCAACTCACATACCTCTCCTATCATATGCTGTATATCTTTCCGGTTACGCCCAGTTCTCCCCCGTACCGGAGGGGAAAAAAAAAAAAAAAAAAAAAAAAAAAAACAAAACAAAAGGAGTGATCGTACCATGATGAGAAGGGGGTGCGTGTGCGTGCATATCTATCTAAATATTCTGCCATCATTTTTTATGGGTAGCGTACACTGGTAATTATATATATATATATATATATATATATATATATATATATATATATATATATATATATATATATATATATATATATATATACACACACACACACACACACACATA
>NC_090767.1:47093220-47095720 GCF_036898095.1 Palaemon carinicauda
AGTGTACCCTCAAGCAAGAGAACTCTAACCCAAGACAGTGGAAGGCCATGGTACAGAGGCTATAGCACTACCCAAGACTAGAGAACAATGGTTTGATTTTGTAGTGTCCTTCTCCTAGAAGAGCTGCTTACCATAGCTAAAGAGTCTCTTCTACCCTTACCAAGAGGAAAGTAGCCACTGAACAATTACATTGCCGTAGTTAACCCCTTGGGTGAAGAAGAATTGTTTAGTAATCTCAGTGTTGTCAGGTGTATGAGGACAGAGGAGAATCTGTAAAGAATAGGCCAGACTATTCGGTGTCTGTGTAGGCAAAGGGAAAGAACCGTAACCAGAGAGAAGGATCCAATATGGTACTGTCTGGCCAGTCAAAGGACCCCCTAACTCTCTAGCGGTAGTATCTCAACGGGCGGCTGGTGCCCTGGCCAACCTACTACCTAGGCTATATGCACCAGAATATGCTTTTCATTTTCAGGAGAGCACATATATGATAGATAAATAAGTAAATAAATATAAATATATATATATATATATATATATATATATATATATATATATATATATATATATATGTGTATATATGTATATATATGTATATATATATATATATATATATATATATATATATATGTATATATATATATATATATATATATATATATATATATATTACACACATATATATATATATATATATATATATATATATATGAACATATATCACAAGCACACGTGATTTTATATATATATATATATATATATATATATATATATATATATATATATATATATATATATATATATATATATATATATATATATACACACACACACATATATATATATATATATATATATATATATATATATATATATATATATATATATATATGAAGAATAAAATATTCCGCTAGGAAAAATATCAAATCTGTTAGGTCGAAAAGAAAGTTTATTCTAATAAAACAAAAGACACATGACTCGAAAAAATCATTTGCCCGAAGTAAAAAAAAAATTTTATTGTCCAAAAAAAAAGTTACTCCCAGTATTGTCCATACCAAGACTGAGTTTCTGCTGGGACAGAAAAACTACCGGAAGAGAGGTTACAAATTGAATCACAATCTTAAAGCTGTTACGATTGCAAACACTTACACCTGTAGAAAAAAAACCATCTTGAAATATCGTAGACGGGAAACGTCTTAATTGTAAAAAAAAAAAATATTATTGCTATTAAAAGCTCTTATCACGAAAGAGAAGGACACAAAAACGCACGGACGAAAGCAGAGAGAGAGAGAGAGAGAGAGAGAGAGAGAGAGAGAGAGAGAGAGAGAGAGAGAGCGCGCAGGGAAGGTAAAAAAAAAACGTACGGACGAAAGCAGAGAGAGAGAGAGAGAGAGAGAGAGAGAGATGCTACAATCCAAATTTAACTGTGTAAGAATTATGAATGAAAATAAAAATGATCAAATCTTCAACAAGATTATGACCTCTTATTTACGTATGTGAGTAGTCAACTACCGAAATAAAAATTTCCTCCTAAGAGTGAAACGAAATTCTATCAATTATTATTATTATCCATAAATATATCACATCCAAAAGAGGCAAGATCCTCTCTTCAACCACAAAAACAAGGAAATAAACGTTAGACAAAACACCACCATCTGTAGTTCACATTTCTTATGTTCCCTGAATACTGGACTGCTCTTTGCTAAAAAGTGGTCTCTTACGAGTCGCTTGGCATTTGACGATCTTCAAATTCTAAGACTACAACCAAATGAAGTTTGATTACAAGATAATTACAGAGGGATCATTGCGTAATTGAAGCTCCTGGATAACACACACACACACACACACACACACACACACACACACACACCTCCTCCTCATTTCTCTGACTGGCCAATCCCCCTCCCCCCCTTCATTTCCCTTCTTGGCTAATCTCCTCCTCCTCCTCATTTCTCTGCTTGGCTAATTCCCTGCCTCCCTCCTCTCTGCTTGTCTAACCCCTTCCTCCTCTCTCTTCTTGGGCTAGTCCCCCCCCCTCTCTCTCTCTCTCTTCCTCTTCTCCTTCCCCCTCCAACTCTATCGAAGAAAAGCAAGCCTGCATAACTAAAGTGTAAAACAGGTAGACCACTGTGGACAATTCCTCATTTGTAAAATGCCTTCAAAATATCGTCGTATGAAGAATAATAACGAACCTAAAAGCAACACTGAGAACAATTTATAAAGAATAGAAAGCTAGAGGAAGAGAAAGGCGATAATGATACCCTCTTAAGAGAATCTCTTATTATTAAAGTGAACCCGACATATATCTCACGCATGAAGAAAGGCCGAAATACATTACCGATGGTACTAATCAATTCGAGATGGGAAATCGATCGTCGATAAGAAGCAATTCGTTTAGGATGGAAATGACATCGACAAAGGGGCTCCCCCAACAATCTAATGGTATCAGTGTGAGACACGATAGAAAAAGCCTTCCCTTTCCAGAACAGAAGCTCCCAAAAAC
>NC_090767.1:47098220-47100720 GCF_036898095.1 Palaemon carinicauda
AGGAAAGCAGATACTTCAGCATTTGGACAGTTTATTGGCTAAGCTTTCGGGAACCTCCCTTCTCATAATAATCTAGAAAAAGCCCGTCAATCAATTCAAAATATTGCCCATGAAGCTTATTCCTCTTTAAAGTCACCTACATGGTTTCCATTTTTCAAGAAAGAAGATTTTAATATTTTAAAGTCTTTATCACTACGTAGTGATATCATTTTATGTCGCCCTGACAAGGGTAAAGGTGTGGTGCTTCTCAATAAACAGGATTATACCGACAAAATGCTTCACATTCTTTCAGACAACAGTAAATTTTGTGAAATTGGGTCTCCAGAATTTAGTTTGATTTATAAAGTAGAGGACAAAATCAACCGTAACCTTAAACAACTCAAAGATGAATCCTTTTTATCAGAAGAAACATACCGTTCCTTGTACAGCACTGGTTCATCCTTCAGCGTTTTGTATTGTTTACCCAAGGTTCACAAAGCTGACATACCATTACGTCCCATTCTGGCTGCTTACAACTCCGCTAATTTTGGTATAGCTAAATTTTTAGTCCCTCTACTCAGTGATCTCACTTCCAATGCTTACACCTTGCAAAACTCATCTCAGTTTGTACCTCATATTCTCCAGCAAGATCCGAATAGTTTTATGGTCAGTTATGATGTTACCTCTTTATTTACTAATATTCCACTATCAGAAACAATAGACATTATTTTAACTAGACTATTTCCCAACCCAACTTCCTCATTTCATGGTTTTAACGTTAACTCTTTTAGAAAATTACTTGAACTTGCCGTAACAGAAACTTACTTTATTTTCAATAACAAAGTTTACAAACAGGTCGATGGTATGGCAATGGGTTCTCCCTTGGGCCCTACCTTTGCAAATATATTTATGTGCCACCTAGAAAAGTTGTTCATTGATCAGTGCCCTGTGTCCTTTAAACCCCTATTTTATAGACGTTATGTCGATGATACATTTGTTCTTTTTAGAGATAGACACCATGCCACTTTGTTTTTAGAGTACATAAACTCATTTCATTCAAATATTAAGTTCACTTTGGACTCCGAACATAATGATCAACTTTCCTTTTTAGATATTAAGATTTCACGTTGTAATGGTGCATTTAGTACTGGCATTTTTAGAAAACAAACTTTTACAGGGCTTGGGTTAAACTTTTTTAGTCAATGTCCGATTTCATTTAAATTAAACTCTTGTAAAACATTAATTTTTAGAGCTTTTAATCTTTCTTCAGATTGGGGTAGATTCCACGAGGAAATAAAATTTTTTAAATCATATTTTATTAGGAACTGTTATCCATGTGACGTGTTTGATAAATTTACAAAACAGTTTTTAGATAACTTTTTTATTCCGAAAGCCACCGTACTAAACGTACCAAAGAAGCAAATGTATGTATCTCTACCATTTATATATAACTATAAAAATGTTAAATGTAAACTTGAGAAAGCTCTTTCTAATTTTTATCCATATGTTAATTTTAAGTTTGTATTAAAAAATCCACTATCCATAGGCAGCATGTTCACATTCAAAGACACTCTACCAGATTTGATGTGGTCCTCAATTGTTTATTTATACAATTGTCCTAAATGTAATTTAGGAACTTATATTGGTTGTTCCAACCGTCTCTTGGGGATCCGCATTGACTCTCATAGAGGAGTCAGTCACCGTACAGGTTGTATTTTAAATAAAAAAGAATTTTCTTCCATACGTAATCACACTCAAGAATGCAAGCAATTAATTAACTATTCTAATTTCAAAATACTAGCCCATTCACCCAATAGCTGTTCTCTACCTACCCTAGAATCACTTTTCATTAAACAGCGATCCCCTACTCTCAATCACTCAACAACCTCTGTTCCTTTACATATTGCCTAACGACTTTCCCCACTAATCTTCAAACCATTACTTACACGCTCTAACGTCTAAACCTCCCCGTCTTTCCATGTCTCAGTCTTGGATTTTTTCCATACTAGGTGTGTTTCTTTCTTATCCAGTTTATTTTATTTTGTCTTTTTTATTCCAGGTTATTTCTGTGTATTATTATTTTGATTCCCATATCTATGATGTCTTGTGAATTCTTATTTAAAGTTTTCTGTGTATTTGTTCTGATTTTGATATTGCTCTTTTCCTATATCATTCATTTAATGTTTTAATGTTTTAATTTTTAATTTGATTTATATGGTTTATTATTTTTTAGTATATTTCATCCACTTCATTTTTTAGGTATTTCGATGTATTTGTTATAATTCTTGCCTTTTTAACTGAATTTCATTGACTAAGGTAATGTCTATTGATATGTGTTTTAAATTCCCTTTTTAGCTCCGATGATGGGAAATGTTGTTCCCGAAAGCTTAGCCAATAAACTGTCCAAATGCTGAAGTATCTGCTTTCCTTCGCCTTTCTACTATATATATATATATATATATATATATATATATATATATATATATATATATATATATATGTATATATATAATGATAAATA
>NC_090767.1:47105720-47110720 GCF_036898095.1 Palaemon carinicauda
TATTTAATGACCAAACACCATTACTTTTTCTTAAAGACAGGACGAGTCTGCACTGATTATTTCTTTACCTTTAACAAACAGCTTACTTATATGAAATGATGAACTTTCATTACTCAGTAGTTTTAAGAATTAAAACCCCAGTGTTACATACTTACGATTAAAAACATCAATACAATTCACATCATGACATGAAAGACAACCTCAGTTATTTACATAAGATAAAAACATTCAGATAAAAGCTATATAGTTTTGCAAGGCTAACTAACCAGGCAAGCTGAACGGTGACAGGAGATATCAATCAAGACAGCTTAAGAATCTGCACAGGATGACATGGTGTGAACTCTCGGGGTTAGGCTATTCAGAATAAATGTTGACAAAAAGAGAACCTGGTATAAAGAGCACTGTGTACATATGATAGAAGACTGTAGAGAGAGAGAGAGAGAGAGAGAGAGAGAGAGAGAGAGAGAGAGAGAGGAGAGAGAATTTTTTTTTAACACTACGAAAGATAACTACACACTTATCACTCGCTTTCTAATCACTAATTAAATATTTTAGTAGCTTTGACAAATTATAATTCTGCTAATAATTCTAAAAGGAGTGTGCAGCTGCCAATTTCATGTCGTGTTCACCGTTTCTTTATGATATCGGAATGTAAACAAAGTACCCGGAGACCACCTCAAAATATCAAAAGACCCGCACCCGATCTCTACCCATAGATCTTTCTAAATCTCCTCCCATATAATATTATGCAAGATAAGAAACATCCGTTTCATCTCCATCTCTCTCTAAGGCACATCTCCCGAAGACGCAGATGAAACGAAGTGATGCTATCGTAGCCTCTGGATTATTTTTTCTCATAATAGAAGATACGCCATGGACGAGCTCTCGTGAAATTCTTTTTTAAGTTTTTACTTCTTTTATTATTATTATTATTATTATTAAATGCTAAGCTACAACCCTAGTTGGAAAAGCAGGATGCTATAAGCCCAGAGGCCCCAACAGGGAAAATAGCCAAGCGAGGAAAGGAAATAAATACAAATAAAATATTTTAAGTATAGTAACAACATTAAAATAAATATTTTCTATAAAAACTTTAACAAAACAAGAGGAAGAGAAACTAGATAGAAGTGTGCCCGAGTGTACCCTCAAGCTAGAAAATTCTAACCCAAGACAGTGGAAGGCCATGGTACAGAGGTTATGGCACTACCCAAGATTAGAGAGCAATGGTTTGATTTTGGAGTGTCCTTCTCTACCTGTTGTTTTGTTGAAGTTTTTTTATAGTTTTTATAGGAAATATTTATTTTAATATTGTTACTATACTTAAAATATTTTACTTTTCTTTATTTCCTTTACTCACTGGGCTATTTTCCCTGTTGGGGCCCCTGGGTTTATAGCATCCTGCTTTTCCAACTAGGGTTGTAGCTTAGCATTTAATAATAATAATAATAATAATAATAATAATAATAATAATTTATTGTCATTTCTTTATCTCCTTATTTCCTTTCCTCACTGGGCTATTTTCCCTTTTGGGGCCCCTGGGCTTATAGCATCCTGCTTTTCCAACTAGGGTTGTAGCTTAGCATTTAACAACAATAATAATAATAATAATAATAATAATAATAATAATAATTTATTATGTCATTTCTTTATCTCCTTATTTCCTTTCCTCACTGGGCTATTTTCCCTGTTGGGGCCCCTGGGCTTATAGCATCCTGCTTTTCCAACTAGGGTTGTAGCTTAGCATAATAATAATAATAATAATAATAATAATAATAATAATAATAATAATAATAATAATAATAATAATATTAATAATAACTAAGGCAGTCTGACTTCAGAGTATGTTGTAAGTGTAATATACAATCTAATACCTATAATTAAATGTTTAAAAAATTCTTTAAAACTGGAAAACTGACAGATTGTGGTTTTACAATATTCGATAGCTAGAATAATGGCAAGAGAATCACGTCAAATATTAAAATATACTATTATTTACGTTACCAAGCTACGCGTTCTTTAAAAGAATAAAAATGGAAACGAAGACCGAACAAATAAAAGATTTTCTTTAATTGCACATTATTAATAAATGAAGGTTACCAGATACTTGCTTCACTGCTACAAGACAAAATGTGTAAAAGTTACAATTTATTGCAAAAGTAAATTTCATCTATTCTATTTTACACTATTTATTCTAAAAAAAAAATTATTAAAATTTTTAACACATTGAGAAAATTAGTGTTCTGCTTTGTGTTAGGTTTTACTGATCCTTAACACTAATTACGCGTGACGAACCAAATATATTATATACTCGTTAATTAGAGACAGAGATTACTTGAAACTAAACATAGCAAAATCTATTTTATGAAGCTGAAAATGTTAGCAGACATTTTGTGTCTGATTTTATTTAACAGCATATATATATATATATATATATATATATATATATATATATATATATATATATATATATATATATATATATAATATATATATATAAATATATATATATATATATATATATATATATATATATATATATATATATATATATATATATATATATATATATATATATATATATATATATATATATATATATATATATATATATATATATATATATTTATACACATGCACATATATGTATACATAATATATATTACACACACACATATATATATATATATATATATATATTATATATATATTATATTATATATATATATATTATATATAGCGCCAACGTTATCCCTGCGTGTCGTAAGAGGCGACTAAAAGGGACAGGACGAGGGGGCTGGGAACCCCCTCTCCTGTATAAAAAATCCTGTGAGACAGCAACGAAGAGATGGAGCTGGGGGGAGAGTGACTGCTCCCCGCACTCTAGTTTTGGGGTGTTTGAATGTGCGTGGATGTAGTACGATAGAGAGTAAAAGATGTGAGATTGGAAGTATGTTTAGAAGTAGAAGGATGGATGTATTGGCCTTGTGTGAGACAAAGATGAAAGGAAAGGGTGAAGTGATGTTTGGTGAAATGTCTGGTAGAGTGTCTGGGATTGAAAGGGGAAGAGCGAGAGAGGGTGTGGCTTTATTGCTGAGTGAATGGATGACAGGTAAAGTAGTGGAATGGAAGGAGATATCATCTAGGTTAATGTGGGTAAGGGTTAGGTTGGGTAGGGAATGTTGGGCGTTTGTCAGTGCGTATGGGCCAGGTAGTGAGAAAAGTGAAGAAGAGCGGAATGAGTTCTGGAATGACTTAACTAGGTGTGTAGAAGGACTGGGTAGAAGGAATTATGTAGTTGTTATGGGTGACTTAAATGCTAGAGTGGGTGCTGGAGAGGTAGAAGGTGTAATTGGGAAGTATGGCGTACCAGGTGAAAATGAGAGTGGTGAGAGACTGGTAGATATGTGTGTTGAACAAGAGATGGTAATAAGTGCTAGCTTTTTTAAAAAGAAAGATAAAAATAAGTATACATGGGTAAGAGTGGCAAATGGAAGAGTAGTAGAAAGGGCATTGATGGATTATGTGTTGATAACTAAAAGAATGTTTGGAAGATTGAAAGACGTGCACGTGTTTAGGGGTATGGCTAATGGTATGTCTGATCATTTTTTGGTGGAAGGAAAATTAGTTGTAGCAAAAGAGTCGGGGAATAGAGTAGGTGGATGTAAAAGGGAGCTAGTGAGGGTTGAAGAGCTAATAAAACCGGGGGTAAAAAGTAAATATCAGGAAAGGTTGAAAATGGCATATGACGAGGTGAGAGTAAGAGAAACTGGTAATTTAGAGGAGGAGTGGAAGTTAGCAAAAGAAAATTTTGTTGGGATTGCAAGTGATGTATGTGGCAAGAAGGTTGTTGGAGGCAGCATGAGGAAGGGCAGTGAATGGTGGAATGAAGGAGTGAAGGTAAAAGTGGAAGAGAAAAAGAGGGCTTTAGAAGAATGGCTGCAGAGTAATAGTATAGAGAAGTATGAAAAATATAGAGAGCAAAAGGTGGAAGTAAAGCGCAAGGTACGTGAGGCAAAGAGGGCAGCTGACCTGAGGTGGGGTCAGGGACTGGGTCAGTCATATGAAGAGAATAAGAAGTAGTTTTGGAAAGAAGTGAAGAGAGTAAGGAAGGCCGGTGCAAGAATTGAAGAGACAGTGAAAGATGGAAATGGAAGGTTGTTAAAAGGAGAGGAGGCAAGGAAAAGGTGGGCGGAATATTTTGAAAGTTTGCTGAATGTTGAGGATGATAGGGAGGCAGATATAATTGCTGTTCCAGGTGTTGAGGTGCCAGTGATGGGAGATGAGAATGAGAGAGAGATTACAATAGAGGAAGTGAGGAGAGCACTAGATGAAATGAGAGTAGGAAAAGCATCTGGAATGGATGGTGTGAAAGCTGAGATGTTGAAGGAAGGGGGTGTGACTGTACTTGAATGGTTGGTGAGATTGTTTAATGTGTGTTTTGTGTTGTCAATGGTACCAGTAGATTGGGTCTGTGCATGTATTGTACCACTATATAAGGGTAAGGGAGATGTGCATGAGTGTTGTAATTCAAGAGGTATTAGTTTGTTGAGTGTAGTTGGAAAAGAGTATGTGAGAGTGCTGATTAATAGGATTAAGGATAAAACAGAGAATGCAATCTTGGAAGTACAGGGTGGTTTTAGAAGAGGTAGGGGTTGTATGAATCAGATTTTTACAGTTAGGCAGATATGCGAGAAATATTTAGCAAAAGGTAAGGAGGTGTATGTTGCGTTTATGGATCTGGAGAAAGCATATGATAGAGTTGATAGGGAAGCAATGTGGAATGTGATGAGGTTATATGGAGTTGGTGGAAGGTTGTTGCAAGCAGTGAAAAGTTTCTACAAAGGTAGTAAAGCATGTGTTAGAATAGGAAATGAAGTGAGTGATTGGTTTCCGGTGAGAGTGGGGCTGAGACAGGGATGTGTGATGTCGCCGTGGTTGTTTAACTTGTATGTTGATGGAGTGGTGAGAGAGGTGAATGCTCGAGTGCTTGGACGAGGATT
>NC_090767.1:47115720-47153220 GCF_036898095.1 Palaemon carinicauda
GGAATAAAACTTCTAGAATACTGTGTAGTATTGAGCCTCATGATGGAGAAGGCCTGGCTATTAGAATTAACTGCCTGCCTAGTTTTACGAACAGGAGAGAATTGTCCAGGGAGATCTGAATGTAAAGGATGGTCAGAGTTATGAAAAAGCTTATGCAACATTCAGCATAATGAACTAATTGAACGAGAGAGGGGGGAGGGAGAGAGGGGGGGGGAGGGAGAGAGGGGGGGGGGGTTGCGATAAACGAGGTTGGGGGTGGGTTGGAGGGAAGGAGGAGAGGAGAGAACTACACCGGTAATAAATAAATGAAATATGAATAACCAATAACCAATAATAATAAGAATAGGGAAGTGGGGAATATGGGGAATGGAAGAGTACCCCTGGATACAATCCAGTTTATAGCTCAAAGGCAGGTAGTCGGGAAGGGAAAGATTAAGGAAATAGGGAGAAAGAGAAGTACAGGAGAAGAAGAAAAGAGGGGGGCAGACCCTCTTGCGATATTAGGTAATTGGTATTAAGTAAGAAGCTAGTGTCCGTTGTAATATGAAATAGGAGCCGACATGATTAAATACAAAGCTCATTCGTGGTTCTTAAGATATATCTATTTATCTTCAAGATTATCTAACGGAAAGAGCATATAACCGAATTGTTGTTTTTATATAATGAGCAAAAATATTCAAAGGATTGATCTTGATTTTACGAGCGGTTAGTATACGAATCATTACAACATAAATATTTCAAAATCAATAAACAAAAGCCCCCTGTAGCCGCGGGGGCATAAAAACAATTAGAATAGCGCCAATGTTATCCCTGCATGTCGTAAGAGGCGACTAAAATCCTGCGAGACATCAACAAAGAGAAGTTTCATTTGTTTGATGTCAGCTACCCCCCAAAATTAGGGGAAGTGCCTTGGTATATGTATGTATAAACTGATATTCAGCATAAATATTTAATTAGCAAATCTAATTTTTCAAATCGAATATGTTTTCCTAAGTGTTAATATAAGATAAACTAACATACGGGAAAAAACAATAGAGGGTCAATGAAACTTGAGATTTCCGATAGCTCACTTTGGCCCCAGAGTTTTCATCGTTCAATTTCAGACCTTCCTGATCATCCAAAACATTCCTTTTCATTGTCATCACTATCATTATCATCATCATCATTTAAATCAGCACAAAAGCCCCAATAAATCAATATCACCATCATCATCATCACCCACCGTCTGCCCTACGCATCGGAAGACCTTTGCCTGGCCTAAAAAACACATTCCCTCACCATTACCATTATCACTATTGTCTCCATCACGCGCTGAAGGATCATCTCTAATGTTCATGACACCCTTTGGTCATCGTCATCAAAGTCATTGCCGTCAACTTCACCAGTCGAAGAACTTCTGTCTATAGGCTGGAGGAAGTTGGCAGCGGGCGCCATTCATTGCCGTAGTCCAAGGAAAAGGCTTATTATCCAATTCTATGTTTGCCTATATAAGAATATCTCTCTCTCTCTCTCTCTCTCTCTCTCTCTCTCTCTCTCTCTCTCTCTCTCTAAACAAACAAAATGTCAAAGGATTCAAATTGAACTACAGAACTCTATCATCATTCATGCACTGAATAGTCAGTTCACAAACACATACGTATATTGCATATTATATATAGTATATATGTGTGTGTAAGTATGTGTGTGTATATATGAACACATATATTTATATATAACGTTTCTCCAATAAATAAGTTTTAAGAAAAAAACCAGAGAGAGATCTAAAACAGACTCGAAGAATCAACGTTAATATACAAGACATAACATCAATCCTTATCGAAGCACACTTTTATTTTACTGGTTCTTAGAGGGTGATAGGAGGATAGATGTGAGAGAGGCAAGAGAGCGTGCTAGAAATAGGAATGAATGGCGAGCGATTGTGACGCAGTTCCGGTAGGCCCTGCTGCTTCCTCCGGTGCCTTAGATGACCGCGGAGGTAGCAGCAGTAGGGGATTCAGCATTATGAAGCTTCATCTGTGGTGGATAATGTGGGAGGGTGGGCTGTCTCCAACACAACCAAACCCTATCGCTTCTCGAAAGCTCTCACCTCCCTATCCTCATCCAAGGGACATTCCCCTAGCCAGAGACCCACCTTTACCCTACCACCCAGAGCACCCTACTCTTGACTCGTAGCTAAACTGTTTCTTCTCTGTTAATTCTTGTATAACTTCTCTAATTCTCTTGCTCTGTCGCACTTTTATTATTATTATTATTATTATTATTATTATTATTATTATTATTATTATTATTATTATTATTATTATTATTATTATTATTATTATTATTATCATCTGTGGTGGATAATGTGGGAGGGTGGGCTGTGGCACCCTAGCAGTACCAGCTGAACTCAGTTGAGTCCCTTGTTAGGCTGGGAGGAACGTAGAGAGGAGATGTGCCCTTTTTTTTGTTTTTGTTTCATTTGTTGATGTCGGCTAACCCCCAAAATTGGGGGAAGTGCCTTGGTATATGTATGTTGATTTGAGTAAAAACTTTCCAAAACTCGTAATAATTTTCTATTTTTTTTTTTATTTGTCCTGAGGAACATACCCCATTAGTTATTGCGAAATATACAATCTTCCGAAGATAATGACTTTCCTTTCAACTGATACAAAAAGACTATAAACAACTTATATGTACTTACACCAAGGCATTTCCCCCAATTTTTGGGGGTAGCCGACATCAACAAATGAAACAAAAACAAAAAGGGGACCTTTACTCTCTACGTTCCTCTCAAGGGACTCAACCGAGTTCAGCTGGTACTGCTGAACTTATAAACATATATAATTGGAAAATAGAAATAAATAAACAATAAATAAACAAGTAAATGAATGAAAGATTGAACCAAAAAAAAATTAAATCGAAATACATTCTAATATACAGTGTGCTTTACGATCAAACTGATTTAATAAGACAATAAATATAAAATATAAAAAAAAAACTAATAGTTTATCTTTGCATCCTTTACCTGCTAAGACTAATTTCTGTTACCAATGCCCTTCAGTCACAACTGAGAGAGAGAGAGAGAGAGAGAGAGAGAGAGAGAGAGAGAGAGAGAGAGAGAGAGAGAGAGACCTTCGTTACAGCAATATGAAGAACAATGGTATAAAGAACACATCTTTAATATGCTATAGATATTTCTATTTTGATTAAGTCAGTCTTTAGCTGGCACGGGCTCTTGCTTTGAGAGCAACCGTGATAAAGCTTATGTCAAATCTTGTTTAAATTATTATGCCAAAAACCACAATCATAAAATTTCTTCGACATTTCATCTTCTCTCTATTCGAATGCTATTATTATTATTATTATTACTACTATCCAAGCTACAACCCTAGTTGGAAAAGCAAGATGCTATAAGCCCAGGGGCTCCAACAGGGAAAAATAGCCTAGTGAGGAAAGGAAATAAGGAAATAAATAAATGAAGAGAACAAATTAACAATAAATCATTCTAAAAAAGTAACAACGTCAAAACAGACATGTCAGATATAAACTATTAACAACATCAAAAACAAATATGTCATAAATAAACTATAAAAAGACTCATGTCCGCCTGGTCAACAAAAAAGCATTTGCTCCAACTTTGAACTTTTGAAGTTCTACTGATTCAACTACCCTAAGATTAGGAAGATCATTCCACAACTTGGTCACAGCTGGAATAAAACTTCTAGAGTACTGCGTAGTATTGAGCTGATTATCAGTGATGGAATGTCCATCTTGACATTGGAATTTACAGCATTTGCCGAGGAGATGACGTCGCTGATCCAAGACACTTTGAGCGGAATTATATTCGATTTTTATGACCAACAGATGGAGTCACTTCTTTTTAATAAACAGACAGAACAAACTCGATCTTACAACACCAACATACAAAACTAAGCAATTTAGTCACCTGGTAGAGTCAATAATGTCATAACCGAAAATTCAGGCGACACTTTCTTTGTCATACAAGGCTTTAAAAAATGCTACATATATAAAGTGAACTATAGACTACAATAGGAAAAGAATGGCCCTGCATGTCACATCTTGAAATAGACCTCAATATAAGAGGATCTACAGACATATTTTTGTACAGCTGGAATTTCTCTATAGACGAGAACTTATGGTAAAAAAAAATCTTGGAAAAGGTCTGATACACTCCTACGTCAAATTGGAATACCATAAGGAATGCAGAGAAATGACGACGAATACGTCTAATGAGAGAGAGAGAGAGAGAGAGAGAGAGAGAGAGAGAGAGAGAGAGAGAGAGAGAGAGAGAGAGAGAGTCATCCTTTGAGATCAAAGATGAGCTTACAAGAAAAATATGAACAAACATGATCACATCAAAGATATATTACAGGGTTTTACCCAGTAATAAACCGGGGCTGATACAGATGTGCCAATCTGGGCTAGAGAAAATTAGGTAACATAAAAAAGTGGCATAATGAGGATAGAAGGAACACACAAGAAAGCATGCACTAACTAGGAGAAAAAATGACTCGGGATGAAAAATACCTCTGTCCTTGCAATCTTCACAAATATCAATACAAAAACAGCTGGTTCTCCTCTCGACCACTTGAGCCAGCTCTACTAAAGACTGGGGAATGAAAGTAAATCAAATATTCTGGCTACGTTCCTCATGGTAAGGGTAAAAGAGACTCTTCAGCTATGGTATGAGTTCTTCTAGAAGAAGGACACTCCCATACCAAACCATTGTTCTCTAGTCTTGGATATTGCCATAGCCTCTATACCATGGTCTTCCACTATCTTGGATTAGTTATCTTTCTGAAGTGGACACTCGGGCGCCCTGCTGTATCTTAATTTCTCTCTCTTTTTTTTTTGAAGTTTTATAATATATATATGAAAGATACAATTTAATGTTATTACTTTTCTTAAAGTATTTTATTTTGATTGTCTATCACTTCTCCTGTAGTTTATTTATTTCATTGTTTCCATTCCTCGCTGGGCTGAAGGGGTGAAAATGGGGTATGTTGTGGGGTGAAAATAGGGTGAGGGTGAAACCGAAAATGAGGTGAAGCCAAAAATGGGGTGAAGGTGAAAATGGGGTGAAGGGTGAAAATGGGTTGAAGGGGTGAAAATGGGTTGAGGGGTGAAAATGGGGTGAGGGGTGAAAATGGGGTGAGGGGTGAAAATGGGGTGCGGGGTGAAAATGGGGTGCGGGGTGAAAATGGGGTGCGGGGTGAAAATGGGGTGCGGGGTGAAAATGGGGTGAGGGGTGAGGGGTGAAAATGGGGTGCGGGGTAAAAATGGGGTGAGGGGTGAGGGGTGAAAATAGGGTGAGGGGTGAAAATAGGGTGAGGGGTGAAAATAGGGTGAGGGGTGAGGGGTGAAAATAGGGTGAGGGGTGAGGGGTGAAAATGGGGTGAGGGGTGAGGGATGAAAATGGGGTGAGGGGTGAAAATGGGGTGAGGGGTGAAAATGGGGTGAGGGGTATAAATGGGTAAAAATGGGGTGAGAGATGAAAGGGTAAAAATGGGGTGAGAGATGAAAGGGTAAAAATGGGGTGAGAGATGAAAGGGTAAAAATGGGGTGAGGGAAGAAAGGGTAAAAATGGGGTGAGGGATGAAGGGGTAAAAATGGTGTGAGGGATGAAGGGGTAAATATGGGGTGAGGGATAGATCGTAAAAGTAGTATTTAGTGAATTTGAACGAAGTACGAGTGTTCAATTTATCACAAAGATATTTAACACATCGGTATGAGAGAGAGAGAGCGAGAGAGAGAGAGAGAGATAAGCACGCAGTAATATTAAAACTATTACTACAAACTTATTACAATGTCCGAAACCGTCAACTACCACCCATGTGTACCATGTTCAAGAGAACTCATCTTTTATGAGGTTTTTATCTTCTCGGGATTTGTTAACGAAAAGTCACATTCAAAATTCGCTAAATATAGTCGCATATATATATATATATATATATATATATATATATATATATATATATATATATATATATATATATATATATACATATATATATACATATATATATATATATATATATACATATATATATATATATATATATATATATATATATATATATATATATATATATATATATATATATACCTACCTATACATTTATATATATATACCTATACATATACAGTCAGCGCGGATCGCTGTGTCCAGGTAGGGGGCCGGACACAGCGTTCCGCGCAAATCGGAGGCATGGGGTTTATCGGGGAAAAAATTGACTGGGACAAATTGACTAATTGGCATCTTTTTATACAAGTTAGCATCTACATATCTGCGTTGGTGGAAGCTAGCCAATGTGTTTCCTGTAGTCGTGGAGTGAGGTTGTATCAGGTTGAGAGGGCCGAGTTGCAATCGTTCTTTTGTGAGTTCGAGCGGCATTTTTGTGTATCAAACCCCCCCCCCCGTGATGTCTAGACCCCGTACAAGTCACGATGACATTGTTAGAGTGATAACCTGTCATAATTTAGGTCAGCAAACGAAGGAAATCGTCAAGAATACTGGCGTGAACGAGAGGACAGTGAGGCGCTTGGTGGCGAAGTACAAGGCAGGAGGTAGCGCCGAGGTCCCTTCTCACTCCCAGGCTGGTTCCCCTCCCCGGAAGATTCCTGATCGTACTTTACATATATTAAAGCGAACCCTAGAAGAAAATCCAACATTAACAGCTAAGCAACTTAAAGAACAGAACCCTAAATTGTTGAGCGACGTCAGTGTTCGTACGATTCAGGAAAACCTGTCGAAGCGCCTCGACTTCGAGAAAGTGATCGCGCGAAAGAAGCCCGCTATAACTTTGAAACAAAGGCAGAGGAGGGTTGCTTTTGCCAAGACATACAAGGATTGGACCTTGGAGCAGTGGCGTAGTGTCTTGTGGAGTGACGAAGCGACCTTTTGTGTGAGTGAGACGACCGGGAAAAAAGTGTGGCGGCGAAAGGGGTCAGATCCTCTTAAGCCTAATCTCACGGCCAAGACAGTTAAGCACCCAGCATCGCTTATGGTCTGGGGTTCGTTTGCCTACGGTGGTGCCCCAAGCCTTGTTGTTTTGCCTAAAGGCATAACGGTTAATGCTGACCGCTATTTGAACATTTTAAAAGACAATTTAGCAGATTGTTTTGCGGCTACAGGAGCTGAAATTTTTCAGCAGGACGGTGCCCCTTGCCATACAGCTAAAAAAGTGAAAAAGTGGCTGGAAAATAGCGAAGTGAACTATATTCCTGATTGGCCAGGTCAAAGTCCTGATATTTCGCCCATTGAGAACCTTTGGGCGATATTTAAAGCCCGCCTTCGTAAAGAAGTGACAACAAACGTGACACTTCTCGAGGCGGCGCTCCATAAGGTGTGGGCGGAAATACCTGCTGAAATACTCTAAAACCTCACCGATAGTGTTCCTCGACGACTTTTGGAGGTCAAGAAGAGGAAAGGCTACCCTATAGACAAGTAGCAGGGATATTGGTGAGTGTTCCATTAAATTCTTATTGATTTATATTGTGTATTAGTGTAGATAGGGGGGGGGACCAAAATGAATGCACGGCGGATGCTGCCCGGACACAGCGATCCGCGCTGACTGTATATATACCTATACATATATATATACATATATATATATACATATATATATATATATATATATACATATATATATATATATATACATATATATATATACATATATATATATATATATGTATATATGTATACATGTACATATATATATGCATACATATATACATACATATATACATATATACATACATATATATATATGTATACATATATATATATATATATATATATATATATATATATATATATATATATATATATATATATATATATATATATATATATATACAGATTATATATATATATATATACAGATATATATATATATACATATATATATACATACATATATATATACATATATATATACATATATACATATGTATACATATATATACGTATATATATACATATATATATTTATATACATATATATACATATATATATATATATATATATATATATTCATATATATACATATATATTCATATATATATACATAGAGAGAGAGAGAGAGAGAGAGAGAGAGAGAGAGAGAGAGAGAGAGAGAGAGAGAGGTTTCAACTCCATAACTGCCTTCAAATGCCCCTACATTACCCGCAAAACCAAAATATAATAAATTATTACCAACAATTTTTAAACAACAATCAAGTTTCCTAAGCCCCTCGCTCGTCAAGTTATTTAAATAGTTGCTATCAATGACTCAGGAATCGAAACATCGACATAAAAAAATCGTATCCAAGGTTAATACTTACGTTTTTAGGAGTCTCTTCTTAACAACTGCTACGACAAAACTGCTTCAGTACCATGGTTTGTCTGAAAAATAAAATCAAGCTGTTACAACGACAGAGTAAATAGGTAAATGGGTTTCATTACTAAATAAAAAATGCAAATGTAATCGACCTAGTTTCTTATATAAGCCCCTATTAGTCTACGCTAAACCAACAAAGTCCGTCCAAATATCATCTCGAATTCAAAGTAGCATAAACATTTTGCTTCATACTACCGCTTCCGGAAATATATATTATTATACTGTATTGTATATACGAATAAAAAATAAAGCTATCTATTTGCTTTTTATATTTCTCTCTCTACATGTTATGGGTTAAATCTTGACAACCTATGGGAGTTATTAGCAGAAAACAATTTCAAAAGAATTTTCCTCACGAAGCAAGAGAAAATAAATTTGAAACATAATGGGCTTCGATATAAATAAAGCAAGCCCCAAAAAGATGAAAATAAAAGGAAAGGTGAACAAAAATTAAATTGCAAACAATAGGTTTCGATATGAAAAAAAAAGAAAAAAAAAGTCGAAAATAAAAAAATAGATAAACGGCAAATAAAAACAATTTAAATAAATCAGAAGTAAAACAAAAAAATGAAAAAGAGAAGTTTGTTCACAGCCGTGTTTGTGTGGCAGTCTGCATAATCCTAATTATGCTCTCTGGGCTTTAGGCGAATAAGGGCCTCGTGTTTTTCCCCCTGAGAGTTTCTCGGAACGATCAAAGGGGAGAAAAATCCACGGATATGCCAATCAATTTATTGAAAAAGTTTCTGAATTTATAACCACTGAAGATGTTAACATATTGATTCCAGCTAAAGTTAATACGCGGGTGTAGAAGAACCCAACTTGATTGTTATGAAAATGAACGCTCTTAAATTGGGCATATTTAGGGGAATGTTGCAGCTGAAGGTGGTTTTACCGCTAATGCAAGATTTATGAAGGTGTGTTGGTCGTGTATATAAAGTGAAGTGAACAGTTGACAGAGTGAAATTGTGTTGATTGAGAGTTATATCTTTTGGGTGTCCTTAGATGGATGCGCATGCGCCAAGTACCCTGGAAAAGAATTGTGACGTCATAGATGCGTAATTTTACGTCATTGTATCCTTAGTAACGACACCTGGCTTTGTTTGTGTGTAAACTGCACTCTCCCGAACCTTCAATCATGGTTATTCCCCCAAATAGTAACCTCCAATACGCCGGAGATGTACAGAAACTGACAGACAACGAACTGAACAAGCTGGTAAATACTTCTAGCTCTTCCGTGGAAAGAAATTTGGACGAGCTTCTACAAGAATTTCGTGATTTTAAGGATGATTATAGAAGGATAGATTCTGAGCTCACAAGGTCTAAAAAAGGAAAATGCCGAGAAGAGCTCCGGGAATATAATTTTCCTTGGAGTGCCGGAAGGAGATTTGACCATCACTAATACCGAAGGAGAAGCTATTATAATAAGTGAAGACAATGAAAAGATCAATCAAATCCTTAAGAAACTACAACGAGATGACGCACACATAGAAGACGTACGCCGTTTGGGGAAACCCACAACAAACAGAAATAAGAGTCATGATCGCTAAACTCCAATCTAAGGCCGATCAGGATCAGATACTTGAAGCAGCATCTACTCTGAAAACGACAGGCAGTGGTTTTGATAGAAAATTCATAAATAAAGATGTTCCTCCACTGGTTAGAAAGGAATTCAGCCGGTTAAAGGAAGTGGAAAGAAGCGAAAGAGATAAACCCAAAACCAAGGCTAAACTGTTAACTACGACTCAACTCGGCGAGAAGTCCTTGTCAATAGTAGAGTTGTTGATTATTTTAGACCTTCGTTTTTTATGTAAAGGGGGTAAAGATAACAATTAAATTATGTTCTTGGAACATTAATGGTAATGTTTCTATGTTAGATAGCCTAATAGGTACTCTGATAGATTATGATATTGTATTTTTGCAGTAATTAAAGACGAGTTATCCATTCTCTGTGCTCATAAAAAGCTACCTTTTTTTGAGAATCATGTTTATGATGTAAATGAACCAAAAGACCAAGATTGGTTTCGCCTCCGCCCTCTTCCAGACCTCTTTACATTCCTCCCCATGATTCCCTTTATTATAGTCATTCCAGTTTCTCATTCATTCAAGAACAAGTATGAGTATTAATAATGGGTGACTTGAACACACGTCTTGGGTCTCTTGAATAGTTTAATAATCCCAGTGATTCCGTTATAGTAGGAATCCTGACGTAACTATAAATAACCATGGTAGAGAAATGAGAGAGATTTCTAAAAGTTTAAACCAAACACCAATATACCATCCAATAAGGGGTTCACTGCCGGTGGGAAGAGGCCTGATCTATAGACAGGGTTCTCAGTGGAGAAGTCAAATTGACTGGGTATTTTGTTATCAAGATTATTCAACTGTTGTTAAAAATGTCTATATTTGGTATACATATAATTTCCCATCAAACCATGTTCCCATTGGTTTAGAAATTGAAACTGATTTTTGTGCTTCGTCTTTACTAGTTGAAAGATCTAAATTACTTGTAACCCTTCCTAAGAATAACAGTTTACCATTACGAAAACCCATCGCATTTAATAAAATTGATCCAAAAAAGTGACTTCTCTTTTACCTGACCCCATGTAACTTAAGGATAATGATAATGAAACTTGTCATATAGATAATATATGTTTTAGGGTAGGAGAAGTTTTATATGATGTTTCATCAAAAGCTTTACAACACATAGTTACGGTGTTAAAGGAAAATCGTGACAATGGATGGAAATGATTACTTGAACAGAATGATGCTAAAACAATTTGGACAGCAATAAATTGGAAGGGCACTTTTGACAAATAAAAACTGTTACTGCTCCAAATGATTCTGAACTAGCAAATTATTTTTCAAAACTTATAGTGCACAACAAAGGGAAACAGAGGTCCCTCTTGAGATTAATGGGCCGAATCAAGTCTACATTCCACTCCTCGATGATCCTATTACAGAAAGAGAAGTGAAAGAAGGCATTCAGGAAAAAAATGTCCAATAAAGCCCCTGGACCTGGTGGTATCCCTCCTGGAGTTTTTAGACTGCTCAATGTACCTTGGATTTTATTCATAGGATTTATTCTGAATTCTGTCTTCTTCGTGGTATATCCCTTCACATGGACAAGTGCCAAATTTTTCAGCATTTTCAAAGGAGGGGACCCTAGGGATCCTGGCAACTACCGTGGGATAAATATTATGGCAGCATTGCCCAAGCTCTATGATCATATCCTCAGTAACAGACTAAAACAATGGTTTATAACTGACGAGGAACAAGCTGGGGACAAGAAGAGGAGAGGCTGGGAAGAGCAAATTCTTAATTTGCTCCTCTTAATAGACATTGCTAGATCCATTGTATATAATTTTTGTTGATTTTGCGAAGGCTTACGACAAAATAAACAGGAAAACACTCATAGGACTACTGCAGCGAATGGGATGTGGGTCAAACATGGTAAGAGCCATTCGAAATTCCTTGGAGATAACAAGTATTATTGGCAAGTAGTACAATAGAGGTGGAGGCAGGAGTAAGTAAGACAAGGTAGTCCCAGTACGTGGTTGCTTTTCACCGCTTACGACAACCCTATGATTCGTATGGTCAAAGAGTATGGTCAGGACGGTTGGCTTGGGTTTTTACACTTGTTATTGCTGATGGATGATACTGTGTTAGTCAGCACCACAGAATTAGGTATCAGGGGAAAATTTCAAAATGTGCTGAAGTATTGTAAGGAATATGATATGAAGGTTAACAACAAAAAGACCAAGCTAATATGTATTAACGTCAAGGACCCCAACCCTCTCGTTTTTAATGAAATAACGGTAGAAGTTTGTGACAAATATACTTATTTAGGCAATCAGATCATGAATGCTCCAATGTACAAACAGGTTGAAGGGCATATTAAAACGCATTCAAAGAGCTTGCGGAAGCTCCAGTCCTTTATATCTAAAACTAATGATGCTCCTTTTTGTGTGAAAGGAAAGGTCTGGTCTGCAGGATTAAATAGTTCAAGCTTTTATGGGTCTGAGACTTGGATGTCATCTAACTAGAAAGCTGCTTACATGAGTAGTTTGTGTGACCTCCCAAGTGTCAGCAAAAAGAGTCTGCTCTGACTTAAGTGTAATTAGAATCCGGAGAACCAAGAGCAACAGCATTTATCAAGAAAATACGGCTAAACTTTTAGGAAAATTTCGTTCTCGACCAGACTATGACAAGATCTACTTTGCTACCGTCATAAATAAGGCCATAGAAGTACAGTCTGCGATGGGCATCTACATCGACCAGTTACAGAGAAACCAAGAAGATCCAATTTTAGACGAAAAGCAAACACTAAAAAACAACGTGAAAAACAACTTCGAGTTAACTCGACGGATGACTTACAAACAGCTCAACCCACATCTAGAGTCTCCAACATTGTACAAGAAGGAAGAGATTGGACGATAATCAAGAATTCCCCGAGAGGAACGTCTTTGCCCCTGTGGATCTGTGCAGGATGAGATCCATGTCTTCTTGAACTGCCCTTTGCTCTCGCATGTTAGAGAAAATTTTGCAAGGATTGACTTTAATTCCTTTGAGGATTGCATGAACTATAATGACGAACGAGAGCTATGTAAATATATATTCATTGAAACCCAACTTATTACTCAGTATAAGTCTGAATAACTGTAAACACTTTAAATATTTTTCCCCATATGTTGCAATGTAATTTTTGTTTGATCCAAGGTTAGGTCTACATTTAGAGTTCATTAGAGCCAATAAAAAAGTTAAAGATCATAATGGACAATCATTAGTTAATTTAGGATCTTTACCCCTTATTTGATTTACCGAATGTAAGAAATAGAGAATGAAATGTATAGGCGCATCTGTAAAAAAATGTAATAATTATTGTCAGTAAATAACTAACTATTTACGTAACTCGTGTATTTGAAATTGTATCATTATAGTCCCTCGTCAGGCTGGGAGTAGCGTAGAGAGGAAAGGTCCCCCATTTTTTTATTTAATTTATTTGATGTCAGCTACCCCCCAAAATTGGGGGAGGTGCCTTGGTATACAGTATATAGATAGATCATTGTAGCCACGCAAACATGTGCACGAGTGTACGTCTATGCGTATGGCAGTACATCCGTTGCCTCCACACACAAAATCATTCTAATTTGTTAGTGTAAAAAATAAAATACAAATTTCTTCTTTTCGCTGACGGCAAAGTCTTAAAAACAAAAAGTCACAGATGAAACATTTGTCTCCATGCCAGGTTCTCTTTTTCTTTTAGTTAAACGTTTCAATTGGAGTGAAAGGAACCTGCATCTGGAGGAGGAGGGACAAGAAGACTTGGGAAGGTGAGTAGGATGGGGAGGAGGGAGGGAAGGGGCGAGGAGGTTTTTCTCATTGAAATTAGAGTGATCAAGCAGTTACCCAAGAGGAAAAAGAGTCCTGAGCTCCATTGTATACGTGCCAGTTACTTCAAGTGTTCCCCCAAAGACGTGACGCTATTCTGGAATACAGCAAGAAAACGTCCTGCACAAGAACACTGCTGTATCTTATAGAATTGGATGTCAATGTCTATTTGACTTCAGACGTAAAATGTTATCGTCACAAATCGATGCAAAACTCTCCCCACAACGACCATTCTATACAGATTCACTAACGAAGGAGTAATTCATGTTACGCCTATTAATTCTGCCTTTTACTTGACTGTAAATACAAGCAGACCATGTTACAGAAGGTTTTATCTTGCATTGCATTATCTGATGTATTATACTAATGCAGTATTCCTCTGTATATTACTTAACAGTGTAGTAAACTTATGGACATTTGAAAATGTCCTTCCACATTCGTTATATCGTTTAATTTGGCTAAAAAACAACGCAATGACATTACCAGTTACGAGCCCCATGAATGAAAAGGCTAAGCTAAAAATACGCACGTACAACATTTCAGTGACAAGTCTCCATTTAAGTAAATCACAATTACCTTTAATGAGAATATTTACTTGTTAGCTCCAAACGAGAGAGAGACTACATTATATATGCTAACTTAAAAGTCACCTGTTCGATTAGAAGGAATTGTGTTTTTAAATTAACGATAAAATCTAAAAATGAAAAAAGTATTTTTTACGCTCATGCCTCTGACTAATGATTAGCGGAAATGTAGAAAAACTTAGCTCAAATAACATCTAATCCATCCCTAGAAAGTGATATAAATTTCAAATTACTTTTATTCATCTTAAATAAGCATTGTAGAGCATAAGCTTTTGTTCTTGGATATCAAAAATATAAAAAAGTCATAATGAATAATATTTAATGATAATGATTAGAAAATACATACGTTTGAGAATCCGTTTCTGTGATATAAAGTACATGGTAAAAATGCTTTTACTACATAAAGAGTGATACAAACCGAAAAAAAAAATACAGCCAGACCATTTGCGTCCATTAAAAGAATCGGTAAAATCTGGCCTGTTTGCTAATTACGGGGGATAATTGACAATAAAATTAATGTTAATTAGAGCTCGCTCACATAGAAACTAAAACAAATACAAAAGATGGGATAGAGAAGAGAAGTAATGATCGAGGATTTCATGACAATATGCGTGAAATGTCTGACTGATATATAGAATGCAGTTTCATAATGTTGTACGTTATCACATGGAGTGAACGAATAGTATTGAGTAACGTCGGGACCAGGTCAAAAATTTGGTTGACACTCGGTAGGACGCTACCTGCCAGGGGCTTCATTCACGGTGAATTGCTCTCTTCCTTCCCTCTCTCTCTCTCTTTTTCTCATTTTGAAGACGAGTACCACTGGAGCAAAAAAAAGAAAAAGTAAAATATATCATGGGTACACACACTAGATATATATATATATATATATATATATATATATATATATATATATATATATATATATATATATATATATATATATATATATACAGAGAGAGAGAGAGAGAGAGAGAGAGAGAGAGAGAGAGAGAGAGAGAGAGAGAGAGAGAGATTGATTTGATGTTTTCTGCCATCCTGACATTTAAGGTCATTGCCGCCGATGTCGTTTATTGTAAATAAAAGAAAAAATATATTCAATTAAAACCATAAAGATGTCATTTTAAAAGTTAAATATCTCTCAGAAGTTCTGCTTCTGAAATAGAGCTAAAAATACCACTAGTTTGGCAAGACACATCATGTCCAAGAATCCTCACCTAGACCTTCAAACAGATATCCATTTCTTTCACTCCTATATGTGGGACATTCGGTCAACAAATGCCTCACTGTCAATGGAGAGAGAGAGAGAGAGAGAGAGAGAGAGAGAGAGAGAGAGAGAGAGATAGATCGAGAGAGGGGGGGAAGGATAAATGGAAAACCAGACATGCAAACAATGTAGGGCTATTAAACTTGTACTCATAAAACTATCACAATATGAATCCCTATGAATTTTTGCTTTAAAACAAGAGAAGTTCATCTTTCTGATAAAATCTAAGTTGTCTGTAGAAAAGCAAGATTCCCCCTATGTGTTATTGAAGATCAATTAGCACTTCCATGTGCTTTATCTGACTTGGTGCCATTAAATTGGCATAAAAGAATGAAATGACTTATGAATGAATCCCTCTCATAAAATTAGTAAAACCATAAACACAATATTAAAAGAATTTGCATTTCCAAATTCTAAAGAGTTTAAACTTTATAACAAACAAATGTTGATCAAACAATTCAGGTTTATTATCCCAGGAGAAAACGTTTAAAGGAGAAAACGTTTAAAGGAGAAAACGTTTAGGTTGTCTAATTATACCAACATAATGTTACCTTGATGACTTTTATTGAGTGATATACATTAGCCATTCATGACAGTTGAATAACTTTCGTCCTATAATTTAATAAACTTCCTTGGCTTATTACTAAAATATAAACAGTAGTGTTTCTGACGCTTAACACAAACACTTGTTCTTTTGTACATGATACAGTTACAGTTTCTGGCTATCTTCTACAGTTGTAGGCCTTAAAAGTTAATCAATCTCCTTCCTAATTTACAAAGGTCAAATTAAATTTCACATCTAGAACTCATAACTGACTTTAACTATATCGCATATCATTATCTTCATCAACATTTGAAAGTACCTTAATCCTTAATCGAGGCTGCAACTCTTTCTGTTACATATAAAAAGATACTGAAGAAATAACGTAACGACTTTTCAAGAATTTTCCAGTAATGCGATAAATTTTATAATTGTACTGTACGAAAATACAAATATAGGAAATAAATTTCACACGAGAGAGAGAGAGAGAGAGAGAGAGAGAGAGAGAGAGAGAGAGAGAGAGAGAGAGAGAGAGAGAGAGAGTAGGATTTCCCAGAATATGCCGCTGAGCATGAGAAAGCGATCCAGTCAATATATAAGTGGAAACCCCTCAGTTTATGTGAGTCATGATACTGAATGTAAGGATTAATGGAGGTTTTGATTCAATCATCAAGAGGGTCTGGGCACACAAGCTCTAGAGAGGGTCAAAGTCCCCCGGACAATTTACTTGTTTACTTGTTTTGGGTTTAAATCCAACCCTCCACTGAAGTCGAGTGAACTACTTCTCGGGCGGGTCCATATTAATCATCTAACGAATCATTTTCATTATAACTTATACAATTCTTTGATTGTAGCATCTTCCAAATCATATGATTTTGTGAAAAGTAATGTCTTTAGTTTCTTCTTGAATTCAATTGCTCCCTTTAGGTCCTTCATTTCAGTTGGCAGTTTATTATAATGTCTAGGCACACAGTAGCTAAAAGCCCTTACACCAAATTTACTATTTGTTCTTGGTTCAGATAGCCTATGTTTGTCACTCATGTGTCTTATGGTAACATTTGTTTCTAGTTCTAGTTTGTTCAGGCATTCTTTTAGATATTTTGGTTCAGTATCTTAAACGTTAGTAAGAGTAGCTTGTATTTAATTCTCGCTTTTACCGGTAGCCAGTGTAATTTAATTAGTGCAGGGGTAACTCTTTCCCTATTGTGTAGTCTTTGAGGATCCTTTGCCTACTGCAACAATGCACAAATAAATCCTGCTGTCTCCAATGCGTGTCACATTACTCTGTCTGATTTTCACTTGATACAATACTCATCGGTGGCCCAGAATGTAATGCCATTTATTACGACGAGGGAAATCACAGAGGACTGCTGCCTCGCCGCTACTAACTCGCTCGGGAAAGGGGAAGATACCCTTCAAAACATGGTTCATATTTGAGTGTATGAAAATCCACGCCAATTAATACATGTTAAGGTCAAAGGTCAAGGTCGAGCAAACGGTCAAGAAATATGCTGCCGCGGCGGAGGTCTACACATACACACACGTTTTAGTAATGGAACCAAATTATATGACTCGTAATAAATTTTATCCACCAAACATGCAAAACCATAAGATTCTTTTATGGCAAAAATGATGGTTGAGACACTAACCTAATTAGTCAAACTTGATTCCTACAGAGCTATCCTCAATAAATTAAGGAGATGAAATATATCAAATCTTATTGATAAAAAGAAGTTATAAATTAAAACCTATGATAAATAAATATTCAAATTTTATCTATTAAAACTACGCTTCTTAAAACATCAAAATACTAAAAACACAAAACTTCTGAATCAGAGTTTTCTATCCAAAATATAAATGTGTGTTTTAAAAACAGGACATTCATAAAAAGATTTATGTTTCATGGTTAAAATAGTGCCACACTCGCACTTGGGGACAGTTTCTTGAAGTGCACACTTTGAAAAACCACAGGGCAATTTTGTTTGCCCAATACGAAATCCTGGTAGAGTCTATGAGGAATTCCCAACCCTCAACAATATATTATTATTATTATTTGCTAAGTTACAACCTTAGTTGGAAAAGCAGGTTACTATAAGCCTAGGAGCTCCAACAGGGAGAATAGCTCAGTGAGGAAAGGAAACGGAAAAAAATCAAATATTTTTAGGAGAGCAACATTAAAATAAATATCTCCTACATAAACTATAAAAACTATACCAAAATAAGAGGAAGAGAATTAAGATAGAATAGTGTGCCCGAGTGTACTCTCAAGCAAGAGAACTCTAACCCAAGGCAGTTTAAGACCATGGTACAGAGGCTATGGCACTACCCAAGATTAGAGAACAATGGTTTGATTTTGGTGTGTCCTCCTACTAGATGCAGAAGAAACTCGACCCTACTGCACAACGTATAAAATTGTACGTATTTTAGTTACCTGGTAAAGATAGAACAAAAACGTCACAACCGTAAATTCAGGCTATAATTACGAAGCTCGTCTTGCATGGCTTCAAAAAGCTATAAATATAAAACTATAAAGACGAGAATATAGAAGAGGGGCCCAGCATATTATATCTTAAAATAGACCCTGATATAATAGAAACTCTAGAAATTATATTTCTGTACAGCTCGAATTTCTCATACACCTGACAACACAGATTACCAAACATTTCTTCATCACCCAAGGGGTTACTGCACTGTAATTGTTCAGTGCCACTTTACTCTTGGTAAGGGTAGAAGAGACTCTTTAGCTATGGTAAGCAGCTCTTCTAGGAGAAGGACACTCCAAAATCAAACCACTGTTCTCTAGTCTTGGGTAGTGCCATAGCCTCTGTACCATGGCCTTTCGCTGTCTTGGGTTAGAGTTCTCTTGCTTGAGGGTACACTCGAGCACACTCTCCTATCTTATTTCTCTTCCTCTTGTTTTGTTAAAGTTTTTATAGTTTATATAGGAGATATTTATTGTTGTTACTCTTCTTAAGATATTTTATTTTCGTTTTTCCTTTTCTCACTGAGCTATTTTCCCTGTTGGAGCCCCTGGGCTTATAGCATACTGCTTTTCCAACTAGGGTTGTAGCTTAGTAAGTAATAATAATAATAATAATAAAGACAAGAATCAACAAATGGACAAAGACAGTCCACAAAAGTATCGAGGAGGACACCAATAAATTAAATCAGGGGGGAGAGAGAGAGAGAGAGAGAGAGAGAGAGAGAGAGAGAGAGAGAGAGAGAGAGAGAGAGAGAGAGAGTGAGAGAGAGAGAGAGAGAGAGAGAGGAGTCTTTATATAGACAACCATCCCCAGCAACTACCTTCCAGGGACTCCATAAAAACCATGAAAGGATTAAAGGCCTCTCATGAATGGCAGACGCATAAGACAGTGACATTGCCATATCAAACAGGACAATGACCTAGAGACTGACCATACATACATATAATCAGCGCACAAGCGACCTCTCCACCCACGCTTGGACCAAGGAGGGCCAGGCAATGGCTGCTGATGATTCAGCAGATGGACCTATAGGCTACCACAAACCCCCTATCCTTAGCTCACTAGGATGGTGAGGATGCAGCGACCAAAGGAAGTAACAAATTCTAGCGGGCCTCGAACCCCAGTCTGGGAATCACCAGTCAGGGACGTTACCATATCGGCCACCACAATCCTTGAAGAGGAACTGTTCCAAACCCCTGGTGAAAAGCAAGACAAAAAGACGCTGGGACAAGCGAGTCAATATATCGCTGTCATAAGTTTGATGAAACGTTAAAAAAAAAAAATTCAAGAATTCGTATTATAAAAAAAACAAATAAAACGTACTAGCTAAACAGAAAACAAATCAGTATTATTGCACTGATTGACAGTAATCTAATGAACATAACTGCTTCCATTTCAAGATGGAATGAAGTGTCACATACATATGGCCAATTCGAGTTGAAATTTAATCCAACTTTCACTTGGCGTTACAGGAAAAGACCATGGTTCTATTAGACTCTAGATTTGTTTATATCAAAGATTTTCAGTAAGGTAGAGACACAGTTACTCTTACTACTACTACTATTATTATTATTATTATTATTATTATTATTATTATTATTATTATTATTATTATTATTATTATTACAAGCTAAGTTACAAACCTATTTGGAAAAGTAAGATGCTATAAACCCAAGTGGTCCAATAGGGAAAATATCTCAGATTAGATAAGCTACAACCCTAGTTGGAAAAGCAAGATGCTATGAACCCAAGTGGTCCAATAGGGAAAATAGCTCAGATCAGCTAAGCTACAACCCTAGTTGGAAAAGCAAGATGCTATGAACCCAAGTGGTCCAATAGGGAAAATAGCTCAGATCAGCTAAGCTACAACCCTAGTTGCAAAAGCAAGATGCTATGAACCCAAGTGGTCCAATAGGGAAAATAGCTCAGATCAGCTAAGCTACAACCCTAGTTGGAAAAGCAAGATGCTATGAACCCAAGTGGTCCAATGGTGAAAATAGCTCAGATCAGCTAAGCTACAACCCTAGTTGGAAAAGTAAGATGCTATAAACTTAAGTCCTCAACAGGAAAATTAGCTCAGTGAGGAAAGGAAATAAGGGGATATACTATAAGAGAAATTTAAGAATAACATTGAAATAAATCTATTATGTATAAACTATATTATTACTTGCTAAACTATAAACCTTTGTTGGAAAAGCAGGATGCTATAAGTCCTAAAAGGGCTCCAACATGGAAAAATAGCCCAGGGAGAAAAGGAAATAGATAAACTAAGTTAAAAGTAATGCATTAAGAAAATAAAACATCTTAAGGTCAGTAAGAATCTCAAAATAGATCTCTCACATATAAACTATGAAGAAAGACTTATGTCAACGCGTTAAACATAAAAATATTCGCTTCAAGTTTGAACTTTTGAAGTTCCACTTTCATATATTCGCAAACCAGACAGACAGACTGGAAGTGCACGAGAGAGAGAGAGAGAGAGAGAGAGAGAGAGAGAGAGAGAGAGAGAGAGAGAGAGAGAGAGAGAGAGAGAATTCTACCAATAAATGACTTACGAATGACCCAAAGGACTTTTGATGTACAAATAAAGTCAGTCATTTAATGTAACACGTAACTTAGTCAGTGTGGGGCAAAGACGAAGCTGTGCAGATATAATAATATCTACGATAATGATGAAAATAAAATTATAATGATGCTCTCTCTATCTCTCTCTCTCTCTCTCTCTCTCTCTCTCTCTCTCTCTCTCTCTCTCTCTCTCTCTCTCTCTCTCTCTCTCTCCAAATTCTTACCACCTTACTAGAGCTTTTCAGAAATTTAATTATCACGATAAACTTAGAAAATAATCCTTTAAAACCCCAAGTTCTTTTGCCCAAAATTCTTAAAAGCAGATTCAATTATATCTAAAACCCATAAAAATATATCTCACCTTCAATATGATTAATTACTGATAGACAGCCATAGTAGTATAGCTACTTACGAAAAAAAGAAACTTTATAATCTTTATTTACATAAATAAAGTCAGTATTTATAAAAAAAAAAAAAAGTCACTTTCAAACATCATGAGTTTCAAAACTAACGGTTGATAGATCGTAGATCGACGGCCTTTTCACCGACGAATATTCCATTAACCGAGATATTGAATTCCTAAATTGCGTACAGATGAATCATAATCTGTAGATGAATCGTAAAATACATGGAAAATGAAGAAAATATGGCATAAATAAGCGTGGAGGAAGAAAATAAAGTATAGGGAAAAAATTATCGGTGAGGAGACCATTTTGGTAACGGTTTTTTAGCCGACGACAACTCTAGAAATAATTCAAATTTCGAATGCATAAACTGAATGCAGATGAATCATTCTGCAGATGGATCGTAATAGAAAATGAAAAAAAAATAATATAAAATTTGGTACAATTGAGCGTGGAAGAAGAAAATGAGATATGGGGAAAATTGAGATATTGTCGGTGAAGAGACCATTCATGTTACGGACGCCCTTAATATCGCCCATGATAATTCCCTTTATTTCAGATTTTGTTTAATTTATGAATTAAATTCAGATGATTCAGATCGTATATGTGAATCACATTCTATAGATGAATCGGATTCTATGGATGAATCGTGAATCATATTGAAAATTAAGAAAATACATACAGTACAAGTCAGTGTGGAGAAATATAAAGTTATATGGGGAAATTACTGGAGAGAGAGAGAGAGAGAGAGAGAGAGAGAGAGAGAGAGAGAGAGAGAGAGAGAGAGAGAGAGAGAGAGTGCACAATACTTCCATTTCACTATACTGTAGATATAATATATTCAACTAAATTACCGAGGTTGGAACCCCGGGAGAAGTCTAATCATTATGAAATTATCAGTAACTGTAGAGTGTAGAGGCAGCTTATTTCTTGACCTTTCGCTCGACCTTGACATTGACCTTTGACCTTAAAACTTACTAATTGGCATGAATTTTCATACACTCAAATATGAACCAAGTTTGAAGTCTGTGAAAACGATGTCCAAACTTATGGTTGATTACCTGAATTGGACATTTTGCTTGACCGTGACCTTGACCTTTGACCCTGACCTACCAAAATTGAATAATTTACAGCTTTTTACATAATAGTTAGTACCTGCAAGTTTCATTACTCTTCGATTAAAATTGTGGCCATGAAGGTGTTCACAAACAAACACACACAAACAAACATGAGTTATGGTATCAACAATGAAAAAGGCTCCAACAGATTTAGTAGATGTGAGAACGAAGAGCTCCGAAGAATATTGGGAACCCTATTGAGTACCATATGGGGATGAGATCAAAATAAAAGGTAGAGAGAGATAGTTTGAGTCTACTCTTCGCACTCCCCAAGAGAGATTAATCCACCAAACGATCAGTTGGGCTCCACAAGGCACTAGAAGAGTTGGAAGACCCAGGACTACATGGATGAGAACTATGAAGCGTCAAGTCTAAGATGATGAATGGAGAAGTACTAAATTTAAAGTTCAAGATAGAGACGACTGCAAAATTTAACTGAGGCTCTTTGTGTCAATAGGCGCAGGAGGAGATGATGATGATATATATATACACAACAACAAGAACAAATGTACTGTTTCTAGTCCACTGCAGGACAAAGGCCTCATTTTCTTTATTCAAGCCTGGGGTTCGACTAATTTCATCACCACGCAGGGCAGTGTGGATTGGTGATGGTGGGAGATTTTTGTTGGATCGCTCGTAGAAAACCAATTAGTATGGGTAGTCCTGACTAGTATAGCTTTGCTGATCACGGCGATACACAAACCCTTTCACCACTCAGAAACGGATAATGTATATATATATATATATATATATATATATATATATATATATATATATATATATATATATATATATGTGTGTATATATATGTATATATATATATATATATATATATATATATATATATATATGTGTATATATATATATGTATATATATTATATATATATATATATATATAAATATTTATATATACTTGAACCAAAAGTAGTGTATCATGTATCACCGCCAAGTTTAAGCGAATATTCACTAACTGTTAAATATATTACATACAAGGAAAAATGCATAATCAAATTTGTAAGTTTGATATAATCTTATTTACCATTTGTCTACTTTAAAAATTCCTGCAGAATCTTGGAATACCAACAGTGGTGATGAGAGTAAATTATAGATGTTAATATGGTGGGTAGATAGCATAAATCAACCATGAAAAATGCATTCCGGCTTTCAATGGCCACAAAAAAAAAAAAAAAAGTGATAGTTGATTGAAACTCGTCAATACGTATCATGGCATTATCTCTACTCTCTTTAACCATCTCCAGGCCTTACCTTTTCTCATAAATATATTTTTTTCAATTTGTTCAAGGATTTTGTTTTTAACCCTCCATGTAGGACTTGTGTACACTACAACTTATAGATAGAGGAGACATCTACAACAATACTTACTCTCAAGAAGAAAAACTTCGCAAAGCCTCTTAAGGGACAAAGAAACAATCTTCAGAATAGACAAAATAATACATTTTCCAGGTAACCAGATATTCAATTACGAACTTGTTCGTCTTACATATCACAATAGACAGTTTTACCGACCTCACTAAGTCCGGCCAAATATAATCACGTATTCAAAGTAGCATAAACATTTTGCTTCCTACTACCGCTTCCGGAAATTTACACTAATACTGTATTGTATATACGGATACAAAAAAAAAAACCTATCTATCTGCTTTTCATATTTCTCTCTCTCTCTCTCTCTCTCTCTCTCTCTCTCTCTCTCTCTCTCTCTCTCTCTCTCTCTCTCTCTCTCTCTAAATGTTATGGGTTAAATCTTGACAACCTATGGGAGTTACTAGCAGAAAACAATTTCAAAAGAATTTTCTCACGAAGCAAAAGAAAATAAATTTGAAACATAATGGGCTTCGATATAAATAAAGCAAGCCCCAAAAAGATGAAAATAAAAGGAAAGGTGAACAAAAAATAAATTGCAAGCAATAGGTTTCGATATGAAAAAAAGAAAAAAAGTCGAAAATAAAAAGAAAGATAAACGGCAAATAAATCAGAAGTAAATCAAAAAATGAAATAGAGAAGATTATTCACAGCTGTGCTTGTGTGGCAGTCTGCATAATCATAATTATGCTCTCTGGGCTTAAGGTAAATAAGGGCCTCGTGTTTTTCCCCCTGAGAGTTTCTCGGAACGATCAAAGGGGAGAAAAATCCACGGATATGCCAATCAATTTATGGAAAAAGTTTCTGAATTTATAACCACTGAAGATGTTAGCATATTGATTCCAGCTGGTTGCATGTGAATAAGTTAGTAGGCGGGTGTAGAAGAATCCAACTTGATTGTTATGAAAATGAACGCTGTTAAATTGGGCATATTTAGGCGAATGTTGCAGCTTAAGGTGGTTTTACCGCTAATACAAGAATCATGGAGGTGTGCTGGTCGTGTATATAAAGTGAAGTGAACAGTTGGCAGAGTGAAATTGTATTGATTCAGAGTTATATCTTTTGGGTGTCCTTAGATGGATGCGCATGCGCCAAATACCCTGGAAATAGATTGTGACGTCATAGATGCGTAATTTTACGTCATTGTATCCATAGTAACGACACCTGGCTTTCTTTGTGTGTAAACTGAACTCTCCCGAACCTTCAATCATGGTTATTCCCACAAATAGTAACTTCCAATACGCCGGAGATGTACAGAAACTGACAGACAACGAACTGAACAAGCTGGTAAATACTTCTACCTCTTCCGTGGAAAGAAAATTGGACGAGCTTCTACAAGAATTTCGTGATTTTAAGGATGATTATAGAAGGATAGATCCTGAGCTCACAGGTCTCAAAAAGGAAAGCGCTAATTTGAAGGAAGCTGTCATGCAGCACCAACGCTACCTTAAAGTAATGGAAGCCGAGAAGAGATCCGGGAATATAATTTTCCTTGGAGTGCCGGAAGGAGATTTGACCATCACTAATACCGAAGGAGAAGCTATTATAATAAGAGAAGACAATGAAAAGATCAATCAAATCCTTAAGAAACTACAATGAGATGACACACACATAGAAGACGTAAGCCGTTTGGGGAAACCCACAACAAACAGAACTAAGTGTCATGATCGCTAAACTCCAATCTAAGGCCGATCAGGATCGAATACTTGAAGCAGCATCTACTCTCAAAACGACAGGCAATGGTTTTGATAGAACATTCATAAAGCAAGATGTTCCTCCACTGGTTAGAAAGGAATTCAGCCGGTTAAAGGAAGTGGAAAGAAGGGAAAGAGATAAAACCAAAACCAAGGCTAAACTGTTAACCACGACTTAAGTCGACGAAAAGTCCTTGTAAATAGTAGAGTTGTTGATTATTTTAAACCTTCGTTTTTTATGTAAAAGGGGGTAAAGATAATTAAATTATGTTCTTGGAACATTAATGGTAATGTTTCTATGTTAGATAGCCTAATAGGTACTCTAATAGACTATGATATTGTATTTTTTCAGTAATTAAAGACGAGTTATCCATTCTCTGTGCTAATAAAAAGCTACCTTTTTTGAGAATCATGTTTATGATGCAAATGAACTAAAAGACCAAGATTGGTTTCGCCTAAGCCATCTCCCAGACCTCCCCATGATTCCCTTTACTACAGTCATTCCAGTTTCTCATTCATTCAAGAACAAGTACGAGTATTAATAATGGGTGACTTGAACACACGTCTTGGGTCTCTTGAATATTTTAATAATCGCCAGTGATTCCGTTATAATAGGAATCCTGACGTAACTATAAATAACCCTGGTAGAGAAATGAGAGAGATTTCTAAAATTTTAAACCTAACACCAATAAACCATCTAATCAGGGGTTCTCTGGGGGCGGGAGGAGGCCTGATCTATAGACAAGGTTCTCAGTGGAGATGTCAAATTGACTGGGCATTTTGTTATCAAGATTATTTAACTGTTGTTAAAAATGTCTATATTTGCTATTCATATAATTTTCCATCAAACCATGTTCCCATTGGTTTAGAAATTGAAACTGATTTTTGTGCTTCGTCTTTACTAGTTGAAAGATCTAAATTACTTGTAACCCCTCCGAAGAATAACAGTTTACCATTACGAAAACCCATTGCATTTAGGTATCAGGTGAAATTTTCAAAATGTGTTGAAGTATTGTAAGGAATATGATATGAAGGTTAACAACAAAAAGACCAAGCTAATGTGCATTAACGTCAAGGACCCCAACCCTCTCGTTTTTAATTAAATAACGGTAGAACTTTGTGACAAATATACTTATTTAGGCAATCAGATCATGAATGCTCCAATATACAAACAGGTCGAAGGGCATATTAAAACGCATTCAAAGAGCTTGCGGAAGCTCTAGTCCTTTGTATCTAAAATTATTGATGCTCCTTTTTGTGTGAAAAGAAAGGTCTGGTCTGCAGGATTAAATAGTTCAAGTTTTTTATGGGTCTGAGACTTGGATGTCATCTAACTAGAAAGCTGCTTACATGAGTAGTTTGCGTGACCTCCCAAGTGTCAGAAAACAGTCTGCCCTGACTTAGTGTATTTAGAATCCGGAGAACCAAGTGCAACAACATTTATCAAGAAAAAACAGCTAAACTTTTAGGAAAATTTCGTTCTCGACCAGACTATGACAGGAGTTACTTTGCTACCGTCATAAATAAGGCCATAGAAGTACAGTCTCCGATGGGCATCTACATCGACCAGTTACAGAGAACCCAAGAAGAATCCAATTTTAGACGAAAAGCAAACACTAAAAACCCACGTGAAAAACAACTTCGAGTCAACTCGACGGATGACTTACAAACAGCTCAACCCACATCTAGAGTCTCCAACATTGTACATGAAGGACGAGATTGGACGATGGTCAAGAATTCCCCGAGAGGAACGTCTTTGCCCCTGTGGATCTGTGCAGGATGAGATCCATGTCATCTTGAACTGCCCTTTGCTCTCGCATGTTAGAGAAAATTTTGCAGGGATTGACTTTAATTCCTTTGAGGATTGCATGAACTGTAATGACGAACGAGAGCTATGTAAATATATATTCATTGAAACCCAACTTATTACTCAGTATAACTCTGAATAACTGTAAACACTTTAAATATTTTTTCCATATGTTGCAATGTAATTTTTGTTTGATCCAAGGTTAGGTCTACATTTAGAGTTCATTAGAGCCAATAAAAAAGTTAAAGATTATAATGGACAATCATTAGTTAATTTAGGATCTTTACCCCTTATTTGATTTACCGAATGTAAGAAATAGAAAATGAAATGTATAGGCGCATCTGTAAAAAAAAATTGTAATAATTATTGTCAGTAAATAACCAACTATTTACGTAACTCGTGTATTTGAAATTGTATCATTATAGTCCCTCGTCAGGCTGGGAGTAGCGTAGAGAGGAAAGGTCCCCCATTTTTTTTTTTTCATTTGTTTGATGTCAGCTAACCCCCAAAATTGGGGGAGGTGCCTTGGTATATATAGATAGATCATTATAGCCACGCAAACATGTGCACGAGTGTACGTCTATGCGTACATCCGTTGCTTCCCACACAGAATATCCTTCTAATTTGTTAGTGTAAAATAAAATACAAATTTCTTCTTTTCGCTGACGGCAAAGTCTTAGAAACAAAAAGTCACAGATGAAACATTGTCTCCATGCCAGGTTCTCTTTTTCTTTTAGTTAAACCTTTCAATTGGTGTGAAAGGAACCTGCATCTGGAGGAGGAGGAGGAGGGACAAGAAGACTTGGGAAGGTGAGTAGGATGGGGAGGAGGGAGGGAAGGGGGGGGAGGAGGTTTTTCTCATTCAAATTAGAGTGCCCAAGCAGTTACCCAAGAGGAAAAAAAGTCCTGAGCTCCATTGTATACGTGCAAGTTACTTCAAGTGTTCCCCCAAAGACGTGACGCTATTCTGGAATACAGCAAGAAAAGTCCTGCACAAGAACATGTATCTTATAGAATTGGATGTCAATGTCTATTTGACTTCAGTCGTAAAATGTTTCGTCACAAATCGATACAAAACTCTCCCCACAACGGCCATTCGATACAGATTCACTGACGAAGTAGTAATTCATTCTACTCCTTTTAATTCTGCCTTTTACTTGACTGTAAATACAAGCAGCCCATGTTACAGAAGGTTTTAGCTTGCGCTACATTATCTGATGTATTATAGTAATACATCAGCATTCCTCTGTATATTACTCAACAGTGTAGTAAACTTATGGGCATTTGAAAATGTCCTTCCTCATTCGTTATTTCGTTTAATTTGGCTGAAAAACAACGCAATGACATTACCGATTACGAGCTCCATGAATGAAAAGGCTAAGCTAAAAATACGTGCGTAAAACATTTCAGTGAGGAGCCTCCATTTAAGTAAATCACAATGACCTTTAATGAGAATATTTACTTGTTAGCTCCAAACGAGAGAGACTATACCTTATATATGCTAACTTTAAAGTCACCTGTTCGAATTAGAAGGAATTGTGTTTTTAAATTAATGATAAAATCTATAAATGAAAAAAGTATTTTTACGCCTCTAATATAAATTTCATATTACTTTTATTCATCTTATATAAGCATTGTAGAGCATATGCTTTTGTTCTTGGATATCAAAAATATAAAAAAAGTCATAATGAATAATATTTAATGATAATGATTAGAAAATACATACGTTTGAGAATCCGTTTCTGTGATATAAAATAAATGGTAAAAATGCTTTTACTACATAAAGAGTGATACAAACAGAAAAAAATACAGCCAGACCATTTGCGTCCATTAAAAGAATCGGTAAAATCTGGCCTGTTTGCTAATTACGGGGGATAATTGACAATAAAATTAATGTTAATTAGAACTCGCTCACATAGAAACTAAAACAAATACAAAAGATGGGATAGAGAAGAGAAGTAATGATCGAGGATTTCATGACAATATGCGTGAAATGTCTGACTGATATATAGAATGCAGTTTCATATTGTTGTTCGTTATCACATGGAGTGAACGAATATTATTGAGTAGGGTCGGAACCAGATCAAAAATTTGGTTGACACTCGGTAGGACGCTACCTGCCAGGAGCTTCATTCACGGTGAATTGCTCTCTTCTTCTCTCTCTCTCTTTTCTCATTTTGAAGACGAATACCACTAGAGAGAGAGAGAGAGAGAGAGAGAGAGAGAGATTTGAGGTTTTCTGCCATCCTGACATTTAAGGTCATTGCCGCCGATGTCGTTTATTGTAAATAAAAGAAAAAATATATTCAATGAAAACCATAAAGATGTCATTTTAAAAGTTAAATATCTCTCAGAAGTTCTGCTTCTGAAATAAAGCTAAAAATACCACTAGTTTGGCAAGACACATCATGTCCAAGAATCCTCACCTAGAACCTTCAAACAGATATTCATTTCTTTCACTACTATATGTGGGGCATGAGAGAGAGAGAGAGAGAGAGAGAGAGAGAGAGAGAGAGAGAGAGAGAGAGAGAGAGAGAGAGAGGGGGGGATGGATAAATGGAAAACCAGACATCCAAACAATGTAGGGCTATTAAACTTGTACTCATAAAACTATCACAATATGAATCACTATGAATTTTTGCTTTAAAACAAGTTAATTTCATCTTTCTGATAAAATCTAAGTTGTCTGTAGAAAAGCAAGATTCGCCCTATGCCTTATTAAAGATCAATTAGCACTTCCATGTGCTTTATCTGACTTGGTGCCATTAAATTGACATAAAAGAATGAAATGACTTATGAATGAATCCCTCTCAGAAGATCAGTAAAACCATAAACACAATATTAAAAGAATTTGCATTTCCAAATTCTAAAGAGTTAAACTTTATAACAAACAAATGTTGATTAAACAACAGGTTTATAACAAACGTTTAAAGGAGAAAACATTTAAAGGAGAAAACGTTTGAAAACGTTTAGAGGAAACAATTCAGGTTTATTTATCCCAGGAGAAAACGTTTAAAGGAGAAAACGTTTAGGTTGTCTAATTATACCAACATAATGTTACCTTGATGACTTTTATTGAGTGATATACATTTGCCATTCATGACAATTGAATAACCTTGTCCTATAATTTAATAAACTTCCTTGGCTTATACTAAAATATAAACAGTAGTGTTTCTGACGCTTAACACAAACACTTGTTCTTTTGTACATGATACAGTTACAGTTTCTGGCTATCTTCTACAGTTGTAGGCCTTAAAAGTCTATCATTTTCCTTCCTAATTTACAAAGGTAAAAAGATACTGAAGAAATAACGTAACAACTTTTCAAGAATTTTCCAGTAATGCGATAAATCTTATAATTGTACTGTAAAAAAAAACAAATATAGGAAATAAATTTCACACGAGAGAGAGAGAGAGAGAGAGAGAGAGAGAGAGAGAGAGAGAGAGAGAGAGAGAGAGAGAGAGAGAGTAGGATTTCCCAGAATATGCCGCTGAGCATGAGAAAGCGATCCAGTCAATATATAAGTGGAAACCCCTCAGTTTATGTGAGTCATGATACTGAATGTAAGGATTAATGGAGGTTTTGATTCAATCATCAAGAGGGTCTGGGCACACAAGCTCTAGAGAGGGTCAAAGTCCCCCGGACAATTTACTTGTTTACTTGTTTTGGGTTTAAATCCAACCCTCCACTGAAGTCGAGTGAACTACTTCTCGGGCGGGTCCATATTAATCATCTAACGAATCATTTTCATTATAACTTATACAATTCTTTGATTGTAGCATCTTCCAAATCATATGATTTTGTGAAAAGTAATGTCTTTAGTTTCTTCTTGAATTCAATTGCTCCCTTTAGGTCCTTCATTTCAGTTGGCAGTTTATTATAATGTCTAGGCACACAGTAGCTAAAAGCCCTTACACCAAATTTACTATTTGTTCTTGGTTCAGATAGCCTATGTTTGTCACTCATGTGTCTTATGGTAACATTTGTTTCTAGTTCTAGTTTGTTCAGGCATTCTTTTAGATATTTTGGTTCAGTATCTTAAACGTTAGTAAGAGTAGCTTGTATTTAATTCTCGCTTTTACCGGTAGCCAGTGTAATTTAATTAGTGCAGGGGTAACTCTTTCCCTATTGTGTAGTCTTTGAGGATCCTTTGCCTACTGCAACAATGCACAAATAAATCCTGCTGTCTCCAATGCGTGTCACATTACTCTGTCTGATTTTCACTTGATACAATACTCATCGGTGGCCCAGAATGTAATGCCATTTATTACGACGAGGGAAATCACAGAGGACTGCTGCCTCGCCGCTACTAACTCGCTCGGGAAAGGGGAAGATACCCTTCAAAACATGGTTCATATTTGAGTGTATGAAAATCCACGCCAATTAATACATGTTAAGGTCAAAGGTCAAGGTCGAGCAAACGGTCAAGAAATATGCTGCCGCGGCGGAGGTCTACACATACACACACGTTTTAGTAATGGAACCAAATTATATGACTCGTAATAAATTTTATCCACCAAACATGCAAAACCATAAGATTCTTTTATGGCAAAAATGATGGTTGAGACACTAACCTAATTAGTCAAACTTGATTCCTACAGAACTATCCTCAATAAATTAAGGAGATGAAATATATCAAATCTTATTGATAAAAAGAAGTTATAAATTAAAACCTATGATAAATAAATATTCAAATTTTATCTATTAAAACTACGCTTCTTAAAACATCAAAATACTAAAAACACAAAACTTCTGAATCAGAGTTTTCTATCCAAAATATAAATGTGTGTTTTAAAAACAGGACATTCATAAAAAGATTTATGTTTCATGGTTAAAATAGTGCCACACTCGCACTTGGGGACAGTTTCTTGAAGTGCACACATTGAAAAACCACAGGGCAATTTTGTTTGCCCAATACGAAATCCTGGTAGAGTCTATGAGGAATTCCCAACCCTCAACAATATATTATTATTATTATTTGCTAAGTTACAACCCTAATTGGAAAAGCAGGTTATTACAAGCCCAGGAGCTCCAACAGGGAAAATAGCTCAGTGAGGAAAGGAAACGAAAAAAAAAATCAAATATTTTTAGGAGAGCAACATTAAAATAAATATCTCCTACATAAACTATGAAAACTTTAACAAAACAAGAGGAAGAGAATTAAGATAGAATAGTGTGCCCGAGTGTACCCTCAAGCAAGAGAACTCTAACCCAAGGCAGTTTAAGACTAGATTAGAGAACAATGGTTTGATTTTGGAGTGTCCTCCTACTAGATGCAGAAGAAACTCGACCCTACTACACCAACATATGAAATTGTACGTATTTTAGTTACCTGGTAAAGATAGAACAAAAATTTCACAACCGTAAATTCAGGCTATAATTACGAAGCTCGTCTTGCATGGCTTAAAAAACCTATAAATATAAAACTATAAAGACGAGAATATAGAAGAGGGGCCCAGCATATCATATCTTAAAATAGACCCTGATATAATAGAAACTCTAGAAATTATATTTCTGTACAGCTGGAATTTCTCGATAGACAAGAATCAACAAATGGACAAAGACAGTCCACAAAAGTATCGAGGAGGACACCAATACATTAAATCAGAGAGAGAGAGAGAGAGAGAGAGAGAGAGAGAGAGAGAGAGAGAGAGAGAGAGAGAGAGAGAGGAGTCTTTATATAAACAACCATCCCCAGCAACTACCTTCCAGGGACCTCATAAAAACCATTAAAGGTTTAAAGGCCTCTCATGAATGGCAGACACACAAGACAGTGACATTGCCATATCAAACAGGACAATGACCTAGAGACTGACCATACATACATATAATCAGCGCACAAGCGACCTCTCCACCCAAGCTTGGACCAAGGAGGGCCAGGCAATGGCTGCTGATGATTCAGCAGAATGACCTATAGGCTACCACAAACCCCCAATCCTTAGCTCACTAGGATGGTGAGGATGCAGCGACCAAAGGAAGTAACAAATTCGAGCGGGCCTCGAACCCCAGTCTGGGAATCACCAGTCAGGGACGTTACCATATCGGCCACCACAATCCTTGAAGAGGAACTGTTCCAAACCCCTGGTGAAAAGCAAGACAAAAAGACGCTGGGACAAGCGAGTCAATATATCGCTGTCATAAGTTTGATGAAACGTTAAAAAAAAAAAAAATCAAGAATTCGTATTATAAAAAAAACAAATGAAACGTACTAGCTAAACAGAAAAAAAAAATCAGTATTATTACACTGATTGACAGTAATCTAATGAACATAACTGCTTCCATTTCAAGATGGAATGAAGTGTCACATACATATGGCCAATTCGAGTTGAAATTTAATCCAACTTTCACTTGGCGTTAAAGGAAAAGACCATGGTTCTATTAGACTATGGATTTGTTTATATCAAAGATTTTCAGTAAGGTAGAGACACAGTTACTCTTACTACTACTACTACTATTATTATTATTATTATTATTATTATTATTATTATTATTATTACAAGCTAAGTTACAAACCTATTTGGAAAAGTAAGATGCTATAAACCCAAGTGGTCCAATAGGGAAAATATCTCAGATTAGCTAAGCTACAACCCTAGTTGGAAAAGCAAGATGCTATGAACCCAAGTGGTCCAATAGGGAAAGTAGCTCAGATCAGCTAAGCTACAACCCTAGTTGGAAAAGCAAGATGCTATGAACCCAAGTGGTCCAATGGGGAAAATAGCTCAGATCAGCTAAGCTACAACCCTAGTTGGAAAAGCAAGATGCTATGAACCCAAGTGGTCCAATAGGGAAAGTAGCTCAGATCAGCTAAGCTACAACCCTAGTTGGAAAAGCAAGATGCTATGAACCCAAGTGGTCCAATGGTGAAAATAGCTCAGATCAGCTAAGCTACAACCCTAGTTGGAAAAGCAAGATGCTATGAACCCAAGTGGTCCAATGGGGAAAATAGATCAGCTAAGCTACAACCCTAGTTGGAAAAGCAAGATGCTATGAACCCAAGTGGTCCAATGGGGAAAATATCTCAGATCAGCTAAGCTACAACCCTAGTTGGAAAAGCAAGATGCTATGAACCCAAGTGGTCCAATGGTGAAAATAGCACAGATCAGCTAAGCTACAACCCTAGTTGGAAAAGCAAGATGCTATGAACCCAAGTGGTCCAATAGGGAAAGTAGCTCAGATCAGCTAAGCTACAACCCTAGTTGGAAAAGCAAGATGCTATAAACCCAAGTCCTCCGACAGGAAAATTTGCTCAGTGAGGAAAGGAAATAAAGGGATATATATACCATAAGAGAATTTTAAGAACAACAACATTAAAATAGATCTATTATGTATAAACTATCTTATTACTAGCTAAACTATAAACCTTTGTTGGAAAAGCAGGATGCTATAAGTCCTAAAAGGGCTCCAACATGGAAAAATAGCCCAGCGAGGAAAGGAAATAGATAAACTAAGTTAAAAGTAATGTATTAAGAAAATAAAACATCTTAAGGTCAGTAACAATCTCAAAATAGATCTCTCACATATAAACTATGAAGAAAGACTTATGTCAATGCGTTAAACATAAAAATATTCGCTTCAAGGTTGAACTTTTGAAGTTCCACTTTCATATATTCGCAAACCAGACAGACAGACTGGAAGTGCACGAGAGAGAGAGAGAGAGAGAGAGGAGAGAGAGAGAGAGAGAGAGAGAGAGAGAGAGAGAGAGAGAGAGAGAGAGAGAGAGAGCATTCTACCAATAAATGAATTACGAATGACCCAAAGGACTTTTGATATACAAATAAAGTCAGTCATTTAATATAACGCGTAACTTAGTCAGTGTGGGGCAAAGGCGAAGCTGTGCAGATATAATAATATCTACGATAATGATGAAAATAAAATTATAATGATGCTCTCTCTCTCTCTCTCTCTCTCTCTCTCTCTCTCTCTCTCTCTCTCTCTCTCTCTCTCTCTCTCTCTCTCTCTCTCTCTCTCCAAATTCTTACCACCTTACTAGAGCTATTCAGGAATTTAATTATCACAATAAACTTAGAAAATAATCCTTTAAAACCCCAAGTTCTTTTGCCCAAAATTCTTAACAGCAGATTCAATTATATCTAAAACCCATAAAAATATATCTCACCTTTAATATGATTAATTACTGATAGACAGCCATAGTAGTGTAGCTATTTACGAAAAAAAGAAACCTTGTAAGCTTTATTTACATAAATAAAGTCAGTATTTATGAAAAAAAGTCACTTTCAAATATCATGAGTTTCAAAACTAACGTTTTAAGATAGATCGTAGATCGACGGCCTTTTCACCGACGAATATTCCATTAACCGAGATATTAAATTCCTAAATTGCCTACAGATGAATCATAATCTGTAGATGAATCGTAAAAGATATGGACAATGAAGAAAATATGGCATAAATAAGCGAGGAGGAAGAAAATAAAGTATAGAGGAAAAAAGTGGGAAATTATCGGTTTGGAGACCATTTTGGTAACGGCCTTTTCGCCGAGGACAACTCTAAAATTAATTCAAATTTCGAATTCATAAACTGAATGCAGATGGATCGTAAAATATATAGAAAATGAAAAAAAAAATATAAAATTTGGTACAATTAAGCGTGGAAGAAGAAAATGAGATATGGGGAAAATTGTATAATTGTCGGTGAAGACACCATTTATGTTTCGGACGCCCTTAATATCGCCGATGATAATTCCATTAACTTCAGATTTTGTTTAATTTATGAATTAAATTCAGATGATTCAGATTCTATATATGAATCAAATTCTATAAATGAATCAAATTCTATAGATGAATCAAATTCTATGGATGAATCATGAATTATATGGAAAATTAAGAAAATATATACAGTATAAGTCAGTGTGGACAAATACAAAGCTATAAGGGGAAATTATCGGAGAGAGAGAGAGAGAGAGAGAGAGAGAGAGAGAGAGAGAGAGAGAGAGAGAGAGAGAGTAGATTATATTCAACTAAATTACCGAGGTTCGAACCCCGGGATAGGTCTAATCATTATGAAATTATCAGTAACTGTAGAGGCACCTTATTTCTCGACGTTTCCCTCGACCTTGACATTGACCTTTGACCTTAACACTTACTAATTGGCGTGGATTTTCATGCACTCAAATATGAACCAAGTTTGAAGTCTTTGTGAAAACGATGTCCAAACTTATGGCTGATTACCTGAATTGGACATTTTGCTTGACCGTGACCTTGACCTTTGACCCTGACCTACCAAAATTGAATCATTTCCAGATTTTTACATAACAGTCAATCCCTGCAAGTTTCATTACTCTTCGATTAAAATTGTGGCCAGGAAGGTGTTCACAAACAAACACACAAACAAACAAGAGTTATGGTATCAACAATGAAAAAGGCTCCAATAGATTTAGTAGATTTGAGAACCAAGAGCTCAGAAGAATATTGGGAACCCTATTGAGTACCCTATGGGGATGAGATCAAAATAAAAGGTAGATAGAGATGGTTTGAGTCTACTCTTCGCACTCCCCAAGAGAGATTGATCCACCAAACGATCAGTTGGGCTCCACAAGGCACTACAAGGAGTTGGAAGACCCAGGACTACATGGATGAGAGCTATGAAGCGTCAAGTCTAAGATGATGAATGGTAAAGTACTAAATTTAAAGTTCAAGATAGAGACGACTGCAAAATTTAACTGAGGCCCTTTGTGTCAATAGGAGTAGGAGGAGATGATGATGATATATATACACAACAACAAGAACAAATGTAGCTGTTTCTAGTCCACTGTAGGACAAATGCCTCATTTTCTTTTTATTCAAGTCTGGGGTTCGGCTAATTTCATCACCACGCAGGGCAGTGTGGATTGGTGATGGTGGGAGATTTTTGTTGGATCGCTCGCAGA
>NC_090767.1:47163220-47168220 GCF_036898095.1 Palaemon carinicauda
CTTTTCACGCATATATCCAACGAGACAATTTAGATCAACTCATATTTACAGAATTTGAGCGATACACAAGGAAGAGTTCAAACTATCATAGTGACACAGACATTGGGCGATTCTTTCATTCCAGAGAAATGAAGTTTCTTTTACGAATGTCCTTTACCTTAAAGGAGGAAGACAATGGTTTAATCAAATCAATTGCTTACATTTCCCAAATGCCTTAAAATACAGGATATTATTGGTCTCTTTTGAAGAGACGTGGATCGCAAGTCAAAGTAGATATTATTTGAGAGAGAGAGAGAGAGAGAGAGAGAGAGAGAGAGAGAGAGAGAGAGAGAGAGAGAGAGAGAGAGAATGTCATTTATGCCCTACACAAGAGGATCTGATCTTTTGCAATTACGATAGAAAGCAATCTTATCATAACTGACATTATAATTAAGTTATAAAATGTCAAAATAGTAATTAAACGAAGAAAATTGTGCAAGACCTTCAACTGCAGCAGAGGAGGTGACACGCCATTTGCAGGAGGTCTATTAAGTCAAAGTTGGACAGCAAAAGGAAGACACGATTGAAGTATGATATTGAGGCTGTTATTAAAATGTGGATATATTAAAAATATAAAAAGAAAATGCTCATTTGATTAGAAACTCTAGTTGAGTCACATTCAGAGCAACGAACTAATCTGTTCTCTCCAAGATAAAAATGTAGGACCCACACACGAACGAGAGAGAGAGAGAGAGAGAGAGAGAGAGAGAGAGAGAGAGAGAGAGAGAGATTTACCTACCGAGCAATTCTGAAGATTAACGTTAGCTGAAAACGATGCTGAAAACGATGTTGAAAACCGACTTGAGAATTGAGATATAAAATCTGAACTAAATCTGAGAATGAGGTATTAGTTGGGAAGGAAGAATGATGAAAGGAAGACACTAAATAGTAATCATGGTTGTACTGGTCTATTGAAAACGTCCCTGCTCATAAAAACAAAATCTCGAATATATTGAAAACAAGACTAAACCTCTTTTTCAAAAATCCCTGTTATATGCATAAGCAGTGTTGTAACCCTTTTGCTATTAACTATGTATAAATGGATGCTATGGAAAACAAATGGCTAATGAATAATGTTACAAGAAATGTATTGATTTTTAAAGAGTTTCCTATGTATTGTATGTCAACGTTCCCCAAAATGTTACTAGGGAGTGTCATTATTATTATTATTATTATTATTATTATTATTATTATTATTATTATTATTATTATTATTATTATTATAAGACAAACTACAACCCTCGTTAGAGCAAGATTCTATAAACCCAATAACATTGTTTAAACGTTTTTTAACCATTGTTAAAACTATCATAACAAATGCAAAACTATAATCTAGATTATGGAAATATAGGACCTACGTGTTGGATATTAAAATACGGCCTGATAAGTCTATTAAAAACTGTTCAAAAGATGAAAACGAAGAACAGATAAAGGACCAAGATGAAGACCTACGTCATATTGGAATACCAGTAGTTTGTGCAGCCCAAGAGTATGAGAAGAAATAACCAAGTCTAAGGAAATTCCAAGGCAAAATACTATTTTGTTGTGTGAGTGAGCCAGTTACATCTGAAATGAAAAAAAAATAATGTATATATATATATATATATATATATATTATATATACTATATATATATATATATATTTATATATATATATATATATTTATATATATATATATATATATATATATATATATTATATATATATATATATATATATATGTATGTATAATAAATGCGTTACTTTAAAATCTTTGCACAAGTCCAGCGTACCAATCAGTTGGTCAAAAATTAAGGGGCTGAAAGAGAGAGAGAGAGAGAGAGAGAGAGAGAGAGAGAGAGAGAGAGAGAGAGAGAGAGAGAGAGAGAGAGAGAGAGAGTACTGTCAAACTGAAGGGAAGAAACTTAAATGCATAAAAGCAATCAACCCCGACCCCCCCCCCTCTCTCTCTCTCTCTCTCTCTCTCTCTCTCTCTCTCTCTCTCTCTCTCTCTCTCTCTCTCTCTCTCAAAAGCACAGTAAATAACATACCACCTTGTATGTTTTTCAGGATTTTATTACAATTAAATGTGAAAATATTAATCTAAAACCCACAGCTCTTCTGTCCAATTTTTTACAGTAGTTTCATAAATTATATCCGAAACCCATAAAAAATCTTTTTTTTTTTCGAGTAGAATTTCGTAAAGCATACAGACTTTACATGAGGTGCACTGTGCTAGACCTTACTGGAAATAGGCCTAATAGTGTCTTGTGTGTTTATGGTAAATATATCCGTTTGATGCTCGAAGTCCTGGGTGGTCATCCAGTACACATGTGAAAGACAAGAAGTGTGAAAATATGCATAATGAATTAACTGTCTAGATATATTACATTCTTGATGGTGACTTAAAGCAATGGAGAAAGGCTGCCTTATCTTCTATGAAAGAAAATACTTCAAAGATGTCATAACATAAAACACCCCTCCTCCTGAAGAGATGAAACCAGAGTTTTTTTCATTCCTTCGACCAGATTAGAAGACGACCAATACTTATATCCCTTGCTATCTACAGAAAAAAAATTAAATTTCAGTCATAACTCTTTATCAGATTAAAAGAAGGAACAAATATCCTTTTTCTCATTGTCCTCGAATCCAGGATTTAGAAGATTCAGCTCATAAAATAAGCAAGACACGTCATCAAATAAAGCAAAGGCATTACTAAACACCACTTGGACAAAGACAAAACCAGCGACAGTTAACCGTGACCCTGAAATAACTACACTAAGAATAACGTCAATACCACCTGGTGGTAATATTGGTAAACTGCAGCTAATATAAAATTTAATACACGACAACAAAATATACATGACTTCAGCTATTATTTTTTTTTATCTGTTTTAGAAGATATCCAAAAGAAAGTAAACAAAAGGAATAGTTTGTGCATACTAAAAGAAAGTAAACAAAAGGAATAGTTTGTGCATACTAAAAGAAAGTAAACAAAAGGAATAGTTTGTGCATACTAAAAGAAAGTAAACAAAAGGAATAGTTTGTGCATACTAAAAGAAAGTAAACAAAAGGAATAGTTTGTGCATACTAAAAGAAAGTAAACAAAAGGAATAGTTTGTGCATTCTGGTATACCTCGGATTAATGAACAAACAAATATAAGGAAATGGTATGGAAAATCATAGAGGGCTACATAGCCAATACTATAAGCACCACTGCATAGGCTATAGCTATGTGATCTATATATTTCCTTTACATATATCTAAAATAATCACCCCAAAATCGACATAGCAATAATTCATAACAAATTTATTTTTACGGTGACCAATTTTTTGTTTTTGTTTTTGTAATCTCTTTACATTGATTCAGTTCTTTGACTTTACCAGTTTTCCGTATATACTTTTTTAATTCTCTCTCTTTTTGAATTGATTATCATAAGCGCATAAAAATTTAATTTCATGCTGCAAAAACTCACTAAGTCTTCGTACAATTTACCAATACTCTCTATCAGAGTCATTTCATAACCACTTTAACTCTAGAGAGAGTTCATCGTTCTACTCCCTGAAAATATTCTCATCGATTCTTACTGGATAAGGTTTTCTTACCCTCAATACGTTTTCTTTTCTGATCGCTGCTAATTACACTTCACAAGTTCTTTAGTCAAATCACTTCATCCACATCAATTGCACTTGTCCTTTTGCTTCTTAATTACTTCATTTTTGGACGATAACAACTTCAATCTATCAAGGAGTATTTTTGACAGCCCCAAACAAAACAGAAAGTGATAAAGTGATAATTTGTTCCAAAACAAAGTTAATGAAAGGTTCAGGAGTTAAACGCAGAGGGAATTTCAATGAAAATGGGATAAGAATCTTGTGAAACAAATATGGATGTCAATATGCAAGGAAAAAGATATTAATCACGTCCGTGTACTTTTATAGCCATGAAATTATTAAAACTAAAAAAGCATTATGTACATAAATATTTTAATAAGGAAACAAATATTGCCCTCGTGTCTTTAGGATAAAATAATGTATTTGAAAAATAATTTTTAATAAACTTATCTCAAGACAAGTAGCCTATGTGTTGAGGGAAATTTATATGAAGATGTTTATTTATTCAAGAGTACTTTTAAATTTGTTACAACATAAAGAGATTTGTTTAAGTTCAGCCTAACGAACGTTTCAATCCTGATTTTCCATACAAAGAAAATCGAGAATATCTATTCAACTGAAACCAAACTTTAACCAAATACTTAATAGATTAACTTCATCCTGTTTCCCTAATAATGGCAATACAAGATTAAAAATAAAACTATAATTATTCGAGTGTCATAGGGGATGAGATCATGGTGAGGGGTAGATGGAGATGGTTTAGCAATGCTCTTCGCACTCCCCAAGAGAGATTAGTTCACTAGACTTTCAACTGGGCTCCACAAGGCACTAGAAGAGTTGGAAGACCCAGACCTACATGGTTGAGGACTATGAAGCGTGAAGCAGATGATGATGAATGGAGAAGTATTGAATTAAAAGCTCAACCGATGCCCTCTGTGTCAATAGGCGTAGGAGGAGATGATGATGATGATGATGTTGATTCGCATTTACACAGTGCTGAGCAATTATATACAGTATCTGATACTCATTCATTACTATCCTAGACTGCCATTCTTCTTCTTCGTCCAAAAAATTGAAATCATACACTGCGATGTATATTTGCAATATAGTTACAATGCCAATTTAAAGTACCCATTGTCTTTTTTTTTTTTTATTCACAACTATTCATGATGGTATAATTTCTCGTAATATAGCCTGAATACTGCCTCCTCTATTATATCTTTCTCCTAATGAACACAAAAAACAATATTTTCTGAAGTTTGCTTAAAAAGTTAATGATCTTTTTGGCTTCATCAACAGGAGTCCAACCTAAAACTGAATAGGCTAAAGTTCTTAAAAAATATAATCACAACAAATAGATATACTG
>NC_090767.1:47180720-47188220 GCF_036898095.1 Palaemon carinicauda
TGTGGGCTAACCTTTAGCAAAAAGATAACAGGTTGTATACAAGCACTTGCAAGCAGGAATGTCAAAAAAAAAAAATCAAACAAACTAAGACATGATACAGCAAGCACAAACAGGTTGGTCTATTATCAGTGCAAGAAAGAACGAAAGGTAAACCAAAAAAGTAATAACGTTGGAGGGTACGAGTGTGTATGAAACACATGCGATACAATACACATCTCCTTTGACATTGGAATAATTAAAAACCCAACTGACATCATCGTAGCTAAGGAGAATCTTAACTGAGGTGTCATGTTACAAACTTTAGTTCATGTCTTATCATCATCTTATAACATTTATCATTGATTTTTACTCTAGTAGGTTATTTCTTTCGAATGTGCATTATAGCCTGGCTATTTTTTTGATTTTGCATCTTCACTGTTGCAAATTTCGGAAAGCCGCCTTTTCTTTACCTCGTATCTCACTAAAGTTCACTAGTATATAATATATTTTTTTAAATATCAAAAATACGAGAAAAGGCGTCCCGGGGAGTGTTCATACGGGACACGGGATAAATGTCATAAATATGAAACAATCCTGTCAAATACAGACGTCTGGTCACCCTGGATGTTAGGCATTTTTGCACCGTAAGAAAACTGTAACTGGGATGTATGATCAAATTTTGAATTTACTGTCACTACTTTGTATATCGTGTGGCCATACGAGAATGTGTCGGTGATTTATTAATATAAAGGCAAATATGATATGCAAAAAAAGGTCTTATCAATAATTTCTTGAAAATTATATTTGTGGAAAAAAAATATCATTAATATATTTTTGCAGATGCCAAGGTCATGCTGTGTGCCGGGATGTAAAAGTAATTATTCAAGATCAGATGTTTCTGCGTTCCGGTTCCCAAGGGATGAACAACGACGGCAGCTATGGATAAAAGCCATCCACAGAGAAGACTTTACACCTACCCCTAATACAATCGTGTGTGCAAAGCACTTCGAAGAAAGTTTCATCGTTACAGAAGACAGCATTACACGTCCTGATGGAACTGTGATCACCGCTAAGAGGGGGACGCCAACTCTGACCAAGGATGCATACCCGACTATCTTCCATAATCAACCAAAATACATGTCACAGAAAGTACCACCAGCTCGTAGGAATCCGCAGAAAACAAAAGACGAGGTACTTGAACGAGATGAATTAAAGTTTCAAACATGGATGGAAAATGACACTATAAAAAGTTTCGATGAATTTGTTAAAAACTTTATTAATAGGCTTTCTAAGGATTGGTTGTTTGTTTCAAGAGAAGACTGTGTATCTTTCCTTAAAGTTAATTGTGAGGACCAACCAAAGCTAATTGTATCTTTTAAAGTGATGAAAGACTTGAAAGTTTTAGTATGGTACGAAAACACTGCTTTAAATTCTAACAAATTTAAATGGCTTTTAGGATCAGAAAACAAATGTGATCGGTGGTCAAAATTTGAAAATTTATTGAGTCACTTGAGTTCTAACCTTCAATCAGCTATTAGTGATGTTGACAGAGTGACCCAGTGTATTAAAGTTATTGAGGAGTTATTGGAAACTGAATCAGAAAATGACAAGTGTTCAAGGGGGGGAGTGTTATGGTTTTGTGCTGAACAGTTAAGCATGTTTTGTAAAGAAAAAGTTGCATACAGCTGTGATTTTTTGGTTTGGGCATATAGTGTCTATTTGTCAAGGCCATCACTGTACATACATCTACGTGACAGCAAGGTCCTTATTCTCCCTCATCCTGATTACCTAAGGAAGCTTAATGTATCTGGTGCAAAGTCTGTGTGTAATGGAAATTCACATGAGCTCTTTTTAAGGAAAAATTTTGCAACACTAAAAAGTGAAGAAAAAATTGTAAATGTGCTGCTTGATGAGATACATGTAAACAAAGGCCTCTCATATAAAGGAGGTAAAGTTTATGGTGCTTCTGTTAACTCTAGTGAACCTGCAACAACAGTTCAGGCTTTTATGATTTCATCAATCCTTTCGAAAAACAAACATGTTGCTGCTTTGTACCCAGTCTGTAATCTGACAGCACAGACACTTCTTGAGTTGACGCACAAAGTTTTGGCGTTCCTCCATGATATAGGATACATTGTCGTATCATTAATCTCTGATAACAACAGGGTTAACAGAAATATGTTCGAGAAAATGTGTGATGGAAATCTTGCCTCCTCCATTCCAAATCCATATGATTTGACTGTGCCACTTTTCTTCCTTTTTGATTCAGTTCATTTACTGAAAAGCATACGAAATAATTGGTTAAATCAGAAAAATCCCATTCAAACTTTTGTAATACCTTCACCTTCCAATTTCCAAATTCAGGAAAATGCAAATCTTCTGCCACTGAAAGAACTCTACACAAAAGAACGTGATAAATATGTTAAACTAGCGCCAGGTTTGTCAGAGAAAGTTCTTTTCCCTACTAATTTGGAAAGACAGAATGTGCAGTTTGTTGTCAGACTGTTTGATGAAAAGAATGTAGCTGCATTGAAAACAATGAATACTTTTGATGTGTCAGGTACTATTAATTTCTTGGAACAAATAATATCCTGGTGGCATATTGTAAATGTGAAAACTCCAAAGAAAGGCGTCCACCTACGTCAGAAAGAATCTGACCCTATTAAGCAAGATTCATCTTCAGATCCAAACTTGATATTTCTCAGTAAATTTGATCACTGGCTTGGTGCTTGGGAAGAGTTGGATATGCCTCACCATGGAAGGAATGGTAGATTGTCAAGAGAAACATATTTTGCTCTCAGGCACACTACATCAACATTGATAAAATTATGTGATTATTTGTTGAAGCACCATAACTTTCATTATGTATTACTGGGGAAATTTCAAACAGATAAGCTAGAAAGTAGATTTGGATAGTATAGAAAGATGAGTGGTACAAATTATAATGTAGCTGTTGCTCAAGTAATGGAGTCTGAAAAGAAACTAAAAATTATGAATGTTCTTTCCATGGCTTCGTCGAAGTCTGGTCCATTAACCATCTTTGAGTTAAATTCCTCTCCATGTGAACTTGACTCTAAGTGTGATTCTGTCGATTGTTTAGAGAAATTCAAGGAGGCTGAGGAATATGTGGATGAAGAAGGCTTGTCAAAGGAAGATGAAAATGTTATGATTTATATTGCAGGTTACGTTGCTCACAGCACTAAAACAAAGCTAAAATGTCAATTATGTTTAAGTAGGGTCTCTCTTGATAGAGCAATTGAAGTTGATATTCCTGACAATTGTAAATATCTCAAAATCCTTGACAGAGGTGGCTTGAAATGGCCAACAGATTTTACACTTTCACTTTGTATTTTCACTTACCAAATATTTCAATCTCTCATTGGTAATTTCAAGAACGATTTTCTGCAATGCAATAATCAAAGAGAGGTTCTTGTTAAGCTAGCTTTGAATTTTCAGGTAAAGTCTTTTAATGTAAATGAATGTTGCTCATGTGGTAGATCAGTAAGTACACTACTTAGGATGTGTATCTGGCCTCTGTCCAATATATTATTAAATAATTATGCAGTGTTACAATAACAAAATAAGCCATGAAAAAAGTAAAAAGAGAAAACTTTCAACACTTGACAACTAAGGTAATTTTGCAGGAAAGTTTGTCTGTACTCTAATATGTCATTTTGAAATGCTATGAATTGTTTGTAATTTCCCTTAAAATGCAGTCTTGATGTGTGTAATATGTTTCATGTATGTTGCAGATTACTACTTTAATAAAATCTTAGGCTCTCAAGAGTGTGTCTATTGTTATTATCATAGAATGAGAACGAGGTGAAAAATGTATTGCTATATTATTATCATTACAGTATCATGACAATAAGGTGAAAATATATATTATTATTATTTCAACATGATAAGGAGAAAAAATAATAATCTGACCTAGTCCAGGTCAATACTTCATGAATTTATGAAGTAACATAAATGGATAAAAACAGAAATAACTAGTAGAATAGCACCATAAGGGGTGTTAGAAGAACGTAAGTAGTCGATACTGTTAAAGGAACAGGAACAAATAAATAAATGAGGGTAAGTATGTTTGAAATAGAGAACTCTGTAACGACGCAGGCCGTGACGTCATAATTCTGAGACCCAGGCCTTGTGTATTGAGACGGCAGTGGTTAGGGGGGGAGGTCAGAATGCAATGACCTCCGTACAGGCAGAGGGAAGAAGAGAAATGCAACGGAGGTAGAGAAGGAAGGAAGGAAGGAAGGAGGGGATCCAGAAAAAGATGCGATTTCGGAAACAGACAAAAGGAATGGATGTCTTATTAAAGTTACGCTGTTGTTAGAGAAGGAAATGGGCCTGTAAAAACAGAGGAAAATAGGCACAACCAAGAAAATAATGTCGAAGAAAACTGCATTAAAAAGTCGCGATGGTGGAGGAAGTAACATTAGAGCTTAACGGATTTAAGATGATAGGTCGACAGATTGCAAATTTTAGAAATGCAATGGCGAGAGTAAAATGAGGAAATCTCTCTCTCTCTCTCTCTCTCTCTCTCTATATATATATATATATATATATATATATATATATATATATATATATAGAGAGAGAGAGAGAGAGAGAGAGAGAGGAGAGAGGGGGGGGGCCGTATTATTATTATTATTATTATTATCATCATTATCATTATTATTATTATTATTATTATTAAATTTATTATTATTACTTGCTAGGCTACAACCATAGATGGAAAAGCAGGATCCTATAAGCCCAAGGGCTCCAATAAGGAAAATAGCCCAGTGAGGAAAGGAAATAAGGAAAAACTACAAGAAGTTTAAGAAAAAATAACATCAAAATAAGTCTTTCATATATAAACTAAAAAAAACTTCAAAATAACAAGAGGAAGAGAAACAAGATAGAATGGTGTGCCCGAGTGTACCCTCAAGCAAGAGAATTCTAACCCAAGACAGTGGAAGACCATGGTACAGAGGCTATGGCACTACCCAAGACTAGAGAACAATGGTTTGATTTTGGCGTGTCCTCCTAGAAGAGTTGCTTACCATAGCTAAAGTGTCTCTTTTACCATTACCAAGAGGAAAGTAGCCACTGATCAATATACACACACAAGGAAAGAGCACAGTATGGATAGCAAGGGGAATTAATAATCATTAATGCATTGAATACAGAGCCGTAGAAAAACTATCAATAAGGGACATTACAAGTCAATGATGATGAAAGTCCAGATAAGAGAGAACAGACAAAAGACAGTAAATTAACTGAGAAGTCATTCCTTGATGCATTTCACTTGAGAAGAAATACAATAAACAGAGGAGCAGGGACTCTAAAAACAACAAAGGCAGAACAAAAGACATACTAAGAGAAGTAGAGAGAGAGAGAGAGAGAGAGAGAGAGAGAGAGATTGTCGACTCTAGCACAGTAAAAACGTGTTAAATTGGTTGTTTGCCGATTACTTTAATACAGGGCATTGAAATATGATAAAAACACGTTATATTTGTAGTTGTATAATTAACATAACCTTAAACGAAGACTGAATGTACTTGGCTTTTTTCATATTTTTTAAACACCAAAAGTTTCTCAAGATCGGAAGTGTATTGGAGTAATTTTATATATATATTTATTTTACCAGCCGATCGCTACAAAGGAGATAGGAAAAACTAATAAAGTTAGCAAGAAACTTCTTAACGAATGTTATCATTCCGTTGGAGACAAGCAAAAGGAAAATAGAATCTTTTGGGCTGTGATGGAAGAATAACATCTAACAATACTGTGCTTTCTTTTCCAAATCATTGCCATAAAACCTGCTATTCTCAAAAGTAAAGCCCTTAAAGTTGAGAACAAACTAAAAGATATTGCCAGCATTACAGAATTTATTCCCTCGACTATTATCCACAACGCTACAACAAATGTTTCACTAGATTATGTGACATTTTACTGGAGAAAGAATTAATTGCTGGCACACTCAAACTACAACGGAATGCAATTAATAAGAGATGCAGATTTGACTAATCAGGTTGTTACACGAAAGTGAGGACATTAGCATTTGCCCGATATGTAACCATGCTAAGAAATTTAGAAACCTATTCAATACAGTTGTGTAATGGAACGTTTTATCATTCCTTTCCTTTTGGGAAGTAATTGCTGCATCACCTTACTTAATGGCAAAGACCTGCATCACCTTACTTAATTGCAAGGAGCTGCATCACCTTACTTAATGGCAAAGATCTGCATCACCTTACTTAATGGCAAAGACCTGCATCACCTTACTTAATGGCAAAGACCTGCATCACCTTACTTAATTGCAAGGAGCTGCATCACCTTACTTAATGGCAAGGTGCTGCATTACCTTACTTAATGGCAAAGATCTGCATCACCTTACTTAATGGCAAGGAGCTGCATCACCTTACTTAATGGCAAAGATCTGCATCACCTTACTTAATGGCAAAGACCTGCATTACCTTACTTAATTGCAAGGACCTGCATTACCTTACTTAATTGCAAGGAGCTGCATCACCTTACTTAATGGCAAAGAGCTGCATCACCTTACTTAATGGCAAGGAGCTGCATCACCTTACTTAATGGCAAGGAGCTGCATCACCTTACTTAATGGCAAAGATCTGCATCACCTTACTTAATGGCAAAGACCTGCATTACCTTACTTAATTGCAAGGACCTGCATTACCTTACTTAATTGCAAGGAGCTGCATCACCTTACTTAATGGCAAAGAGCTGCATCACCTTACTTAATGGTAAGGAGCTGCATCACCTTACTTAATGGCAAGGAGCTGCATCACCTTACTTAATGGCAAGGAGCTGCATCACCTTACTTAATGGTAAGGAGCTGCATCACCTTACTTAATGGCAAGGAGCTGCATCACCTTACTTAATGGCAAGGAGCTGCATCACCTTACTTAATGGCAAGGAGCTGCATCACCTTACTTAATGGCAAGGAGCTGCATCACCTTACTTAATGGCAAAGATCTGCATCACCTTCCTTAATGGCAAAGAGCTGCATCACCTTACTTAATGGCAAAGACCTGCATTACCTTACTTAATTGCAAGGACCTGCATTACCTTACTTAATGGCAAAGATCTGCATCACCTTACTTAATGGCAAGGAGCTGCATTACCTTACTTAATGGCAAAGATCTGCATCACCTTACTTAATGGTAAGGAGCTGCATCACCTTACTTAATGGCAAGGAGCTGCATCACCTTACTTAATGGCAAGGAGCTGCATTACCTTACTTAATGGCAAGGAGCTGCATTACCTTACTTAATGGCAAAGATCTGCATCACCTTACTTAATGGCAAGGAGCTGCATCACCTTACTTAATGGCAAGGAGCTGCATCACCTTACTTAATGGCAAAGACCTGCATCACCTTACTTAATGGCAAAGACCTGCATTACCTTACTTAATTGCAAGGACCTGCATTACCTTACTTAATGGCAAAGATCTGCATCACCTTACTTAATGGCAAGGAGCTGCATCACCTTACTTAATGGCAAGGA
>NC_090767.1:47193220-47195720 GCF_036898095.1 Palaemon carinicauda
ATGAAGAACAAACACAACAAAAGGCAGCTGTCTAGAGTACTATCCTCTTTCAACATGGGAGATAGAATAACGGTAGAAAGTCAAGAAGACTGTTGCTTTTTCCATGATGAAGCTGATGTCACAATGATAACATACTTCTTGAAGGCAGCTGAGTGTAACAGAGTAGTCAGAATCCTCAGTGATGATACTGATGTCTTAGTACTGCTGGTTTACTGGGTTTGGAAAAGTCAACTGCACCATACATGTAGAGCTCAGATGGAACGCTGGAATGGAGACATTATAGACATCAATGCAACCAGTGAGAAACTTGGTCCTAAGTGTTTGCAGCTGTTAGGAATGCATGCGCTAGGTGGTTGTGACACAGTGTCCTATCCATTTAACAAAGGAAAAGTCAGTGCTCTCAATGTATCGCAGGTAGGAAACTTCCCTGGATTGTCGAGATACTGGGTGAGATAGATGCCTCAGAAAATGACCTTTTGCAAACAGGCCAACAGTTCTTTACAACATTATAGGGCCAACCATCAGAGACCTCAATGAATGCAGCTCGCTACAGGATGTATACAAAGGAGAAAGGAAAACCAATGCGTATCATGGCCCTGCATCCTACTGACGCCAACCTTCTGCTCTATGTACAGCGGGCACATCTCCAAATGATATTATGGAAGGCAGCTGATCAGCAAGGCCCTCCAACAGTGAACATCAGTAAGTTCTGATGGCAGGTGAAGGATGGAGTCCCAACACCCACATTAGCTGCTAATCCTCCAGCTCCTCCAGCCCTAATTGATGTCCTCAGTTGTGGTTGCAAAGCAGAGGGCAAGCCCTGCAGGTCTACAGCCTGCTCTTGTCAAAGGACCCAGTTATCCTGCACTATTTACTGCATGTGTGGAGGCACAGACGGATGTCATAACCCATTCACAGTAAGTGATCAAGCAAATGAAAAGGACAGTGACCATTCTGAGGAGGAGTCAGACACTGACTAGCTTAATTGTTTTGTGCTAGGTTCACATGAAATGTTAACTTTTGACTTGTTTGCATGTTTTATCAATGTTCAGAGTTAGAATGATACGGTCACATTGGCTGGAAGGCATTTTTTCTTTCAAGAGATAGATCCGGGTGTGTGTCAACGTGTCCAGTATTACACATTTTTACATATCATATTAGTAAGTTGTAGCACAGATATGTACAAGATTCGAGATGATGTAGTATCAGATTCCCAGTGTCACTTGCAACACCTATGTGAAGGTTTTTATCTAGATAGTATAGAGTATGAACATAAGCATCACCTTTTAACTTGAAAGAATCATTTGCAATATGTTCGAATTTCATTTACTTCTATAAGATTTGAATATTTTTCTCAAAAGGTCTGCACAAGTAAAACTACACATTTTACAACTGTTTTTGTGTCATTATATTAATCTCTGACCATAAAAAACATGGGTATAGACATTCCATATGACAAGTTATCTTGCCAGTTTCTGGAGATATTGAACAAAATAGAATTTTACATAATGGCGGCCAAAATTTTCATATTCCAGCATTTGCCCAAACTTGTCAAGAGGACAACCCATTTGAAATACTTCACAAACACCATGGCATTACAAATATACCATAATACCTTGTACTATAGAAGATTATTAGGTCAACAATGGAAATCATATAGGTGGCAAATTTCCCCAACCGCCTTCCGACAGCCCTTTCCTCCATATTACGCCTATATATTCATAGCTTCCATAAGTTTCGTCAAATGTTAAAAAATATAGACAAATAAGATTGTTTAAAGGAAAATATATGCATACAAAAGAATAAAGCATACTTGGCAAAAATAAAATTAAAAGTAACAAAAATAAATTTGATAAAATAAAAGATTGCCCTGCTTTGTAAATATTGAGCAGTGTTCCAGAAAGTCCCTAAGTAACAGGAATCTATCAGAGTGTACTACGCACACAAGTACACAACTGCTACCTCCATCCAAGATAATTGTTTACCAAACACAAATGGTTAATAACATGAATTCGATTCTTCGTCTGGTGTTAAATACAGGAGGCTGCACTGTTATCATAACGATTAGTTTATAATTCAAGTTTTCATTAAGTAGGGAGAAGGAGAGAGAGAGAGAGAGAGAGAGAGAGAGAGAGAGAGAGAGAGAGAGAGAGAGAGAGAGAGAGAGAGAGAGAGAGAGAGAGAGAGAGAGATTTCACCTTCTGTCAGTGAATGGCATACACATGCATGAAGGTTTTTTTTTTCTCTTTTAAACAGGTAAAGCCAAAGTAATTTCATTTACCATAACAATTAAAATAATTCAATTAAAGACTGTCCTTCATTACACAAACTGTCAAAAGGAAGGGAAAAAACTTAATACTTAAAATCAAACACACTCTCTCACTCTCTCTCTCACTCTCTCTCTCTCTCTCTCTCTCTCTCTCTCTCTCTCTCTCTCTCTCTCTCTCCTTACATAGCTTTTCAGGAATTCAATTACGATAAAGTATGAAAAAATTGATTT
>NC_090767.1:47200720-47238220 GCF_036898095.1 Palaemon carinicauda
GATACAAAATTAAAGGAACTGAAGATTGATTCATTTATGGCACATTCACACTTGTGGAATGCAATAGAAAATACAGCATTTTGTTTGAGCTTCCTTGAAAACTCCTCATAGAATTCTTCCCATCCTATGTACATCTTAAGCTAAGTTTAACTTTATAGGAGTAGGCCTATTGTGTGAAACAAAATTAGGTTTTTACCTATTTACTTACTTGCGTTCATGACGTCAACATCTAAATTTAATGTTTATTTTATCCTTTCTCTCAGTTCACCCAGATTTAATGTTTTTCTTATCACTTTTGAGTCAAATATGATAAATTAATTAAACCAATTAAGGCCACCATCATCTAATTCTTCATCGATTATTTAACGGCCTTATAACTGAAAATTCTCTCTCTCTCTCTCTCTCTCTATCTCTCTCTCTCTCTCTCTCTCTCTCTCTCCTGTTCGCTGAATGCTTAGGGCTGTAACGCCATCTACTCTACACTTAGTAGGCCCTACGCCTTACAAAGTGTTTCAATTTTAACTATACTAAAGTAATTCAGTTATAAATTAAATCAATCAATCTCTTAAAGAGGACAACATCATTTAAAATAATCGAGAGAGAGAGAGAGAGAGAGAGAGAGAGAGAGAGAGAGAGAGAGAGAGAGAGAGAGAGGGGGGGGGGAGAATTTTCAGTTATAAGGCCGTTAAATAATCAAGAACTAAGGATATTGGGAGTTAAATGGCAGGACAGGATTAGATATGAAACTACGAGAGATTACTCGAGTGCCATATGTGGATGAGATCATAGTGAGGGGTAGATGGAGATGGTTATGGCATGCTCTTCGCACTCCCCAAGAGAGATTAGTTCACCAAACGTTCAGCTGGGCTCCACAAGGCACTAGAAGAGTTGGAAGACCCAGACATACATGACTGAGGACTATGAAGCGTGAAGCAGGAGATGATAAATGGAGAAGTATTGAATTAAAAGCTCAAGATAGAGACGACTGGCGAAATTTAACCGAGGTCCTTTGCGTCAATAGGCGTAGGAGGAGATGATGATGAACAGATCTAATGAGACTCAATATAGTGGAAATGGTTCAATCACCTATCAAATTAACGCGTATGCTCCAATGCTTATGTATGCATATGTCTTAGCAAACGCAAACAAAATAAGTAAGCTCTTGTGTTCAACCACACTTTCTTCAAACTGCCACACTCCAAGCCCACATCTTTGGAAACGAAAAAGAACGCTCTTCATATCAAACATTTTACGTTGCTTCACACAATTTATTTTTTAGAGCAAAGACCATGGAAAGTCAGGCAAGAGGTCGTGGAATATAATGATCGTCAAAATCCATCTAGTATATAACTATATATTTTCCATGAGACTGGCTTTATTTGTATCCGAACGTCTACATCCCCGAAATTACTATGAAATAGTGATCTTAAACTGGCTGAGGGTAGCCCCAAGTAACTAACATTTTTGGAAGACCTTAATGTCCTCCTCGCGTTTTTACTTTTAAATTTTAATCGGTTCTACTTCAAACGGAAAAATTTCAGCCATGTTGCAGAATTTACTTACTGTTTCAAGAAGAAACTGAAGACTTTCTTATTTCATTTGTCCTTTGACAGTGACGATTTAACAGCAAATGAACAATACGCGATATGAAACGTTAAATACTCTGAACGAACAAGGTAAAACGACAGTGGAGGTCCTGTTGAGAGTGGAGTTACCCTGCTGTGTGGGACCGGAAAAGCAGCCATCAAAGTAAAAAGTAAAGTAACACCTTCCATCCTTGGATGTTTAAAAACGTCATAACATGCATAGTACAAATTACTGGGACGTTTTTTGACGTCATTTACAAATAAATACACAAATATAAACCATATGGAAGTTTTAATAATTTTGTCTCCTACAAAACATGGTCTTATGTTATACCTAAAGATTAAACAGCAAAGGCCGGAGTCTCCTCGTTAAGACCAGGTAATCTACAACCAATATTCTGTGGATAATGTCTACAACAACAACTTGAAGAATTCGCAGGCTGTCAAACAGTAATATCATAAAACTTAAACCAAACTAACCAACCACTGTGGAACCTGCACATTTGTTCATCTTCAAGTATCTGAAATATGGCATAGCTCGTTCTAATTGTCAATCCTGCATTGGAAAATCTCTGACTTTGTACAAATAAAAAAAAAAATTGCTTTGCTGGGCAACCAATTAAGCTCAATCAGTCAATGGATTATCCTATCTGGGGGTAAATCCTTCCTTGCTAATTTTGTTCCCCTTTTTATTTTGCAACTTTCCAAACTGTACTTCGAGCTAAGTGAGATATAGCAGCATTTTTTACTTCTAGTAATAACACGATTAATCACAATTATCCTCAATTGAACATTAATCCAAATCTTTCTTTACAGATGCAATGTTTCTATTATTATTATTATTATTATTATTATTATTATTATTATTATTATTATTATTAGCTAATTTACAACCCTTGTCAGAAAAGCAGGATGCTATAAGCCCAGAGGCTCCAACAGGGAAAATACCCCAGTGAGGAAAGGAAAAAGGAATATAGAATTTTTTAAAAAGAGTAACACTAAAATAAATATCTCCTTTATAAAATCTTAAAAATTTTATACAAAACAATCGGAAGAAAAATAAGATAGAATAGTGTGCTCGAGTGTACCCTCAAGCAAGAGAACTCTAACCCAAGACAGTGGAAGACCATAGTACAGAGGTTATGGCACTACCCAAGACTAGAGAACAATGGTTTGATTTTGGAGTGTTCTAAGATGATATATTTAGTGAATCATACAAACTAGTGTTTATCTGGACCAAATTGTCCCCAATAATCATTGGAATGTAACCAAGTTTTTTTTTTTTCATTTATTTTTTTTCCTCAACACCATAAATAAAGTTTAATTTAAAAGTAGTTTAATTAGAATAATGAATTCACTTATAAAGTCGAAACTGGGAGTGCTGGCCAGCAAATTGCCTGTTTCTGACTGAGCTGAGTTAAGATCCATTATTCTTTTGATAACCCTTGTAAATAAACTACATTCCGATTGCTTTAATATGAGACGAAGATAAAGTTTAGCAAAACAGCTCCGCCATACACTGTCAAATGCTTCGAGATATAAAAGTACAATTGGTATAAGACCAAACAAAGTCCAGTGCATCTCTCTCTCTCTCTCTCTCTCTCTCTCTCTCTCTCTCTCTCATTTCTAGATACCTGTTTGCCAATTAGTGAAGTCTCGCACCACTTACTATGTGCAAGTACTCTCTATTTTGAATACGTTAAATGAATTAAATTAGGGTTGAAATAAATTAACCTCTTAATGGGGTAAACAAAACATTTAATAACCATCTCAGAGAGAGAGAGAGAGAGAGAGAGAGAGAAGAGAGAGAGAGAGAGAGAGAGAGAGAGAGAGAGAGAGAGAGATATAGAGAGAGTTATGTAAAATAAATTTATACCAAAGTTCCTATTTGAATGTACTTCCAGATTATGAAATGAGAAAGAAACCAATTGAAATAAAAGGTTCCACATGAGGGTTTAGAGGGCCGTGATTGCCTCGCATACGGAGCACTGTAGGCATCACTGTCTTACAGCTCGTTTTGCTGTTTATCTTTTTCTTTACCTTGATTCCGTAATGAACCTCCATACGCTCAGTGCTTCTGTTAAACGTAAAGTTCCACGAGTCCCAGTTAATAATAAAGTAGTTAGTCGAAGCCTTTGTATCCACAGTTAACACATTCTGTTCTCTCAGTAAGGAAATATACGATATCAAAATCACAACAATTATTATCATCATCATTGGCCAATTGATTCAGTTTTATACTTGACGTGAATACAATTCCACTATAAGTATTAAATGCTCATCTCTTTGATTAGATTAATTCCTTGTGTGTTTAGCCATTTTCATAGTGGCTTGAATCTTATATGAGAGAGAGAGAGAGAGAGAGAGAGAGAGAGAGAGAGAAACAATCACGACCATAAACAATAATTCCTAATACCAAACATATGATATGCACAAGCAACTCCTGGTGATGATAATTAGCAATTTCTGCAATATCATAACAACTGACAATTAGTTTCTACTGAGCCTAAAATTGCAAAGTCTACATAACACGAGAATTGTTGAAATCTACGTCACCAACCAGTCAGTATTGGTTCCATTAAAGAAACCAAAATCCTTTAATACAGTGGTTCCCAAACTATCTTACCTGACGCCCCCTTTTTGCTTCCAGTAGACCCGTACGCCCCCCACTCCTCTCATTTTTTTATATGAAATGATTCTTACATTTATTTCTTAGCATTGTACAGGGAAACAGATTTCTGTTTGCATTACATTTTAATAATGAAAGCCACTCAAACAAATAATAGTACATTCCAGTAACTAAAAACAAAACATTTGGTTCAAAGTGGGCGAAAAAAAAATTGAACATTAACAAATTGGCAAAATTGAGTTGCAATTTTAAGAATAGATAATTTGAAAACATGGCATATAACATTTGGAAATACTTATGAGACTATGGCACAATTTCTGGTCAAATTTAGTGAGATGGATGCTGCTGTTCTTTTAATGATTCTATTGTTCTATTAAACAAGTAATTTCGAGCAGATAATTTCACGCCCCCCTTGTATCATCCTCACGCCCCCCTAGTGGGGCGCGCCCCCCAGTTTGGGAACCACTGCTTTAATATGATATTCAGGTCTAAAACTATAGGATATTTAAAATATCAACATTAATAGTTTCAAAATCCTCTTTCGTCCTTCCCAGGGGCAGCTATTATTGACCGAGTTATTCAAAACACAGACTTTGGTATTAATAATTTGAAATATAATCTTACCTGCAGGCTATACACTTTTGGATTTATGAATCTCGACTATATTTTCTGGCGTTGGGCCCTGTCTGGCCATTCACCAGCGCTCTGTATGAGATTGCAAACAGTCTGGAAAAACGAAAAATACATAATTAGGATCAAATACAAAACTGATAACCAAATGTAGCATTTCCCATTGAATAATAACCCACTTAATGCAACTAGGAAAGTAGGACGACTTAGGATAGATTTGGCAGTTGTAACTGACTACAAAATATGATTGTTTAAGTCTCCGTTATTAAAGTGTGTATATGAGAAATGAACCTTACTAATCAAGTAGGTCAAGTATTTAAGTGGGAAGAGACTAGTTTTGTCAAAGTTTTTATAGTTTATATAGGAAATATTTATCTTAAGGTTGTTCCTGTTCTTAAAATATTTTGTTTATCCTTTTTTCCTTTCTTCACTGAGCTATTTTCCCCTGTTGGGGCCCCTGGGCTTATAGCATCCTGATTTTCCAACTAGGGTTGTAGCTTAGCAAATGATAATAATAATAACACTCAACAACCTGAGATTCTCCTGAATAAATATGTCTTCAGTACTCTTATTAAGCAAATATACTGATACATGTATAAAAGAGATTGATGTACAATCAATTCAAAAGTCTCCCGACATACAGTCAAGTGTTCCTAACGCATTCTCTACATAAGGTTGGTAATGGTTTGGGACTGTTAGACACTTAGGGAATATGACTGCACAGCAGGCAATAAGGCCAAGTCAAGAAGCTCCTATACCACTTAACATAAACTGAATGACTGAAATCTGAGGAAATCTGGCTGTGAAGCAAATGATGGCAGGTGGTCTTCTTCAAGTTCATAAAATGAAGAATTCTTCGGAATATCACCAAACAATCTTATATTACCCCGAAGTGAAAGACCTTAGCAAGTCTTCTTAGTGCAGAATAGAATTGATATTTAATAAGTTCGCTTAATCTGTGTTACGGAAATACAGGGATTAAAAATATGCTTTCCATGACATTAAAATTTTCCTGAGAGAGAGAGAGAGAGAGAGAGAGAGAGAGAGAGAGAGAGAGAGAGAGAATTAACCCTACCTCTCATCTTTTAAACAGAGAAAACTAGTAATTGAAATATATAATACGTTATTTCAAATGTTTAATATTTGTTAAAAAGGAAATCATAGCACCAGTAGAATAAAATTGACTGCTAAAAACTTTTATTAATTTTATGTGTGGAAATGTATTCGTCTTTTATAATAATGAATAGACTGTCAATCATCAATTGTTGGATTACCACAGTTGAATAATTGATTGTCTAAGATTTCTCTAGCATCGTGACAGTCTCAAATGTACATCAGATGTAACGAGGACTTGAGGGATAGATACAGGCTTAATACTTCTTAAGATGCCTTCGTACAATTCTACTTAAATTATCGTTTTCAAATGTTGCTGTCTAATCGTAATCATGAACATGGCTGATTTTAAGAGCAAGCGTTTATGGCGTTGCATTTTAAATGGTTCCGTTTGCATAAAGTTGATTTCCATATCCTCAATGACCAAATTTGAGAAAAATTAAAATGAGGATATTTGGATATATAGAAAATACGCTATGTAATACTAAGAGCTTTACAACACTACTCTGAGCGGCCAGTTAAAAGACACCCCCAACCTCACCCCAACTGTGAGCAACAAAGGTTGGGGTGAGAGGGTGATTAATATAGCTCTTTGAAAGGTCATTGGTCACATGACCTACACTGAAATTGATATCAACAGTGTAGAAATCTTTAATGGAAAAAAAGGTCAATCTAACAAGGGGGATGTCAAAGATCACTTACTCAATACAGACCTAAATTACTGCTCCAGTATAGACTGGCCATTCTGTCTTTCTGGAGGCAGTAAATGCCGTGTCTGCTGAATAATTAAACTTACTTTGTTTGTTATTATACTCTTACGTTAATTATTCCCAGTAAATGCAATGGAATTATCATTTTTACATAACAGTTAATCCCTGCAAGTTTCATTACGCTACGATTAAAGTTGTGGCCAGGAAGCTGTTCACAAACAAACACACAAACAAGGGGTAAAACATAACCTCCTTCCAACTTCGTTGGCGGAGGTAATAAAAAGCCAAATAACACGAGATTCAATTAGATAATTAGCTAACACTAAGAAAATTATATATATATATATATATATATATATATATATATAAATTTTCACCCCCACACGCAACAGACTATTTTTCCACCAAAAATTTCCCCACAGAAAAAATATTGAAGTATATTATTATTATTATTATTATTATTATTATTATTATTATTATTATTATTATTATTATTTACAAGCTAAGCTACAACCCTTTTTGGAAAATCACAATGCTATAAGGCCAGGGGTCCCAACAGGGAAAATAGCCCAGTGAGGAAAGGAAACAAGGAAAAATAAAAAATTTAAAGAACAGTAACATTAAAATAAATATCTCCTATATAAACTATGAAAACTAACAAAACAAGAAGACGAGAAATAAGATAGAATAGTGTGCCACAGTGTACCCTCAAGCAAGAGAACTCTAAATATTAAGAATGTTATTGATTTACTTATGTACAGGTAAATTAAGCTTAATTCTAATAATAAATATAAGCTTAGAAGCTTTGCAGCTATCTATAGTGCGATAGAGTGGCCGCAAACTTATTTTGCGGAGTGAGCACCAAAGTTAGCACAAGGGTGTACTGTAGGCAGTTATAGGATCCAGGAACCCACTCATTATCCTTTAGAAAGTCCTTAAAATCCTATTGCTTTAATATCAGACAAAGTTGAAGCCAAATAGTTCTAGTGATTTGTAAAATAGTCATTAAATTGATCTTCGCTACTCTCGTCAAATACTTCGAGGTGTCAAAGTACACTTGGTGAAAGACGAAATCTAGGACTCTCTCTCTCTCTCTCTCTCTCTCTCTCTCTCTCTCTCTCTCATTGGAATAATCAGCCGAGTTTCCTTTTCCCAGCAAAATCCTTATTTTCAAATGTTTGTTCTTGTAACTGTGATTAGAATATTGAAACTTTTCAAATCTCTCTCTCTCTCTCTCTCTCTCTCTCTCTCTCTCTCTCTCTCTCCGAGTTACGTTCAATCACTGTAGCTGAAGAACAAGACTTGTGATATAATCATAGATTTTTGTAAAAACAACTCCAAATTAACTACCACAGCATGTCCACAACCTCACCTGATGGGGTCATATTTTCTCTCTCCTTCCCAACACTCAGAATTCAACATGAAAATCGTTCTAACCAATAACGAGCCTAAACAACATTTTCTAAGTGATACGAGTTATGTGGACTTGACAATAAACACACAATATACTCTTTGATGTTCTAAATACCTGAGATTGTATAAGACAAACAGATGTTTTAAGACGAAAACTTCAAAGTTTTGAGTGGGGCAAACTGTTTGGGTGATACTTTTCTTTCAACTGCACAGAATTTGGTTCTCCAACACGTTTCTTTTCGGTCATTTTGATCGTTTTCAGAAGCGTTTTTTTCTTTATGAATGTTTGCATTGGTTGCTAAAGTTATGCATTAAAAGCATTACCACTCCTTACATTTATCGCATTCTGCACTTTCGTTCTCTGGCCCTAATACTAAAGTAGGCGCGAATCACTATCCACCTCTGTTTGACAGTCGCCTGCAAGAGGGACACTTCTAAGCACTACTAATACACAGGTCAATATCTTTCATGGTTCAGGAAAACACACAATCATTGCCAAATGAACAGTACGTCCAAGATTGCCAACAATGTCACTGAGAAACACAGGCATGAATAAAAACATCTACTTTTGAAGGTGTTTTGGTATGCGATCTCAAAGTCTTGTGTTTGCTTTAGTAGCGATCTCACTTCACTTCAAGGTGAAGCAAGAACCATCAGATTTTCCTAATAAATATATACCTAGGATAATTATCTAAGAAATAATGAACAATCATTGATGTAAGCGTGCGCAGCTCAACATTGCTTACCCCTTGCCAGTACATACGGAGCTTGATCTTTATAATTTTTTCACGACTGAAGCGAGTGCACGGCGCAGCAAAAACCATTAGATTTTCTATTAATCTTGTTTTTTTTAACTATTAAAAGGTGAGCACCCTTTTGGATTCTGTTCCTAGACACTATCAAATAATGATATGCATTCGAAGCTGTATATTCCCTCAACGAAAACATTGGTCCTCAACTTGTTGAACAGGTTATAACTGAAGTACATATAAAGAGTTATAGCCCACACCTTTGAATAAATTTGTTTAGTTTACAAAGCATAAAGGCAGTGTTTTAAAGCTCTCCACAAGGAAAAAATGCTTATAATAATTTAATAATCGAAAATAAATCCAAATAAAATGAAATAAATCATCAGGCCTAACTTTAAAGTTAATGAAGACTATCTTTAAATAAATATTCATGACCCCTGATTACAAACATATTTGTTTCCTCACTCACTGACAAGGTAAGGACCAGCTAATCTGCAGAAAACCAGTTTTGTCCAACTGGTCGAAATGCCAGGAAATCTCTCCCACCCAACACACACAATTTTGGGAAGTGTTAAGGCAAGACTAACGAGGTCATTATTAATTCTGTCCAACGTTGGAATATGAAGCAAAAAACAAACTGATGGTAGTTTAATACAGAATAAGTGCAATGAGAAAGGCAACATTTACCATGCAAATTATTATTATCATCATTATTATTATTAAAAGCCAAGCTACAACCCTAGTTTGAAAAGCAAGATGCTACAAGCCCAAGGGGCTCCAACAAAAAAAAAAAGAAATAGCACAGTGAGGAAAGAAAATAAGGAAATATACTTTATGAGAAATAATGAACTATAAAATATTTTCAAAATATATAAAAAAATATTTCATAATAAGCTATAAAAAGACTTATGTCAGCCTCTTCAACATAAAAACAGCATATTTCACTGTATCTCCCTCCTGGCCCATATTTATCACTTCCATCACAACATCACCTTACTCCTAATACGGATTTTTGGTCTGAAATGGCCGAAATAACACACCCCTCAAGAAATCATTCTGATGTGGTTTATTTATTTCCTTATTTCCTTTCCTCAGTAGGCTATTTTTTCCCTGTTGGAGCCCTTGGGCTTGTAGCATCTTGCTTTTCCAACTAGGGTTGTAGCTTGGCTAATAATAATAATAATAATAATAATAATAATAATAATAATAATAATAATAATAATAATACAAAACAAGTGGATAACGTCCTGTGGGCATATATTATAGGCATTTCCATACCAAATTTCAGGTCATATGGCTTAAATACCAGGGCATGGGACCAAAAAATGCCCTTTTATAAAATAATAGCAGAAAAAATCATCCAAAATTAATAATTTTGAAGTAATGTATACAGAAAGAAAGTGACTTACACCCAAGATGTCAAGAATAGCAAAAATGTGGCAGCTTTCAAGAAAAACCTGAAGTCTTATCTCTTTGGAAAGTGTTATAATAGTGACCTGAAAACTATTAAGCCTGAATACAAATACTAGCGAATAACTGATAATGATACAGAGCAAAATATTAACTGGAAAGAAATTATTTTTTCACACACCAAGGCCCGCCTGAACAGACTCTGTGTCTGATGGAGGGCCAGAAATAAACCCGTAAAAGCAAGCAATGGACATATATTCAAAGTACCCTCTTGCGAAATTTCAGGTCATTTGGTGTGAATATGAGGATACTGGAGGTCAAAATGAATCTAGTTGGTCTAAAAATGGACCAAAAATGGCAAAATCAACCATTTTGAACAAAAGTACGACGCAAATGCTGATGCCATCCTATTAGTATCTACCTAAGGCACCTCCATAAAAATTTTTTTAGGTCATTCGATAGTAATACCAGGACACAGGAGACCAAAATAGAATTTTTTTTGTGTCAGAAAATTGCAAAAAATCAATAAAATTATTTTAAAGAAATGTATAAAAAGATATAACGCATCTGGGTATTTGTCCACTCGACCTTTGTGACAAATTTCAAGTTATTTGGCCCAGAAATGATGGAGATGAATCGAGTTGAAGACTTGGCAGGAGAAAAAACTTCAGAATTTTTATTTATTTTTTTTTTTTTTTCAAAAAACATACTATGTTCACTTATGCTTTTTTTTTAAACCTACATTTCCTGCTTCTTTTTTTATAATTGAATTTCACATAGACATGTCTGTGTCCAGAGGTCTAAACTAGCCTCTTTTTAAGTACCTGTGCTGGCATAAGACCAACTTAATCAAATGCTATATTTAAGGATTAAGAGAGAGAGAGAGAGAGAGAGAGAGAGAGAGAGAGAGAGAGAGAGGGTAATATGAAAGGTACATGTAGTAGTAGTAGTAGTAGTAATAAAAAGAGAGAGAGAGAGAGAGAGAGAGAGAGAGAGAGAGAGGGTAATATGAAAGGTACATGTAGTAGTAGTAGTAGTAATAATAACAAAAAGAGAAGAGAGAGAGAGAGAGAGAGAGAGAGAGAGAGAGAGGTGGCTGTGGCTAATACGTCCAAGAGCTTTCAAACAGGGCTGTAGACACAGAGAAGTAATCTTGAACCAGTTTACTTATTTAGCCAAAAAATTCAGACCTCTGTACGATATCTAAAATTCCTGAAGGCTGTCGTTGAGACCAAAGAAAGATATACAAAGCAAATAATTGTCTATGAATTGTGTATGCGTGTGTATTCACACACAATGCCACACTAACCACACCCATCACCTAAAATTCTCAAATCCCTTATACACATTCACAAATTAAAAGAATAAGCACAATTTATACAAGTTTTTCTTACTATTTTCCTATTTCCTTTCCTCACTGGGCTATTTTTCCCTTGTTGGAACCCTTCGGCTTATAGCATCTTGCTTTTCCAGCTAGGGTTGTAACTTAGCTAATAATAATAATAATTATTATTATTATTTGATAATAATAACAATAATAATCACCACAACAGCTTAAAAAGGGGAAAAATCTATCAATTTATCTTCATTTATAAAAGAAATGTGTAATTAAAACCTATAAATTCTTTTAATAAAACATTGACCAAACTTTACTAAGAAAAAGCCTTCTAAATTCCTGTCTGATGCCAATGGAGAATTTAGTCTTTTTTTTGGGGGGGTTGGGGGTTAAACACAGGTTCTGGTAATTGTTAAATTGATTTTATTAACTGTGACTAATATCGATTATATTTTTCCTTATTGAACTCAAAACCACTTTAATAATAAAAACAGCCACTTGGAAAGTCTCATACAAAAAAATATTCACAAATTAGGACCTTTACAGGAGCTAAAAACCAATTTTACAAATACCAATATGAAATTCCTTTCGACAATATAAGACCTTCTAAAGGAAATAACTGGGTATTTCAAATATCTAACATTCAAACTGATTAAACATCCACCAGAAAATAAATAAATAAACTCATCAAGTGACTTCTTACCCTTTCACTTAATTTTTTCACAGCACTAGTTAAAAGACATGTCCTTTTCTGACCGTGTCTATGGCAGACTGAATCTTCTTCTAGAGCTATCAAAAACATCCCTAGACATGCACTAAAATATCCCTAGATCAGAGGTATTTCCCCTGGTATTCTTTAACATTTTTGCATTCTTTAAGATGATAATACAAATTATATTATGTTGCCTTTTATATAAATATAATAAACTATATATTTACTCTTAATCATTGTGTTTATGAAACCACTAATGAAATATAGATTTTCTCAATAAGAGCGTTTTTTTTATTTTTTTGGAGTCCTCTTATTTCCTTTCCTCAGTGGACAATTTTCCCCTGTTGGAGACCTTGGGCTTATAGCCTCTTGCTTTTCCAACCAGAGTTACTAATAATATGTGGCTCTCAAAGATATATTTATGCAATTGTAATCGTATTGAGATTCATACACAAGTATTACTTAACAAAATGCAAATATCCCAATTGTGGGCTTCTAACAGCTAAAACTTCCCCATTTGGAGACAAATTCCCTAAAATTGGTCGACAAAGTCCAGGATTTGCTTCAACCAATCAGGGACTCCACTACACTTCGTTTCCATAGTTCTCTCTATTAGGTTTTTTTTTTTTTTTAAATAATTTTAGCTAATATTATCTCCTTAAATCATGGAGATATAAACTCGGGCACACTATTCTATCTTTCCTCTCTTTCTCTTCTTATATTGAAGTTTTTCACAGTTAATATATCAAAGATTAATTCTGTTATTATTGTTCTTAAACTTCTCTCGTAGTTTATTTCCTTATATCCTTTCCTCACTGGGCTATTTTACCTGTTGGAGCCTTGGTGGGGCTTATAGCATCCTGTTTTTCCCGCTAGGGTCGTACCTTAGATAATAATGATAATAATAATAATAATATTAGTAATAATAATAATAATTATAATAATAATTTGGGACTTTTGTTGGAACCTATTGTATGATTTAGTAAAAACACTTATTATTGTTATTATTATTATTATTATTATTATTATGCTACAGCCCTAGTTGGAAAAGCAGAATGCTATAACCCTAGTGGCACCAACAGGGAAAATAGCCCAGTGAGGAAAGGAAACAAGGAAAAAATAAACTATTTTAAGAACAGCAACAACATTAAAATAAATATCTCCTATATAAACATAAAAAAACTTTAACAAAACAAGAGGAAGGGAAATAAGATAGAATAGGTGTACCCTCAAGCAAGAGAACTCTAACCCTAATAAGAAGAATTAACTATATATATATATATATATATGTGTGTGTGTGTGTGTGTGTGTGTGTGTATATATATATGTATATATGTATATATATATATATATATATGTATGTATATATATATATAAATGTGTATATATATATTATATATACTAAATATATATATATATATATATATATATAAATATATATATATATATACATATATATATATATATATATACACATATATATGCGTATATATATATATATATATATATTCTACAACATCAATTTTAAGGAACAAATTTTCCTTGTTTGACTGGGAGTGACCTCTACAGCTTGGATGGTCCACTAATACCTCTGCAATTGTTCCGTGTGTGTTAAGTGTTACTACGTCACTATTACGACACTATTATGACATCACTATTGCGTCATTATGACGTCACTATTACATAAAAAAGTTTGATGGTTAAATTGGAGGTGAAAAATCAATGAAACCTAATGATCTCGAAATTAGTTTATGACTAAGATAAAATGCGTAAAAAAAGTAAACCATTATCATTGTTTCTTGCTAAGCTACAACCCCAGTTGGAAAAGCAGGATGCTATAAACCCAGGGGTCCCAATAGGGAAAATAGCTCAGTGGGAAAACAAGGGAAAATAAAATATTTTAAGAACAGTAACAACATTAAAATAAATATTTCCTATATAAACTGTGAGGTTCGTTTTCAATGTCATATCCAAGTGGGGATGTTACACAACAACAACAACAACAACAACAACAACAACAATAATAATAATGATAATAATAATAATAATAATAATAATAATAATAATAATAATGATAATAATAATAATCATCATCATCCTCCTCCTCCCTGTAGGTCAAAAGTGAACATAAGGTCACCTATATTCATGTATTTTGTAAGACCTTTGATAAGCGCAAAACTAATATCAATTGGTGAGAGAGAAACCCGAGGTCCTCACCAAGGCACCAGAGATAGGCAAACTTCTTTATTACTGGAAAATCCCTGATTAAAATGATAATATTTAAAAATCTTTAATCTGTATTTCCAAAAGTTTGTTTTGGTATCTGTGGGTACACTCAAAACGTTTCAAACCAATCACCCTCTCTCTCTCTCTCTCTCTCTCTCTCTCTCTCTCTGGAATAATAAGCAACGAGTTTCATTTTTCCAGCGAATCCTTATTTTTAAATGTATGTTCTTGTAACTGTGAGTAGAATATTGAAACGTTTCAAATCTCTCTCTCTCTCTCTCTCTCTCTCTCTCTCTCTCTCTCAGAGTTACGTACAGTCTTCTCCTAGAAGAGCTGCTTACCATAGCTATTTCTCCAAAGCAAGCATTAATGTTATGTTAGTTTCATAATAAAAGCGTTAAATTATCATTGCTTTGGAAAAGGGAAAACTCCTTTTTGGACATTTTAGTTTACTTTGGAAACCTTCATTTCAGTTTTAGTATTTTCTACTTAGCTTATAAAACTGTTTAGTAACCTGGTAAACAATTACAGTTTTTGAAGCTTTAATAGCAAACACTGGCCCCCAAGCCATTTCAGTTACTACATGTACATTAGAATGAACAAAGTAATTGAGTAAAATTAACAGTATTCTGCATTATCAAATGCCTTATGGATCAATAATAGACCAATGAAAGTTATCATATTAAAATAAAACCTTTGATAGCTGTCTTACGTCATTGCCAGATTCAATTTATCTGTTCCATTGTGAACAATATTTGAGCAGAGAGCTGAAAAATGGGTAGACAAAATGTTAGCACATGGAATTGATTTCAATAAGAACTTTTCAATATGCAAAATAACCACTCAGTAATATGGTAAGCAGCTCTTCTAGAAGAAGGACACTCCAAAATCAAACCATTGTTCTTTAGTCTTGGGTAGTGCCATAGTCTCTGTACCATGGTCTTCCACTGTCTTGGGTTAGAGTTCTCTTGCTTGAGGGTACACTCAGGCACGCTATTCTATCTTATTTCTCTTCCTCTTGTTTTGTTAAAGTTTTTATAGTGCAAATAGAAGATATTTATTTTAATGTTACTGCTCTTGAATTATTTTATTTTTCCATGTTTCCTTTCCTCACTGAGCTATTTTCTCTGTTGGAGCCCACGGGCTTATAGCATCTAGCTTTTCAACTAGGGTTGTAGCTTAGCAAATAATAATAATAATAATAATAATAATATTTTTAGTAGTACTATGGTAATGTTAATTTATCAAATTGGTCGAGTTCCTGAAATCCAGGCATTGTTTGTGCTTAACAATGTTTCACTAAACACGACTATCTATGGCATCGTAATGCTTAAAACTGAATATACATTGGCCTTAAATTTGTTAATAGTTTATATACCTTTAAAGCACTTATTAAATAAGGCAGGTATATTAAAAACTGAAGAGAATTATGTTAAAATCAAAATTATTGAATTCCACACAACCAGCAGACACCAGATATTTTTAGAGGATGTCTTAAAATTATGAAAATATTTGGCAACTTCTAGCATAAAACCTCTTGCTTAATAAGTCTCCATTACCAACTCAAATGCTAATAAACAGCTTGGAATACTCCAGTAAGTTCTTATATTTTAGCTGCTTTTTACGTATCTTGGTCTCTTTTATTCCAAACTCAATGCAATATTTTGTGGCCCTCAAACAAACAATGACAAAAATTACTGCCACTTGGGAATTAACCTAAGCCAACGAAAAAGGCTGACCGGCCCCACAGTGATAGAGTTTAATACCTTACCAATCTATCACTGAAATGCTTAATTACTTTGCAACAACCCAATTTTCACGAATAGCCTTTTAGAAGAATTAAAATAACTATAATTACACTGGAAACTTATTTGTGACGCAGCCGGTTCAGAGGGAAATTTATACCAAAAACAATAACAAGAACTGCTAAACCCAATAGCAGTGTTTGAGGCAATAGGAGTTAATCAAAAAGTTATTTCGGGTCGAGGTTTCAGATACAGTACCGAGGTCGCTTAAGACTTGATTATGAAACTTTACTAAATAACAAATATGCCTGGGACTGTGGAATTACCTTCACGTTAAAGGTTTTATTAGTTACGGAAATGAACTTTGAAAAAAAAAGTTAGGATACTTTACAGAATATGGTTATGTAGCAATGGAATACTTAAAGCATCCATGAAAAGGATTGCAAGTTCAAGACTGATGATAAAAAGTACGGGAAATGTTCAGGAAATCACACCACTAAGGAATGTTATTCACAATAGATAAAATGTATAAACTGCACAAAGCTGAACAGAACGGATAATCATAAGGGGAATTCAAGATAATGTGGATTTGGGAAACACATTTATGCAGTGATATGCAGAACACCTAAGAATGTAAACGATAAACTGATTTTGTAGGCCCTATAGCGAGTAGGGTTCCCCCATTTAATAGGACCAGGAAAGCAGTCATTAAAGAAAAGTAAAATACTACATTGTACTGGGGTTACTGGAAACATTTTAAAGGCTTTTTTTTAGTAGTGCAAATAGGCAGGAATTGTTACCTCCGCCAACGAAGTTAGAACGAGGTTATATTTTACTCTCTGGCCACAACTTTAATCGTAGAATAATGATACTTACAGGGATTAACAGGCATCTAGATAGCTGGAAATGATTAAATTTTAAAAGGTCAAGGCCAAAGGTAAAGGTCACGGTCCAGCGAAATGTCCAATTCACTTAATCAGCCATAACTTTGGATATCGTTGTCACAGAGACTTCAAACTTGGTTCATATTTGAGTGTATGGAAATCCACACCAATTAACACCTGTGAATGTCAAAGTTCAAGGTCAAGATTGAGCAAAAGGTCGAGAAATATGCTTCTGCGTTGGAGAACTGCACTCTACTGAGTGCCCTTCTAGCTGTTTTTACATTAGTCTTGCCCAGAATGCTCGTCACTGGGAACGTATTTTAGAAATATGGCTCATATGGCCAGCCATAGGGCACAGGGTAGACATTTATTTGGCTAACCAATGAGTGGGAATATTAACCCTCTTTCTCAACTTAAAAAAAATACCTAATTACCTTTTAAACATGTCTACCTAGAATTATTTATATGCATAATCTAAAATATTAAGAATAGTCGAGTTACACAAAACAACACTATGATACAAGCAAGGTTCTTGTAACCATTTAAATGCTTTAAATTTCCCTTTTGCAATATTTTGATTAACATGAAAAGTACCCCAATCTTGTTAAGTTATACACTTACATGGCACATTCATTCTCCAGCTACTCTTTCTCTGTTGCTTTTCTGAACCAACAATACTGTAGTCTTAAATTCTGTCGAAAATCATTTAAATTTGACAAGCCATTCAACACTTCAATACATTTGTTTTCTAATAATGTTTGAATGCTGAAGTTAACCCTTCAAGTAATGTATAGATGTAAGATGTTTTCACTAACAAATTCATCTCTAATGACCATTACAGTAAGCAGCCACACCTACACCGAGAGGTCAGAGGTCTTAAACTAAGCCCCTCCCCCTGACACAGAGTACATTTGCTACACCATCTGTGCTAAGGTCAGAAACCAATCAGATGTCAAGTCTTAAGGAAATTCATCGTAAAATGAGGGGCACTCAGTAGAGCGCAGACCTTCGCCATGATAGCTTATTTCTCGACCTTTTGCTCAACTTTGACCTTGACTTTTGACTTTAACGTGTATTATTTGGCGTGGATTTTCATAAACTCAAATATGAACCAAGTTTGAAGTCCCTGTGACAACAATGTCTCCAAACTTATAGCTGATTATCGTCCACGATTAAAATACTTAAAATACAGACATACTGGCTCAGTTAAAAAAACAATTATAAATACATCTTTAAGACTACCGTTTATCAATACGTATCACTAGATGACCAAACCTGTTCCAGTGACATCTGAAGTCGAAATATTAACTTATAATAAAATTGGACACTGGATTGATTATCAAATCATAGTGAATTAAATTTCAAGATTATAACACCAGTTCCCAGTTTATCTCCATTGAATAAGACCAAAAGCGAATCCTGGATTATAAAGAATGATTCGTTATTCAAACACTTCAATTAAAATTCAAATAAACTTGACCTTTACACCAAGTTTGGCTAATGAGAAATACCAAGGGGTGGTCACTTCTCTCTCCTTCCAAAACTAAACAGAAATAACTTTGGACAACCGCTAACCGATTGTCCATCTTGTATTGACCTAAACTGGACAAGTCCACTCGTTATTCACAGCGAAGTAGTGTCATAATAATGTCATGATTACGTCACTACAGGACTACAGGAGTAAGGCAAACAGGGACTATGATAAGTCCTGTGTTATTTCCTGTTTTATTTCCAGGATTGACTATTGAAACTCGCTCTGTTACGATCTACTCAAGAACAACTTAAGATATTACAAAACATAATAAACAGAGCAGCAAGATTATTATTATTATTATTATTATTATTATTATTATTATTATTATTATTATTATTATTATTATTATTATTATTATTATTATTATTATTATTATCATCATTTCAGCTACAACCCTAATTAGAAAAGCAATATGCTATAAGCCCAAGGGCTTCAAACAGGGAAAAATAGTCCAGTGAGGAAAGGAAATAAGGAAATAATTGATAAAAAGGTGTCCCACCTCTAGAAAGGATCACTCCTATATTAATTGAATTAAACTGGCTTCCTATTTAAGCTAGAATAGAATCTTTGTACAATGACTCAAGTTATCAGAACCGACGTCCAAAATATCCAATAGAATTGCTACATATTGTACATCCAACAAATCGTCTTGACACGAGAATAGTTACAAATGGTTTCAAATTATTGAAACCAAGATACATGTCAATTTCCTTTGGTCGCTGCAACCTCACCATCTTTGTGAGCTAAGGATGGGGGTGTTTGGGGAGCCTATAGTTCTATCTGAGTCATCAGCAGCCATTGCCTGGCCCTCCTTGGTCCTAGCTTGGGTTGAGAGAGGGGCTTGGGCGCTGATCATATGTATATATGGTCAGTCTCTAGGGCATTGTCCTGCTCGATAGGGCTATGGCACTGTCCCTTGCTTCTGCCATTCATGAGTGGCCTTTAAACCTTGACAGTAGGTTCTATAGCTTTCAAATAAGCGGCCCCATGATTATACAATAAGCTCCCACTAGGCATTGGAAAGACTGAAAATATTAAGACTTTCAAGAGGAAACTGAAGACTTTTCCGTTTTCACGGGGCTTCGATGTGGTGGACAATAAACAAGGAGTATAATGTAAGATACGATTAATACCTAATAATGTATTAGGACAAACATATCTTGTAGGCCCTGCAGGGCTCAAGTGTTCCTCTGTGTCATAGGACCATGAAAACAGCCCCTAAAGTAAAATAAGTAACCTAATATGGTTAAGCAAGCTATATATATTTGCTACGAGCTAATACGCTTAGTGAATAAATAAATCGAAAAGATCATAGCACAATTCAATAAAGAACACAGAACCTAAATTTGGGGTTACCAATATAAATTTTTTTCACGACTGACAATTTGTAGGATGTATATAGATTTGATTCCTAAGTTATATCTGCCAAAAACATCCCTCTCCCCACAAGGAGCTACACACAGCACCCCTCCCACCTACGAGTTGGGACACAATTTAAATACCACGAGACTTAAAAAAAAAAACAAGTCTCCATTGAACATGAAATTGAACATATGTGCCAAAACCGAAGCATCAATAGTAAGCGGGTCCTGGTTTAAATCATGGACATAAATTTCGTAGTTCACAGATCATCATCAACCAAGATTCTATGCACTGAAGACACTAACGTATTACTTATAACCAGTTTTGCTTCACAATTCAATGCTGGAGGCAATTTGCAAATGAAAGTATTTATTCCCCCCTCTTACGTAGGCCACGGGCTCTTGCATTACCAGCCCGCGAAAGACTATCAAATTAACCATCTCCTTAACCTATAACGTCCACCTATGAAAGCGAGAACTGTATAACAAGAATTGTATTTTGGAATTTTTAGCTCATGAACATTAATATTATTGGCAAACTATAGACTTATGTCGAGGTCACTTAATGAGCTAACAATAGGAGAGAGAGAGAGAGAGAGAGAGAGAGAGAGAGAGAGAGAGAGAGAGAGAGAGAGAGAGAGAGAGAGAGAGAGAGAGAGAGAGAGAGGTAGGTTGATGCAACCTTAACAAACCCATCATCTACTCGTATTTAACTACATTCTTCAGCCAAACCAAAGTAAGTATGTAAACAGCCAACACTAGATCGCTAAGTATAATCGAATCCCTTCATTTATATCTTGGGTTTTGTGGATAGGGAAAGTGACGAACACTTCTCTAACCTTGATCAGTTTTCCTCAAACTCAAAAACCTTGTTTCTTAAAACGGACGCCAAAACCGATATCAGGGAAAACTCCCTGCATTATAGGATTTATTTCAAGACTTCTTGATGGGATATTTAAAAGATTTCCAAATAAATATATTGCTTAAATACATTCCAGTGATATCGAATCTATGATGTATGTGTTCGAAGGCATTTAAAATCGGTGGATTTGATGATAAAGAATAAATATGACTAAAATTTGTTTCGATGGAGAGATTTGTAGAAAAGCAGGCAAAGATGTTAATGTGAAGTTTGTTACAAACTGAAATGTCTGGAAGGAATACATAATTATAAAGTACCTATTAAGAATGAAGAAACAGACATGAATAACCTATATAGTTTTCTAAATGTTCTAATGGGAAATGTTAAAGAAATAAAATGTTCCTAGGTGTGCATATGTGACCAAGACCCAGCTGATAAATATTTAGAAGTTTTCAAAAGAGAGAAAAAAAAATATAGTATCTTTAGAGGATATTCAAATTCAGATTAGCGTTAACCAGACCCACAAATAAGACTATAAGAGAGGCCATTTACAGTCGCCAGTAAGGGCTAGAGTCTGGACCTCTAAGCCAACTCTGAAGCTAAACAAAACAATTTGCGTTTTTGGAAAAGCTACGATTATTACAAGATGAGAAATACATTGAAAGTCGCATACAATCACCTGGAAACACAAACATGTTTCAATATAGACACGTACTTTAGAATTTGGTTGCTGAACAGTCATTTCAAATAAAGAGTAAAACTACTGCAGGGTGTCACAACTACATACGTTCTATAGCGATGTTTATGAGAAACACTTTTGATTAGTTTTGAACCACATTGCAAAATGGGAACATTCGCTTCATTTAGTACCTCAGTATCTATACATTGTTAAATTTGTACTTAGTTGGTTTATAATTATAACTTAAAAAAACAACAACAACAAATGCAGCCGTTTCTAGTCCACTGCAGAACCAAGCCTCAGACAATGTTAATTCATGTCTGGGGTTTGCCAGTCTTTCCATCGTCACGCTGACCAATTATGGATTTGTGATTGTGGGAGATTTTTGTCTGATCGCTCACAGCAAACCAACCTAGTATAGGTGGCCCTGACCAGGACAGCTTTGTTCATCATGGCGATAAGCAAACTCTTTCACCACGTCAAGGTCTCCCCACTGTTAGAATATCTCAACAAAGTCTTTCAGGGCTAAAACTCTACAGAAGCACTGGCCTTTTGTATCACATTGCCAAATGGGAACATCCAATTCATTAAGTACCTCAGCATTTGTATGCAGCCAATTTTGTAAGCAGTTGGATCAAAATTACCACTGTTATACAATAACAAATGCAGCCGTTTCTAGTCAGTGCAGGACGAAGGTCTCAGCCATATGTTGAAAACCACTTTTGCCTGACTGGTAGAAAAACAGACTCGGGAACTAACACCTCCTACTACCTATTGCAGTTATTAACTAATGAACTGAGTAAGCCTGTTCACTATTGTATGATAAGAAATAATCAATACCTTAGTACAAAAAGTCGTATCAATAAATGCTCTACCAAAAATATTTTCTCATATCAGAATTATGCAAGAAATTCATCCTAACTTCTTACTATTCTGCAACCAACATAAGAAAACTGAAGGTAAATATCTCGAAGCAAATAAAGAGGGGATATATACTATGCCTAAATCATGACTGTTTCAAAACGAAAGCATTTGAGAATAAACATGAATTGTGTTTTATGCAAAATTCATTAGAATATGAAAACAGACCGAAAAGTAAATGTAAAGTATGGACTCAATTATATGACAGCATATTCATAGTAGCTGGCTAAACAGATTTTTGCATTTCTTTAGGAAAAGACGTGATTATTAACATATGTAATAATAATAATAATAATAATAATAATAATAATAATAATAATAATAATAATAAATGAACTAGTTGAGCAACTCATGCAAGACTGCTTGTGTCAGCTAGAAACACAAATCATGATTTAACAATGACGTACTTTTGAATTCGGTTCTTAAATAGTCATTCTTGTTTTCTAAGTGCTTCGATAATGTGGATTCGACAATAAACACGGAGTATGATGAGTGATACTTCAAGACCTAAGGATGTACAGTATATGACAAACAGATCTAGTAGGTCCTGTAGGATGCAGGGTTCAACGATGGAATAGGTCCAGGAAACCAGCCCTTCGAGTAGTCCTGAATAGGACTAACTGAGTTGGAATTGTTTAAGCGCTCACAAATTGCTAGTTATCTTCGTGCCAATAAACCAAGGGCTGTCAGCATTAAAAACTATTTTCCATATATATCTCTGGTTGCATCTCGGTGCCAAATGACCTTTCTAGCAATAACATCAGGATCTGAAGCCAAAATTGAAATATCTTAATCCTTACAATATAATTCTAAAGGTAGGCTAACCATTGCAGAAAATATCATTGGACTAATCAGCTAATAAAATTAAAACTTGGAAATCAAATTGTAAAATGGCTACACACAATTTTTCACCCAATTTGTAAATAAAAAACTTTTGAAATACAAGAAGTAAAGATTATTTCTGAAGTCCCAATAACGATGATGAACTCAAAGTCACAATGGGGGAACGTGCGATGTGCGTGACAGCTACCACGTGTTCCCCTTTCTCCTATTGTCATAGATAATTATGGTCATATTGAGAAGGAAGGATAGTTCAAGAAGCTAGCAAGAATGAGCACTTGGTAGAGCACATACCTTCGCCTATATCATGTATATTTCAAGATAGATGATTTAATTATGCACATTTTGGTACTAGTTTCGTGCAAATCAGAGGAAAATTTACCACGATATGGCAAAAATACATTTTTGACCTTTTCGTGACCTTGACCTTTGACCCATCATTTCCAAAATCTGATCAAATTGTCCTTGAAACATGGACTTACATCCAGCCAAATTTCATGCGATTCGGTCAAATAGTTTTTGAGTTATGCTAATCACAAACACACAGACAGACACACGCCTATCAAAACAATGTATATCTTCTACCACAGTCAGCTGGAGAAGATATGTAACTAATGTCTATAATGTATACCTTGAGAGACATTATTGGTAACAAAAAAAAGAGAATAATAACGTTCCTCTAAAATCCTTATAACTCTCTCTCTCTCTCTCTCTCTCTGAATGCTCAAACTAAATCGCTCGACCAAAAAGCAAATGAACTCTCCGCGGATGGACTAAAAAGTTTTTGAGACAACCAAAATCCATGTTAACTCAGTCTCTCTCTCTCTCTCTCTCTCTCTCTCTCTCTCTCTCTCTCTCTCTCTCTCTCTCTCTCTCTCTCTCTAGTAGTACATATGCTAGACAAGGATATGATAGAACTAACAGAGAAGTTAACGACTTCTATTATCCATATACCGAAAGAAATGGGTATGGGTGTTACAAATCACCACCAATCCGACTGTAGGTTCGGCCAAAAGGTTAGGTGTTACTCATGTCATGAATATGGACACAAAAGCAAACAATGTCAGAAAAATATCCATTACTAGGACATAGGCCAAGAAGGCAGTGCCATTGAGAATGCTAAATGTAATGATTTTCTAAAAATTGTACACATAAATGCCCAATCAATACTTGGTCATAGACTTGAAATACAGTTAGTGCTAGAAGAACAAAAAATCGATATTTTGTGTATTAGTGAGACAGGGTTGTATCCTTACATAAGTGATACCTTTATTCATATACCTGAGTATAATATATATCGTGAGGATCATGGTCGAGGTGGAGGTGTATGTTTGTATATAAGGAATTATTTGAAAGTCACCGAGCTGAAATTTGGGATCGAAAAACAGGAGGGAGTGGAAGATAAGTGGGTCTCCGTCCAACATCGAAAATTTCCCTCTATTATTGTCGGGTGCGTGTACCGCCATCCTAAAGCTGCTGTTACCTCTTTTAACTATATTTCAGACGTCTTTAAGGAAGTAATTTTACGCAATAAACCTATTTTCATTTACGGGGATTTTAATGATGATCTGTTAAAAAAGGAAAACAAACTGGGTAAGCTAATTAAAAACTTTAAGATTTGACCAGATTGTAGATAAACCCACACGAATCACTTCTACCTCAGCATCCCTTATCGATCTAGTCATTACAAATGCTAAATATATGATGAGAAAATCAGAGGTAATCCCTAGCTCAATAGCAGATCACGAGAATATTTCAACTTTGCTGAACATTCGTAAACCGAAAAGGCAAACTATTTTTAAAACTTTTAGGTGTTTGAAAAATTACTCTCACGAAACTCTTTGCTCTCTACTTATGAATAATGTTCAAATATTGAATCAAATTTTAAGTACCGATAACGTAAGTAAGCAAGTAGAAATTTTAACCAATGTTTTCACATCCTGTGTAGATGTGTGTGCACCTGTAGTTACTAGAGAAGTAACTCGTCCCCCTGCCCCTTGGATTTCTGATACTATAAAAGAGACGATAATGGTTAGAGATAACGTGAAAAAAGCTAAAATATCAAAGAGAAAATATTCAACTTAGAGAAACTCATAAGGAACTGAAGAAAAAGGTAAACTCGATGTTAACTGATAGTAGAAGGCAGTACTATAAACAAGAATTTAAAAATGCTAAAGGTGACATGGCTGCTACGTGGAAGATTACTAATAATATGCTTTTCAATAGAATAAACAGCGATACGAATAAGCTGAATTGTGATACCAAAGATCATTTGCAACGTAAAGCTGAAGAGTTTAACGAATTCTTTACTTGAAAAGGTTATTGCAAATCAGTTAACTGAATTTTTAGAGAAAAATAAACTAATCTCTTGAAGCCAACATGGATTCCGACCAAAATTGTCTACTGAAACAGCCCTGTTAAAATGATCTGACAAGATTTATGAAAATATAGACAACAAAAAAGTTTCCTTACTTTTATTACTAGATTTATCTAAAGCTGTTGATAGCGTAAATCATGCCATATTATTGGAGAAATGTACGTTGATGAATATTGATCAGAGCTGGTTTAAAAGCTACCTTGAGAATAGGTTTCAGTCAATTTGGAGTACCTCAGGGATCAATTCTCGGCCCTATACTTTTTATGGTATATGTTAATGATCTCGTGAGATCAATACCTGGCTGTTTTATAATTCAATATGCTGAAGACACGCAAATACTAATAGAAGGTGACATTAAGGATATAGCCGACATGATTTGTAAGGCAGAAGGCATTCTAAACAGAGCTAAAGATTACTTTTTGAGAAATGGCTTGCTTTTAAATGAGAAAAAAGACACAGTTTATCATTATTGGATCCAGGCAGTATGTATCAGATATTGGAGATGAGGTACAGATAAATTTTAATGGAAATATAATTAAGCCAATGACGACTGTGAAAAATTTAGGTGTTCATTTCGATCGGTACATGAACTTTGACTGTCACATAGACGATATGTATAAAAAGGTAGTGGGTACTCTAATATACTTAAATAGAGTAAAAGATCATTTTGAGTCAAGTACTCCCAAGATAGTCGTCCAGTCACTAGCTTTAAGTTTTATAAAATATTGCTTAAAAGTTTGGGGATGTACTAACAAATCACAACTACAAAGAGTACAAAGGGATGATTTGTATGTTGCAAGACATAAAACTAGTATATTATTGAAAAGTTGTCCAAAGAGAATGAACACTTACAATCCATATCGCAATGGTCTCGTATGCTGGACTGTAAAGGTTTGGATTGTAAGTGTTCATTCTCTTTGGACAACTTTTCAATAATATACAGAGGCTCATATGAAAATGAAATAAGAATAGCAGAGTCAATTTTTATAAAATCTAAAAAGCCACAACTTAATCAAGAAATTTCTAGTTTTCCTTTGAAGATTGCCTAATTATGCCTTTTCCCATTCTAACTTAGAATTTATTTGTTTGTTTACAATATTTATGTACAGCTTGCTCTTTATTGTTTTACTTTCTTTTACCCAGGAACATGATTATGAACACAGAGATGTTTGAAACGTTGTTATTTGTTGGTGATGGAAATAAATTTAAGAATGTTTGGCGTTGTCGTAATTCTCCAGTTCCTTATTAAACTGAGGTTCCCTTCCACCCGCTCAGTATCGGATATAATAATAATAATAATAATAATAATAATAATAATAATAATAATAATAATAAATCATGACCATCATTATCCCTGTAGGTCAAGTGAAGATAAGGTCGCCTACATTCATATATTTTGTAAGACCTTTGATAAGCACAAAACTAATGTCAGTTGCTAGGTTGAGAATGATTAAAAAACCTAAACAACTTTCAAATATACATTTCACGCTGTGTATACCCTTAACGAAAACACCGTTTTTCATACATAACCTTAGAAAAGTACAACTGGTTGAATAGGTTATAACTGTAAAGAGTTATAGTCACACCTTTGGCCTAAGTTGATTAGTCTACAGACCATAAAGATATTATTAACGCTCTCAAAGAAAAATACTTATAAACATTTAATAATTGAAAATAAATCCAAACAAAACGAAATAAACTTTCATGCCTACCTTTATAATTAGTGAAGACTATCACTAAATAATTCTTCATAATATTATTAAAAACCTAATTATTCCCTCACTGACAACGTAAAAGCCAACAAATCTGCAGAAAACCAGTTTTTTGTCCAACTGGTCGAAATGCCAGGAAATCTCTCCCACCCAACACACACAATTTTGGGAAGTATTCGAGGCATAACTAACGAGGTCATTATTATTTCTGTCAACCGGTGAAATATGAAGCAAAAAAAAAAGAAAAAAAAACTGATAGCGGTTTAATACAAAATAAATGCAATGAGAAAGGCAACATTTGCCAAGCAAATTATTATCATTATTATTATTATTATTATTATTATTATTATTATTATTATTATTATTATTGTCATCAAAAGCCAAGCTACAACCCTAGTTTGAAAAGCAAGATGCTATAAGCCCAAGGGCTCCGACAAGAAAAAAAATAGCACAGTGAGGAAAGAAAATAAGGAAATATACGCTATGAGAAATGATGAGCAATGAAAATATTTTGGAAAAATATAAAAAAAATGTATATATAAAATATAAAAAGACTAATGTCAGCCTGTTCAACATAAAAACAGCATATTTCACTGTATCGCCCTCCTGGCCCATATTTATCACTTCCATCACAACATCACCTTACTCCTAATACAGATTTTTGGTCTGAAATGACTGAAATCACACACCCCTCAAGAAATAATTCCGATGTGGTTTATTTCCTTATTTCCTTTGTGCCAAATTTCAAGTCATTTGGCCCAGAAATGACAGAGATGAATCGAGTGGAAGATTTGGCAGGAGAAAAAACTTCAGATTTTTTTTTTTTTCAAAAAACATACTGTTTTCACTTATGCTTTTTTTTTTTTTTTACCTACATTTCCTGCTTTTCTTTTTAGTGAACTTCACACAGAAATGTCTGTGTCCAGAGGTCTAAACTAGTCCCAGTTTAAGTACCTGTGCTGACATAAGACCAACTTAATCAACTGCTATATTTAAGGATTAAGAGAGAGAGAGAGAGAGAGAGAGAGAGAGAGAGAGAGAGAGAGAGGAGAGAGAGAGAGAGAGAGAGAGAGAAGTGGGTGTGGCTGATACGGCCAAAGAGCTTTCAAACAGGGCTGTAGACACAGAAGGAATCTTGAAACAGTTCACTTATTTAACCAAAATTTTCAGAGCTCTATGCGATTTCTGAAATTCCTGAAGGCTGCCGTTGAGATCAAAGGAAGATATACAAAGCCAATAATTGTTTACGTATTGTGTATGCGTGTGTATTCACACAATGCCACACTAACCACACCCATCACCTAAAATTCACAAAACCCTTATACACTTTCACAAATTAAAAGAATAAGCACAATTTATACAAGTTTTTCTTACTATTTTCTTATTTGCTTTCCTCACTGGGCTATTTTTCCCTGCTGGAACCCTTGGGCTTATAGCATCTTGCTTTTCCAGCTAGGGTTGTAACTTAGCTAATAATAATAATAATAATAATAATAATAATAATAATAATAACCACAACATCTTAAAAGGGGAAAAATCTATCAATTTATATTCATTTCTAAAAGAAATGTGTAATTAAAACCTATTAATCTTTTTTAATAGAACATTGACCAGACTTTACTAAATTCCTCTCCTGACGCCAATAGAGAATTTTAGTCTGTGGGCAAACACAGGTTCTGGTAATTATTAAATTTATTCAATTAACTGTGATTAAAATCAATTATACTGTTCCTTATTGAACTCAAACCACATTAATAATACAAAAAGCCACTTGGAAAGTCTCATACAATAACCATTCACAATTAGGACCTATACAAAAGATAAAAACCAATTTTACAAATACCAATAGGAAATTCCTTTCGACAATATAAGACCTTCTAAAGGAAATAACTGGGTATTTCAAATATCTAACATTTAAATTGATTAAACATCCACCAGAAAATAAATAAATAAACCCATTAAAGTCCATTAAGGGACTCCTTACCCTTTCACTTAATTTTTTTCACAGCACTAGTTTAAAAGACATGTCCTTTTCTGACCGTGTCTATGGCGGACTGAATCTTCTTCTAGAGCTATCAAAAACATCCCTAGACATGCACTAAAATATCCCTAGATCAGAGGGTATTTTCCCCTGGTATTCTTTAAAATTTTTGCATTCTTTAAGATAAAAATACAAATTATATTCTGTTGCCTTTTATATAAATATAATTAACTATATATTTACTCTTAATCAGTGTGTTTATGAAACCACTAATGAAATATAGATTTTCTCAAATAAGAGCGGTTTTTTATTTTTTTGGAGTCCTCTTATTTCCTTTCCTCAGTGGACAATTTTCCCCTGTTGGAGCCCTTGGGCTTATAGCCTCTTACTTTTTCAACCAGAGTTACTAATGATATGTGCTCTGAAAGATATATTTATGCAATTTGTAATCGTATTGAGATTCATACACAAGTAATACTTAACAAAATGCCAAATATCCAAATTGTGTGCTTCTAACAGCTAAAACTTCCCATTTGGGGACAAATTCCCTAAAATTGGTCGACAAAGTCCAAGATTTGTTTCAACCAATCAGGGACCTCCACCACACACTTCGTTTCTATAGTTCTCTCTATTATGTTTTTTTTTTTTTTTAGTTTTAAATAATCTTAGCTACTATTATCTTCCTTAAATCATAGAGATATAAACTCGGGCACACAATTCAATCTTGTTTCTCTTTCTCTTGTTATATTAAATTTTTTTCTAGTTTATATATGAAAGATTAATTCTGTATTAAACTTCTCTCGTAGTTTTATTTCCTTATTTCCTTTCCTCACTGGGCTAGTTTACCTGTTGGAGCCCCTACAAGCCTTATAGCATCCTGCTTTTCCAACTAGGGCTGTAGCTTAGATAATAATGATAATAATAATAATAATAATAATAATAATAATAATAATAATAATAATAATAATAATAATAATAATTTGGGACTTTTGTTGAAACCTATTGTATGATTTAGTAAAAACACTATATTATTGTTATTATTATTATCATTATTCTACAGCCCTAGTTGGAAAAGCAGGATGCTATAACCCTAGTGGCTCCAACAGGGAAAATAGCCCAGTGAGGAAAGGAAACACGGAGAAATAAAATATTTTAAGACCAGCAACAACATTAAAATAAATATCTCCTATATAAACTATAAAAGAAATTTTAACAAAACAAGAGGAAGTGAAATAAGAGAGAATAGTGTGTCCGAGTATACCCTCAAGCAAGAGAACTCTAACCCTAATAAGAAGAATGAACTATATATATATATATAAATATATATATATATATATATATATATATATATATATATATATGTGTATATACATATATATATATATATATATATATATATATATATATATATATATATATATATATATATATAATATATGTATATATACATATGTAAGTATATATGTATATATATATATATATATATATATGTGTGTGTATATATACATATATATATATATATATATATATATATATATATATATATATATATATATATATACTGTATTATATATATGAGAGAGAGAGAGAGAGAGAGAGAGAGAGAGAGAGAGAGAGAGAGAGAGAGAGAGAGAGGACTCTTCCCCACAAATCACAAAATTTCTCCATTCATGTCCTCTTCCTTCGCGCTTCAGAGTTCTCAGCCATGTAGGCCTGGGTCTTCCAGATATATATATATATATATATATATATATATATATATATATATATACATATACATATTATATATATACATCTATATATATATATATATATATATATATATATATATATATATATATATACATATATATATATCTATATATATATATATATATATATATATATATATATATATATATATATGTATATATTATATATATATATAGTATATAAATACATATATGTATATATATATATATATATATATATATATATATACATATAAATATATATATATATATATATATATATATATATATATATATATACATATATATACATACATATACACACATATACATATATATATATATATATATATATATATATATATATATATATATATATATATATATATATATATATATATCACAGGAAACCAAAGATCTGGCAACCAGTGATGAGATTCATTATTATTATTATTATTATTATTATTATTATTATTATTATTATTATTATCATTATTAATACCTAGGTATAGTAATTTACCTGCTTATTTTATTTGTCAGAAAGATTACGTCAAAACCTCCTGCAGGATTTCCAGAGAGAGAGAGAGAGAGAGAGAGAGAGAGAGAGAGAGAGAGAGAGAGAGAGAGAGAGAGAGAGACAGAGAGCATCAACACCCTAGAGCAGATTGTCGCCAATGGATGAAGGAATTGGAAGGAAAGCAACATTGAATTCACATAAATACAAGTAGAAAGACCTTTGCTAAAAAAAAATTAAACTAAGTTGAATTAACACCTACAGTACATCATATACGGCGCACTGGCATCACTAACCACCTACTATAACAATTTAACTTACCAAATCATTTACAGTTTCACACACTAACATGGAAACTTTTGCCAAAAACAGGTTGATTTAAGTTTTGTCATATAAAAGGTTTATAAGTTTGTAATCTATTTCACGCCTAAACGGAGATATCAAACTAAACTCTAAACTTACTCGAGTTTAAAACAACTTCTAACAAAAAAGGCAGGAATTAAATTTGAGCTTTCCAACTAACGTGATTTACTAAAAAGAAAAATCATTCAGCAAAATATGTATTCATTAATTTGATAAAAGGAATTACTAAAAAAAAAAAAAAATGTATATGGTAGTTTGATCAAACAATTCAAGTGGATTCTGTGAGGCCTTTCATTTCAGTTTCAAATCAAGAACAAAAATAAATATCACAGATAAAACGACAATTTCTAGAAACCCAAAGATCTTAAATATCTTCTATTTTACTCAGCATAATCTAATATGTTCTGTACGTGATTGAGGAACTTCCTATCAGCATTGAAAGACAGAAATCTAACCTGTTTTCTAAAAAGCACAGAACCTTAAAACGAAGATTTCAAAATTCATGCAAAGTTTACAGCACCAGTTCACCCTTGATGGTGTCATACTTAACTTGGCTCAGTCACTCACTGTCCAAAGGAAAAGGCAACCCTTTTGGCTGATGTTTTTGACAGTAAACAGAGTAATGAAAAACTTTGAACTTCCTCATTCCTGTTTTCCTGAGGCTAAACTAACTAGTTTAACTTTTCGATCTCGTGAGATTAAAGCTCTGTTGGTGGACCTTGATGCTTATGGAGGTGTAGACCCAAATGGTATTTTTCCTTTGTTTTTTATAAAGACAACAGATTTCTTAGCTCCAAAGTTATCTGTTATTTTACGCAAGTTAGCAAGAGAGGAGCTTTTAGCACTAGTTGGAGAATTGGTAATGTTACTCCTCTATGTAAATGTGTTTGTGGTAGCTCAAGTCCCACTGATTACCGCCCAATTTTCCATAACTCCCATATTATCTAAAGTTTTTAAACGTCTTCAGACAAAACGTCTTAATAGGTTTGCTGAAGGTAATCATCTACTCCCTAGTTTGCAATTTGGTTTTCGTAAAGGCCTTGGAGCATGTGATGCCCTTCTCACAATCTCCAATGCTGTACAGAAATCCCTTGATTGTGGTCAGGAAATTCGTATGATTGGCCTTGATTTTAGTGCTGCCTTTGACCGTGTTAATCATGAGGCCCTTGTTTTCAAACTGAAACAGTTGGGAGTGGGTGGGTCGTTTCTTAGCATTATTATTGATTTTTTAAGTAATAGATCTCAAATAGTTGTTGATGGGCACCATAGTGATTATAGGAATGTGATATCCAGTGTTCCACAGGGTAGTGTTCTTGGCCCATTACTTTTCATACTATATACACATGACATGTGGTTTGGCCTAGATACAAGCTTGTTGCATATGCAGATGATGCTACTCTCTTTGCATCAATTCCATCCCCTGAATGTAGATCTAGGGTTGGTGAATCCCTTAATAGAGATTTAGCTACAATTAGTGCATGGTGCAAATTATGGGGTATGAAGTTGAATCCTAGCAAAACTCAAAGTATGATTGTAAGTAGGTCAAGGACGGTGGCTCCTCAACATCCGGATCTCAGTATTGATAATGTTTCTTTAAATATGTATGACTCTTTCAAAATTTTAGGTGTGATTCTCGACAGTAAATTTACTTTTGAGAAACATATAAGGTCTGTGTCTTCTTCAATTGCACAAAAAATAGGCTTATTGAGAAAGTCTTTCAAGATTTTCGGTGATCAATCTATTCTGAAGAAGTGTTTTAATTCTTTCATTCTACCTTGTTTTGAGTATTGTTCTCCTGTCTGGTCTTCAGCTGCTGATTCTCATTTTAATTTGTTGGACAGAAACTTACGGTCTATTAAATTTCTTATTCCTGATCTAGATACTAATCTCTGGCACCGTCGTTCAATTAGTTCATTATGCATGTTGCATAAGATTTTTCATAACTCTGACCATCCTTTACATTCAGATCTCCCTGGACAATTCTATCCTGTTCGTAATACTAGGCAGGCAGTTAATTCTAATAGCCAGGCCTTCTCCATCACGAGGCTCAATACTACGCAGTACTCTAGAAGTTTTATTCCAGCTGTTACCAAGTTGTGGAATGATCTTCCTAATCGGGTGGTTGAATCAGTAGAACTTCAAAAGTTCAAAGTTGGAGCAAATGCTTTTTTGTTGACCAGGCAGACATGAGTCTTTTTATAGTTTATTTATGACATATTTGTTTTTGATGCTGTTAATAGTTTATATATGACATGTCTGTTTTGATGTTGTTACTTATTTTAGAATTATTTATTGTTAATTTGTTCTCTTCATTTATTTATTTCCTTATTTCCTTTCCTCACTGGGGTATTTTTCCCTGTTGGAGCCCCTGGGCTTATAGCATCTTGCTTTTCCAACTAGGGTTGTAGCTTGGATGGTAATAATAATAATAATAATAATAATAATAATAATAATAATAATAATAATAATAATAATAATAATAATAATACGCGAGACAGAAGGATTCAAGCTCTTCTTACAATATCGCAACAACTTGTTGCATGTCAGCCTTTATGTTCTCTTCCAGTCTTCAGTGTCATGACTACCATACCAAGAAAACTGGAGCTTAAATCTGGAAAGAATTGAAAAGGACATTTTAGCAATATTTTCACTTTTGCCTATATTTTCCCCCAAAATAGTTTAAGATTCCTTCCAAGCTTAAGACACTTATTACCAGTTGACTATCTAATGTCAAAAGCTGAGTTTACTGCCAGGCATAAAAATCTATTTAGTTACAAGATATCTATGATAGACCAAACAAATACAAGAGGTTTATTTGTTGAACAAGTCAAATTTCATTGTTTGCATACTTAATTTGTCAAAACAAACACCACACCTCAATAAACTATTGGCCACAAATGAGGAGGAACATATCTACTGAAGAGTTTTTGCCTAACTTAACTAGTTAAAATTTCAGTAAAATCTCACATATCGCAGAGATTGTAGTACTGCAATTTCATAGTAATGTTGAATGTGACCATGTGGATGTGGTTAATCTCTTTACAGACTGCCATTAGTTCTCAAATCATTGCAAACTACAACTATCAAGTTATTCTAGAAGAAATAAACTGAGTTTTATAAATATTGTGGTAACAGTTTGTGTCATTGTATTATTTGACTTCGTTTTTAAGTTTTATCATAAATTTTTCTAATTTCTTTGCAAGCTGAGCAAGACGTGGAAGTCTGCATGATTTGAAACTAAGGAGATGCAAGATTTTATTTTTGCAAACTGCTACATTGGCAATAGATTTTTGGATATTGAAGAGCCTGCACGCACTAATGTTTTTAGGAGACTTCATTTGTTTCTGCAGGGAAAGCTACATTGGAGATGAAACATGATTATTATCATTATTACTAGCTAAGCTACAACCCTAGTTGGAGAAGCAGGATGTTATAAGCTCAAGGGTTCCAACAGAGGAGAAGAGCCCAGTGAGGAAAGGAAATGAAGTAAACTATTTTAGAAATAATAGCAATTAAAATAAAATATCTAAGAGCAGTAACAACATTAAAACAGATCTTTCATATATAAACTATAAAAATTCATGTCAGACTGTTCAACATAATTTGTTGCAAGTTTGAACTTTTGATGTTCTACCGATTCAACCACCCGATTGGGAAGATTATTCCTCAACTTATGTCAAATATTCTGTATATATAGAATTAACGTAGTCAAACTTAAAGTATGTTTTATGTACTGAAATATGAGTAGGTATCTGGGAAAGAAATAATTAAGGTTATTGTTCGCTCAAGTCTGGTAGGAGTTTTAAGCGAGACATTAATAAGTTTTTCTTCACTATATAGAGGGTTCCATTTTCAGTTTAACACTTGAATTATAGTGAAAATTCTACAGTAATATGTTTGTGTTATATTATCAGCATTCTTAATTATGAAATTTAGTTCACGTTCTTAAAACTATATTTGATAAATGGTTTATAAACCAATTATCTTTATTTCATCTCTTTTAAATCTAGTACTCAAAAGTTTGTGTAGTACCTGACGCATAAAATCACCTTTTAAGGTCAGTTTCAAGATTATTGAAGACCGGACGTCCAAAATATCTAGGAATGGTTACATATTGTGCAGCCAACAAATTGTGTTGACGCAAGAATTGTTAAAAAGTTTTAAATGATTGGAACCTAGATATATATATATATATATATATATATATATATATATATATATATATATATATATATATATATATATATATATATATATATATATATATATATATATTTTAGGCTCTAGGGCCTTTAAATATGCGGCCCCTAGACTATACAATAAGCTCCTACTAGATGTTCGGATAGACTGGAGATATTATTAAGGCTTTCAAGAGGAAACTGAAGACTTTCTTGTTCTCAAAGTGCTTCGATAATGTGGATTTGACAATAAACGAGCAATATTTAGTGTGAAATGTTGAATGTTTGCGAACGAACATTATAAAATGAAAATGGAGGTCCTGTAGAGAGTAGGGTTCCTTATCTGGATAGGACCAGAAAAGCAGCTCTTAAAGAAAAGTAAAGTAAAGTATTTCAAATTCGTTAAATAATAGATGCAAAATTACACTAATCTACGCTCTAAATAAATATTGTTTTCTAATAAATCTCACCAAAGAAAACTACAAAGTTTCAGTAAGATATTCCTAGATATTAAGAGAGAGAGAGAGAGAGAGAGAGAGAGAGAGAGAGGAGAGAGAGAGAGAGAGAGAGAGAGAGAGGGGGGGGGGGGAGAGGGAGAGAGAGAGAGAGAGAGAGAGAGAGAGAGAGATGAGAGAGAGAGAGAGAGAGACTTCGTATGTAAATATGTAAACATACCAAGTACTTATTCTAGCCCGTAAAGCCTACCTCCTCTAACTTCTGACTTCACTGAGAATAACAGCTATCCATAACAAATACCTCTGCCAACGAAGTCTGCAGGAGGTTGTTTTCGTCCCTGTTCGTTTGTTTGTTTGTGAATGAACAACTTCCTGGCCACGATTTTACTCAGTTGTGAAACATTCAGCGATTAATTGCTATGTTAAGACGTGGAAGGGATTCAATTTTGAAAGTCCTATGTCAAAAGTCAAAAGTCAAAGGTCAAAGGTAAAGGTCAAGGTTAAAGGTAAAGGTCCAGGTCAAAGGTAAATGTACAGGTCAAAGGTCAAGGTACAAATCAAAAGTAAAGGTAAAAATCAAATGTAAAGGTCAAAGGTAAAGGTCAAAGGTAAAGGTTAAATGTCAAGGTTAAAGGTAAATATCAAGGTTAAAGGTAAATGTCAAGGTCAAAGGTCAAGGTCAAGGTTAAAGGCAAAAGTAAAGGTCAAAGGTAAAAGTAAAGGTCAAAGGTAAAAGTCAAAGGTAAAGGTTAAAGGTAAAACGTAAAAGTTAAAAGGTAAAAGGTAAAGATAAAAGGCAAAGGTAAAAGGTAAAAAGATAAAAGCAAAGGTAACAGGTAAAAAGATAATG
>NC_090767.1:47248220-47250720 GCF_036898095.1 Palaemon carinicauda
CAGTTCGTTTCCCAAAAAGGAACCGCTTTTAGGGAGAGCCAAAATACAAAATTGATAAATATGTGTTATCAATACACCACACAAAGTTTGATACAGTGAATAATAAATGATTATAACCATATTTTTGGGAATAGTGAATAATAGTGGGCTTGAGTAGAAAACATGCATCCGTCATCAAGAAAACAAAAAAATATGTATCATATAATGGTATTCTTAATTTATGTTACCCTCAAGCTTTCAGTCACTTTCATTCATATCGATTACCAACTCTGACATGTCAGCTTCCTTTTATATACTTACCAATTCAAAAAAATATGTCATTGATTAGGTAAAAATCATTAACTTTGCAGAAGTCAAGTTGATACCATATCATCTAAGAACAAAAATGCAAATCAGAAACTAAACGTACATATACAAGTTTTTCAGTAACCAAATCTTATGTTCAATATTTTACGAAAAATCACTCTAATGCTACTACAATGCCTTGCTCCCCCCCCCCCCCAGACCCCCCCCAAAAAAAATAGAACTTTAAGTGCATTCGTCTTCATATAAAAAGATTATCTAAAATTAATAAACTAGTGACATGGAGGAGAGAAACCCTTTATGGATATTTAGTATTCCTTTTTATAACTAAGGTCTTTGACATTTGATTAAAACTATTAGTGAAAATTGGACGACTAACCTTTAATGCAATTTGTGAAATAGTGTGGCAATCTCGAAGGACAGAAAATGAAATTATAAATTTCAAGTATGTGAAGAGAGAGAGAGAGAGAGAGAGAGAGAGAGAGAGAGAGAGAGAGAGAGAGAGAGAGAGAGAGGGGGGGGGCAGATAATGGAAACATTAATTATTTAGAAAAGAACGTAGCAAAAATACAATTATGAAAACATAGACTCAAAGGTCGTAAAACTATGGAAATAAAACAATGAAACTATACTCATTTTTTTAATGAGGTGAATTTGCACAGACTCGCAGGGGTGCCCTTTTAGCTCGGAAAATTTTCCTGCTGCCTGATGGGTTAGAATTATCTTGTCCAACCAATCAGCGATCAGGAAACTTTCCTGAGCTAAAAGGACACCCCTGCGAGTCGGTACAAATCTGTCACACTAAAAAGAATTGACTATAGTCAGACGTGGAAGGAAGGCTGGATGATTCAATTGCAGAATCTAGGGTATGAGACATTCCTTGGCCTCCTGTGAAAGTTGCAAAATCAGATTCCCCAATGATATTTTCTTAATATATATATAAAAAAAAATTAATTTTGCTGCATTCTTTGTTGGATATACGTATATACTAATAATAGCTACATTTAACTTGGACACAATTCCCAAATTTTAATATTACTTTTACCAATAATTATGAGAGAAATGTAACACTAAATAATTATGAAATTAAGTGCAAGAATTTTCTCGATTTCTTCACATAATCCATAAGATCTTGATTGATACACACACACACACACACACACACATATATATATATATATATATATATATATATATATATATATATATATATATATATATATATATATGTGTGTGTGTGTGTGTGTGTGTGTGTGTGTGTGTGTGTGTGTGTGTGTATCATCCGATTTAAAAGGACACAAAACAAATTTAGACCGTTTTTGAGTTATATTGTAGTATTTTGAAATTATTAAAATAATAATTATCACAGAAAGGGGTATATCTACCTATCTATCCATTTATACATAAACACACACTCACACACACACACACACACACACACACACACACACACACATATATATATATATATATATATATATATATATATATATATATATATATGTATATATATATGTATATATATATTGTAGGGCAACACTTTTTTTTCCTTTAAATGTAGTGTGAAAAATATAGATAAAAAGGTTCACTAAACTTACAAACTCATCCTTTTTCCTTCTCCTAGAACAGCTGGCGTAACAATTAACTAGAAAAATAAAATTTTTTCCTTTGATATTTGGTCTGGAATATATGGATAAATATAAAATTACAATTAAATAGGGAATCAACATTTTTCCTCTACATGTAATATGAATTACATAGATAGATATTTAGTTAGAATTAACTGGTAAAATTAAATTTTCTCCTATAGATGCAATTTTCAATATACAGATAGATATAAAATTAGAATTAACTAGGTATAAACATTTTTCCTATAAATGTAGTATGAAATATACAAATAGATATAAAATTACAATTAACAAGGAAAATAGATAGGATTACAATTAAGGGAAAATCAACTCTTTCCTTCTAGATGTACCATGAAATATATATATATATATATATATATATATATATATATATATATATATATATATATACATATATATATATACATATATATATATATATATATATATATATATATATATATATATATATATATATATATATATGTATATATATATATATATATATATATATATATATATATATACATATATATATATATATATATATATATATATATATATATATA
>NC_090767.1:47255720-47273220 GCF_036898095.1 Palaemon carinicauda
GCTAATACCGTACCTTGGGGCACACCAGATATTACCTGGGCTTCATCTGATTTCTCGTCATTTGCAACCACTATCTGTTTTCTGTTTTGCAGGAATTCTTTTACCCATTTTCCTATCTTTCCCACAATATTATGCTTTCTCATTTTTTTTCTCCAATATGTTATGGTCTACCTTGTCAAAGGCTTTTGCAAAATCTAGATAGATCACATCTGTGTCTTTTTCATTTATCATATTTTTGTATAAGTTTTCATAGTGTGCTATCAGTTGGGTTTGTGTACTTTTTCCGGGCACAAAACCGTGTTGACCTATATTAATTAAACAAATTATTTTTAACCAAATGATCCATTATTTACTTTTTTTATTACCCTCTCATACACTTTCATAATATGTGATGTTAGACTAACAGGTCTATAATTGCTTGCCTCTAGTCTTGATCCACTTTTGAAAATAATGGTTATATAAGCTGATTTATGTTTAACATATATCTCGCTCATATCTATACTTTGTCTTAGCAGTATTATACTCGAAACATAACTTTAGTAATAATGAAAGGAATTATATTGGTAATAATTATGATAATAAGATGATTAATGATATAAGTAATAACCATCATTTGTTTTCGAGAACAAAGTTTAAGAAACCTTTAACCTCGTGAACATGTTCATCGATGAAAAAGAAGAAATGAGAAAAAGAAAAAAAGAGAAAAAGAGAAAGGTGAAGTACAAAATAACGATCAACAGTCAAAACATAAATGAAGTTGGACCAATATTAATAGGAATACTTCACTATGCAATCAATGAAGAAAATCATTTAACTTTCTCCTGTCAAGTTGCAAATTTGGTTCGTGTTATGTAATGCACTTGCAGCAAGCAAAATGCATACAAAGGAAGTATCACTTCAGATCAACGTCTTCTTCGATACTGCAACGATTCCACGTCAAAAGACATAAATGTAACAAGTGAACTTAATCTCTATTGACAGTCCTTTGTTGTGTCATCTATTGGCTACGACAATGGCAACCTTATCAACATATCACATGATTGATAAAGGCAGTTGTCACCCTTCTATGAACCGCAAAGTGCAACTTATCAAAAGCAAGTTCAAAATTAAACCATTTTCTGTTGAGGAACATTTGTCCTCTTATGTAATCCGCTTATGATAGCGATTCCTGGAGAAAGCTAGTCGATTTTTTTGGTTATAATGAAAAGGCAATTGGTTGTTTTTATACCTAATTTGTATTGGTTTTATCGAACAAATCTTTCTTTAATCATAATATAGATATTTCGAACGCCATTATTCCTGTAATCAAAAAGAAAAAGTCAGATTATAGATCTGAATTGTTCTCTATGGATCCGGATGTGACTGTCTTTTGTCGATCTCTTTTGGGATTGTTGACAAGGGCTGGGGATCTGGTTTAGAGCTGTTGTCACATGATCTGAAATGGTGTTGTGTTACTAATCCTAGTTTGGGAAAATGACGCTGGATCTGGATCGAGTCCGTATTACTTATTCTGGACTTGGTGTGGTTTTACTGATTCTGGTTGTGGGCAGTTGTCTGGGGATCTGGATTGGTGTTGTTTTATTGATTTTGGTTTGGACAGTACTCACTTGACTGGATTGTTGTTGTTTTACTAATTCTTGTTTGGACAAATATATCTGGATGTGGTTTGCTGTTGTTTTACTTATTTTTGTTTGGGCAATTCTTATTTGAATCGTCTGTTATTGTTTTACTGATTCTGGTTTGGACAAATATCTCTGGATGTGGGTTGGTGTTGTTTCACTTATTTTGGTTTGGGCAATTCTTACTTGACTCGCCTGTTATTGTTTTACTGATTCTGGTTTGGGCAGTTCTCCATGGATCTGGATATAGGTTGTTTTCCCGATTTTAGTTTGAGCAGTTCTTACTTGGCTTCATTAGTTTTGTTTTACTAATTCTGATTTTGGCCAATTATCTGTGGACATGTATTGGTGTTGTTTTACTGATTTTTGATTGGGCAGTTCTTATTTAACTGGAATATTGTTGTTTTAAGGATTCTGGTTTTGTGCAGTTGTCTGGGGATCTGGATTGGTGTTTTTTTGCTGATTCTGGTTTGGGCAGTTATTACTTTATTTCGATTGGAGCTTTTTTAGTGAACATAGATTAGGCAGTTATCAATTGATCTGGTTTGGTGCTGTTTTACTGATTTGGTTTTCAGCAGTTATTACTGCATTTCGATTGGTGCTGTTTTAGTGATTCTGGTTTGGGCAGTTGTCACTGGATCTGGATTGGTGCTGTTTAACTAATTCTCGGTTGGAAAATTATCACTTGATCTGGATTGGTACTCTTTTACTGATTCTTGTTTGGGCAGTTGTCACTGTATGATAATTGGTGCAGTTTTACTGATTCTTGTTTAGACACATGTAACTGGATCTGAATTGGTGATTTTTTACTGACTCTTGTTTGGACTGTTGCCTCTGGATCTAGATTGGTGCTGTTTTACTGATTCTTGTTTGAGCAGCTATCACTGTATGAAAATTTTTGAAGTTTTATTAATTCTTTTTTGGGCAGCTGTCTCTGGATCTGAATTGGTGCTGTTTTACTTATTCTTGTTTGATTAGTGGTCACTGTATGACAATTGGTTCGGTTTTACTGATTCTTGTTTAGTCAGTTTCCTTTGCATCTGGATTGGTGCTGTTTAACTGATTCTTGTTTGGGCAGTTGTCACTGCATGATAATTGGTGCGGTTTTACTGATTCTTGTTTGGATATGTGTCACTGGATCTAGATTGGTGCTGTTTTACTGATTCTTGTTTGATTAGTGGTCTCTGTATGATAATTAGTGCGATTTTACGGATTCTTGTTTGGGCAGTTTTCTCTGGATCTTGATTGGTGCTGTTTTACTGATTCTTGTTTGGTTTGAGGTCACTCTATGATAATTGGTGCTGTTTTATTGATTCTTGCTTGTGCAGTTGTCTCTGGATCTGGATTGGTGCTGTTTTACTGATTCTTGTTTGGGCAAGTTGTCTCTGGGTCTGGATTGGCGCTGTTTTACTGATTCTTGTTTGGGTAGTTGTCACTGTATGATAATTTGTGCTGTTTTACTGATTCTTGTCTGGATATTTGTCACTGTATCTTGATTGGTGAGGTTTTACTGATTCTTGTTTGGTTAGTGGTCACTGTATGATAATTAGTATGGTTTTACTGATTCTTGTTTGGATATTTGTTACTGGATCTTGATTGGTGCGGTTTTACTGATTCTTGTTAAGGCAGTATTCTCTGGATCTGGATTGGTGCTGTTTTACTGATTCTTGTTTGGTTAGTGGTCACCGTATGATAATTGGTGATGTTTGTACTGATTCTTGTCTAGATATTTGTCCCTGGATCTGGATTAGTACTGATTTACTGATTCTTGTTTAGGTAGTTATCTCTGGATCTGGATTGGTGTCGTTTTACTGATTCTTCTTCGGGCAGTTATCTCTGGACCTGGATTGGTGCTTTTTTTATTGATTGTTGTTTGGGCAGTTTTCATATTAGTATAATTGGTAATGTTTTACCGATTCTTGTTTGGGCAGTTTTCACTGTAGTATAACTGTTGCTTTTTTATTGATTCTTGCTTGTGCAGTTGTCAGTGTATGATAATTGGTGCTGTTTAACTGGTTCTTGCTTGTGTAGTTCTCTCAATATCTGGATTGGTGCTGTTTTACTGATTCTTGTTTGGCCTTGTCTTATTCTATGATAATTGGGGCTTTTTTTTTACTGATTCTTGTTTGGACAGTTGTCTCTGGTTCGGGATTGGTGCTGTTTTACTGATTCTTGTTTGGGCAGTTGTCAATGTATGATAATTGGTGCTGTTTTACTGATTCTTGTTTGGATAGTTGTCTCTGGATCTGGATTGGTGCTGTTCAACTGATTCCTGTTTGGGCAGTTTTCATTGTATGATAATTGTTGTCTTTGGATCTGGATTGGTGCCATTTAACTGATTCTTGTTTGGGCAGTTGTCACTGTATGGTAATTGGTGCTGTTTTATTGATTCTTGTTTGGGCAGTTGTCTTTGGATCTGGATCGGCGCTGTTTTACTGATTCTCTTTTGGGCAGTTGTTACTGTATGATAATTGGTGCTGTTTTACTGATTCTTGTTTGGGCGGTTGTCTTTGGATCTGGATTGGTGCTGTTTTACTGATTCTTGTTTGGGCAGGTTTCATCGTATGATAATTTGTGCTGATTTACTGATTCTTGTTTGGGCAAGTTGTCCCTGGGTCTGGCTTGGCACTGTTTTACTGATTCTTGTTTGGATATTTGTCACTGAATCTTGTTTGGTTAGTGGACACTGTATGATAATTGGTGCGGTTTTACTGATTCTTGTTAAGGCAGTATTCTCTGGATCTGGATTGGTGCTGTTTTACTGAATCTTGTTTGGTTAGTGGTCACCGTATGATAATTGGTGCTGTTTGTTTTGATTCTTGTCTAGATATTTGTCCCTGGATCTGGATTAGTACTGATTTACTGATTCTTGTTTAGGTAGTTATGTCTGGATCTGGATTGGTGCCATTTTACTGAATCTTGTTCGGGCAGTTGTCATTATATGATAATTGATGCTGTTTTACTGATTCTCCTTCGGGCAGTTATCTCTGGACCTGGATTGGTGCTTTTTTTATTGATTGTTGTTTGGGCAGTTTTCGCTGTAGTATAATTGGTGCTGTTTTATCGATTCTTGTTTGGGCAGTTGTCACTGTTGTATACCTGTTGCTTTTTTTACTGATTCTCGTTTGGGCAGTTTTCTCTGGATCAGGATTGGTGCTGTTTTACTGATTCTTGTTTGGGTAGTTGTCATTGTATGATAATTGGTGCTGTTTTACTGATTCTTGTTTGGGTAGTTGTCATTGTATGATAATTGGTGCTGTTTTACTGATTCTGTTTTGGGCAGTTGTCATTGTATGATAATTAGTGCTGTTTTACTGATTCTTGTTTGGGTAGTTGTCATTGTATGATAATTGGTGCGGTTCTACTGATTCTAGTTTGGGCAGTTTTCATTGTATGATAATTGTTTCTGTTTTACTGATTTTTGTTTAGGCAGTTGTCTTTGGATCTGGATATGTGCTATTTTACTGATTCTTGTTTGGGCAGTTGTCACTGTATGATAATTGGTGCTGTTTTACTAATTTTTGTTTGGGCAGTTATCTCCAGATCTGGATTGGTCCAATTCTACTGATTCTTGTTTGGGCATTTTTCATTGTATGATAATTTGTGCTGTTTTACTGATTCTTGTTTGGTCAGTTGTCTCTGGATCTGGATTGCTGCTGTTTTACTGATTCTTGTTTGGGCAGTTGTCACTGTATGATAATTGGTGCTGTTTTACTGATTTTTGTTTGGTCAGTTGTCTCTGGATCTGGATTGGTGCTGTTTTACTGATTATTGTTTGGGCAGTTGTCACTGTATGATAATTTGTGCTGTTTTACTGATTATTGTTTGGGCAGTTGTCACTGTATGATAATTTGTGCTGTTTTACTGATTCTTGTTTGGGCAAGGACTGTTGTCATCCAATTTGAATGTGGATTTAGATCGTAAGAGTTGTCACTGATTTTCTCAATTTATTAGCATTGTTTCCCTACATCTTAACTTGGATTGTTGTTGCTCTAACTTTATGTATACTGTACATTTTGCTCTGAATATGTATTTGGATTAATATTGTTTCATAGATATAGCTCATGTATTAAATCCTTTGTCTCGCTAATCTTAAAGAGAAAAGAGATTATGGCTTTTGCGTCCATTCACAATTGGAGGATGCAAAATGCAGAACTTTCAGCTAATAAGACAACTAAATAACAATATATATATATATACATATATATATATATATATATATATATATATATATATATATATATATATATATATATATATATATGTATGTATAATTATCAGAAAATATATTACCGTATTCCAGGTCCTTCAAGCACAATACTTAATGAATATTAAAATGAATCAGTAATAATGTACCCTTCTTAATTGAAATGATTGCTTAATAAGCTTCAGAGGTAAACCATAATGAGATGATTTTGTTTCAATTACTCGTAAACGACCGGCTATCCGATTTGAATCTCACTTTCAATTACCCATATGCCTAATGACGTAATGAAATTAACTTTTTCTGCATAGAATTTCCGTTTCAAGATTAATTCTTGGTTAATTTGCATATAATTTTCCTCATTGATAACATGTGTCGAAAAAGCTATTAGACTTTTCAATTATTATTATTATTATTATTATTATTATTATTACTATCATTATTATTATTAATCATATTGAGATTAATGTTTTTATTAATATTAGTATTATTATTAATATTATTATCAATATTGATCTTGCTAATATTATTATTTCTGTATTGCGGCAGGAGACCGTCTTCTTTGCAAGTTTGTCTGAAGATAATGGCTGGCTCTGTGGCACTAACTTTTCAAGTCTCCTTATCTATTTATTTAATCTTCTCAAGAGCTCTGCAATTCGCCAGTAAATGTGCTACAGTATTTTAACTCTCCGAGAGGATATAAACTCATCAGCAAAGGCATCTTTCTACTTTGAAAAATGTATATTGTAATATAAGTCTATCAGAAATTGACTTTTTATATCTGCATGGGTTGCGTTGTAAGGTTTAATTTTCTGATAAGTATATTTTTGGGCTCAGGCCATGTCGTCCTGATGGAAGTTCCTTCATTAGTAGCTTCCTAGGTATATTTGACTACAGTGATATATCCCAGAGAATCTACCGAAGGTATCCAGAATTCTAACTCCTGGAGCGAATATCCCTTCAAATTTAAAAAGGGATATCGCGTAAATCAGAGGACGTATTCTTGACACGTCTTATAGCTATCTACACCCCCAATAGCGTTTTCGCTTCGAGAGGGAAAAGTGGCAAGAATATAGGAAAATCGTTAAAGAGGCGATGCTCTCGACACTCCTACTGTACTGTAAATAGTGCGCCGAATCGCCACCGCGAGGCACCACCAAGCCATTCTTTCGTTTGTAGTTTTACTGATCGGTGTTATCCCGTGTTATCTCTCGCTATTTTGGAAGTATTTCGTCGCTATGATGCCTTCACCAGCTTCATCAGCTTCTGGAAAGTTGAGTAATATCTTTGGATTGTGTAAATGTAAGCTCTTGCCAGTTTTACTCTTCGATTGAGATCGTAATTAACGTAACAAGAGCTGTTGCCAGCCGGATGGCATCATGGACGCACTCGTTCTTCTTGTTCATTTAATTAGCAAGAACGATTTCCCGGCATTATTACGCTTTAACAACTTTAGCTATTTAGATATTTAGCTAGGGAATTTTATATTATGTCATAGTTGTCGTGGATTTGGCTATTTATGATCGAGCCTCACGAGTGCTAGGCTTCCTAGCCTAGGCACCTACACACTTCATGCATGATATAACCTTCCTGGTAAAGTTTTATTGAAGCTCAGGCAATATTTTATACAATTAAGATATTACTGCATAGCATTTTCCTCTTCCAAGATAGTATACAAGAGAGTTTCGGTGAACGATTCTCTATGCTCCTACACTTAATATCCTAGGGGCTTTAGTATACCTTCTTACATGTCCCTCATTGCTCTTGTATTGTCTTTTAAGGGGAGACTGACACCTCCTTTACCTTTTAAGTCGATACTATCTCTAACGAGACCTAAGAGCAATTCCCCTTCCCTCTGATCAGCTTAGGCTACCCTCAGTTAACTTTGCTGCGAAGTGTGTTCTGGCAAAATTTACTGCGGTGTTTCGTCTCTTTCTCTTAACCACTGACATGATTTTGAGCTGAGAACGGAAAATCAGAGTAAAGTCTGTGTTAGGCATCCTACCGTCTTGGTGAAATGGCTTCCCAAGTTAGGTTAGGTTGCCGTTCAGGAGGGTAGTCCTCCCTAGGCCATACTGGAGGTTCTTGTATATCAATTTCCTCCTTCTTCGGTTTGGCAGACAGTCCTGTACTAGTAGATCTTAGTATGAAGAAATGATTTCTTCCTTACTTAAGATCTCTGGTACGAGATTCTGTTCTCTAGTGAGATTGTGTCCTATGGCCGCTTTCACACTTAACTAACCTAACCCGGGGAAATTATTTCTCCTACTTGAGGTTACTTTATGAGATCAGAATCCTTCAAGTTAGGTAATGCTCTAGGGTTTTACCTTACTTATAGATCTTTTACCCCTTCCCCACTGTCTCTTTTGTGTTGGATGAACCATCACCCTTCTGGCCATTGTTCTACATTTGACCCTATGGGTAGTCTATAGAATTGGCCTGAGGTTCACTGTCTGCTGCCGGCTGGGCTGGCTGCCGGCAGGTACCCTCATTTCATTGAGTGTGCTCTCCAGTCCTCCCTTGGACTGCCTTCCATACCCCATATGAATGGGATATGGTTGAGTGGAAGCCCGAATATAATTCCCCCTTCCACTTGTACCCTCTTTCGGGATGTAGGCCGGCAAGGCTGAGCCTTTGCCGTCCCCCATCCTCTCTTTCTCTCTGCCTTTCCATATACTGGGCCGGCCGCCGGCAGCTAGTAGCTGTCGTCGGCCATGTTGGGTGTCTGTCAGCCGGCAGTTACTCTGCCGCCACTTGCCGTGGGTGTCGCTGATCGACAACCCAATGACAATGAACATACTATGACCGGCTGCTGGCAATGGCTGGCCGGCAGCCGGCCCCCCAAAATTTATATAGTTGCCGCCGGTTGCCGCCGGGTCCTACATCATAGAGGGATCCTTCGGCTGCCAGCGGGCACAGCGGCAACTGCCGACCTGCCACCCACTACTTTGAAGACAGTATCTGTTTCAAATAGCCCAGATTAGGCCCGGCATATGCCGGCCTAGCCGACATATGCCGGCAGGCCCGGAATATGCCGGCGGGTCCGGCAGATTTCGGCAAGCCCGGTGACACTGGCGACATGCCGCCGCCAGTCATTGCTGTAGCCCAAAAGTTTTCCAACCTACAAGTGGTTCATGGGCAGCCAATTGTGAGACCATCACTTTTAGGGAGTGATTCTCCCTACCAATTAATGGTTATTATCCATTAATCTAATCCCCTATATTGAACATGGAAGATTGTGATAAGAAGACACCTCATATCCAAGGATATTATCTTCCCCTTGAATTCATCATGAATCTTTAGTTCAATATTGGAGGAGGTCATAGCAATGGGCTGGACAGGAAACACAAGTAGGTATCTTTCCTACTTTCTAGCTTACTTCTATCCAAGCTAATATTAATTAAATATTAATTAAATATTAATTAAAATATGTATGCTGAAATCTGAGAATTTCACCGGATACTTATAGCTTTTCTTTCTTTACAGAAGGAGCATCCTGTGTGCGGGAACAACTTTTGCAGGGTCCGTAGTAAGAGCTTCTACGGACATGGCATGTGCAGGGCCCATGCTCGCTGCGCAGTCACCAAAGGGGCTCTCAAGTACTGGGACCCACAGGTATGTACTGTTTGTGGCAAACTGATTAAAGAAGCTTTTGATAATTAAAAGTCTACTGAGTCTAGGGATGCAGCAAGGGACACGCTGCGAAAATGGGTCGGGGGCTTTCAGAAGAACACCTCTGGCCCATACCTTCCTAATGAGAGGATGAGGGATTGTCTCTTCCCTAATGCATCTGCGGATGCAATTGTTCCCCAGGCTCAACCTAATTCCGGTAGAACCTGACGTTTCGGATGCCTTTCAGAGCATCCAATTAGAGGACAACATGTCTGTTGTCTCGGAGGAGACTAAGAACAATCTCGTAGTTGATGAACTGGAGCAGGAGGATGAGATACCTCCTGAGACTGGAGTCGAGAAAACCGAAACGATTTCGGTATCGTCTGCAGTGGTGACTGCACCGACGCCTTCGACTTCTTCCACCGCACCCCAGTTGGATTCCATTACAAGTACGCTACACTCGCTATTGTCCATGGTGCAGTACATTCAGAAGAAATTGTCTGAGAAAGAAGCATCTTTCCGTACGGAGATTCATCAGCTAGTTGCGTCACGTTTAGCCCCGAAGAAATTAAACATTAAGGACCTCCCCGCCTTCTCTGACGTTAACCCATGGAGGTACGCAGAGCATATGCCTATGTCGGGGGGGAAGATCTTCCTCTCAGAGAAACTGAGAACAGTTCCAGTAGAGGAAATCGAATTTTGGCCTAGTAAAGGGGCCTATCCGGATTGCTATGTCCGTCTGAGGACGGAACCAGCATCCAAGGAGGAAACAGAGCCGAAGGAGACAATTGTCCTTGAACTATCTAAGGCACAGGCCTTATATACAACCACCTTGAAAGAGAGGGCCTTTACTAGTTCCAAGGTACCTGCTCTCAGCAAAAAGCACCCATCCTTTATTGCTGACTCCGAACGTGCCTTCCCCTTTATGGACAAAGGGTTTAAGGCAGCCTTAAAGGCAGTTGAGACAGGGAAACCTTGCCCTACACTTGAAGAGAGTAGACCATTTTCCCTCGCCTTCCCTTCAGATGATAAGGATTGGAAGGATGTCCATAACACCTTCACAGTTGGGAAGCTAGAGGCAGATATCGCTGGACGGCAGTTCAACGAAGATCTCCCGAAGCTGTCAGAGTTTCTCCTGCGCAGGGAACAGGAGACTAAGGAACGTCTCGCTGCTTCCATGTCTCTGCAGACTGGCTTAAAGGCTATGGGAAGCATCCCAGACACCCCAGATATGTACATGGTCTTTGCCAAATCTCATTTGGCAACAGTCACCAAGGATTTGTACAATTTTATTAAAGCCAGAAGGGCTTGTAGGGAGTTTGTGATCGCTTCTGCTACAGTGAAGCACGAACCAAGGAAGCTGATAGCTTCCAATATCTGGGGAAAAGACCTCTTCCCAAGTGAAGTGGTCAAAGAGGTCGTAGATAAAGCCGCTTCAGAGAATAGGAATCTCCTCTCCAAATGGAGCTTGTCCTCTAAAAGGAAATCTTCCGCTGATGAGGGTCCCCAGCCGAAGAACAAGTCAAAACGACCAAGAGTGCCCTCTCGGCCAAAGCAACAGCAATAGCTTCCCATGGCCACGATGCCCCAGATGGTGGCACAACCAACCACCACGTTTCAACTGGTGCCCCATACGCTGGCGACCCAGTTGCCCGTGATAACCCCAGTATTTGAAAGGCAATCAACTACCTATAAGCCGAAGTCTCGAGGTTTCTTTCGAGGATCCTCTAGACGCCCCTTCAGAGGTAGGGGCAACAAAGGTGGACGTGGCCGAGGAGGCAAGCCCTCCAACCTCTCGAAGGGAAAACGCTATTGGGGGTGTAGATAGCTATGAGACGTGTCAAGAATACGTCCTCTGATTTACGCGATATCCCTTTTTAAATTTTAAGGGACATTCGCTCCAGGAGTTAGAATTCTGGATACCTTCGGTAAATTCTCTGGGATATATCACTGTAGTCAAATATACCTAGTAAGCTACTAATGAAGGAACTTCCATCAGGACGACATGGCTACCTCACCCAAAAATAGATTTTTCACTTTGCTCAAAATCCGTTTTATCTGATTAGTTTTGAGTTGAATTTTTGGATATTTAGTGGGGACATTGTGAACATTTAACTATGTAGTCCAGGGTTCTATGATCGGTCTTTTTTCGTCGTTTTCATGAGTGAGGTCAAGTTGCAACGCGTTCCAACCAGCAAAGAACTTCTACTTATTATCAGGCTTGAAGTTAAAGTGAAAAATGAAGACACACAGACACAAACAGATTGCCCACCGTCATAGCCACCAAGTGTATACCACAAACAGGAAGTATACACAGAGTATGTTCTTGTTTAGTCGCTGTGCACCGAGAGCATGACTAAGACATCAATCTGTTCTCAAATTTTATTATAAGAGTTCGTGTAAAAATCGAGCTTGGATTAAGTTTGCTCACATCACAACATAGCAAGGACTGAGCAAGGCAGGTGCAGTTGCTCAGCCCTAAAAGCATGAATGCAAAGATATAAGTCTGTATCAAAGCAAACTGCTATGATCCAAAAACCAGGCTCCTCATGGAACCAAAGAGAAAAGTTTTAATGGTAGAAAAGTTTTATACCAGCATGCCTCAGTGAGTAGAAGATATTGGGATAAGAGTGGAGGATTGTGAGAAGTAGAGAAAAGGTGCAGATAAAAGTATGATAACTTATCCCAGCTCTAGGGTTGGAGACACTTTGAGGGAGACAATGAATTAGCTGAATAATTCCAGGGACTAGGGGCCTTAGAAAAGGGATAGGACTTTGGAGAAAAGGGGAAGGGATTTGGGAATAAGGTTCTCTAAGGACAAAGACTCTACTTGATGAGTAAGTGATTGGGTAGGATCGGAAGGAAAAGTATTATGGGAAGGTGATGGCACTGGAAGGTTGGTGATTACAAGATTTGGAGAGGGGTTGGTTGGTGATGAGACCTTTGGCAAGGTGCTCTCTGCAGTTTGGGCGGGTGCTGTGGCTGTGACAGTGCTGTAGTTGGGCTTGACTTCTAGATGTCTCTCAGGGATACAATTCTTCTCAGACAGTTTGGGTACCTCTTGTTCCAGGCCTGATGAGACAGGTTAAAACTCGAAAACTTTGGATGGCTTTCTTTTCATTCCTTGTCTCTATTGATTAAAATATATGTGATAACATCACAAATCCTGGGGCCTCTGTAATAACACTGAAGCAATAACACTGAAGAGGATTCGGGGTATAAAGTAGTCGTAGATGAGATAGGTTCCCCATATACCAATACCAAGGGATGGTAGGAGTAAACCAATGGAGAAGGTAAAGAACTTCTTAGAAGGTGCTCCATTCTTGTTCTTGAAGCATTCTGCAAAGGCAAGGTTGCTGAGAGAAGTGTCGAAGGAAAGGTGCATGGTGGCTATGAAATGTACAAAGAAGAATTTATATTGAAGTAGAAAGATCGTTTTGTTGCTGAAAATGAGAAAGAGATTAAAAGATCATATGTGTGTGTGGGGGGTGGGGGGTGGGGGGGTTTGTGTGTGTTCCAACAAATTTTCAAGATAACAAGGAATCCACTCTTACGATTTTCCAATTAGCATTTTGAGTCTACATGTGTTTTCAGTCCTTTTTCACGTGATTCTTCGGGAGGATTATATTGATTGAACAATAGATTTAGAATTTATCATAAGGATATTCAATGTTATGTTCACAGATAACACCATAGTGATTATTAATGTTGAATAATGATATGGAAACATGTTATTATACAAAAAAACCGATATATATATATATATATATATATATATATATATATATATATATATATATATATATATGTATATATATTATATACATATTCATTTATATATATATATATATATATATATATATATATATATATATATATATATATATATATGTATATATATTATATACATATTCATTTATATATATATATATATATATATATATATATATATATATATATATATATATATATATATATATACATATATATATATATATATATATATATATATATATATATATATATGAATATATATATATACAGAGAGAGAGAGAGAGAGAGAGAGAGAGAGAGAGAGATGTATATATATATATATATATATATATATATATATATATATATATATATATATATATATATATATATATATATATATATTTACATACATACATACATACATATATATATATATATATATATATATATATATATATATATATATATATATATGCGTATATATATATATATATATATATATATATATATATATATATATATATATATATATATATATGTATGTATATATATATATATATATATATATATATATATATATATATATATATATATATGTATATATATATATATATATATATATATATATATATATATATATATATATATATATATATATATATACATAAACTTGAAAGTACTAATACTATAGTCCTCTGTGATTGCATGATCTGAAAATTTTAATTGTTATGAGATTCAAGAGACAAGATAAACCCCTTTCATCCCGTTTATTATCATAATCATCAATGGTAGGTAATATGAAAACTATGGCAGAAGACTGACTTCACTGACATAAAGCCAATCCGGAAAGACTTCAGATCATTTTGACTTAACTCTTTAGCCTTATTATATTTCCTTGACATTAGTATTAGAATTCATTCTCCTGTTTAGCAGTCCAGGAATTCTAGACACTATGGATAGGAGTATAGTGAAAAGATTGAATGAATGCGTTTATTCCAACACTACAAATCTCATCATAGGAAAGATATGATTTTTTTTTCTTTTTATAACAGAGCTTTGTGAATGGTGTTTAATGACTTAGCGTGTGTGTGATATGTTAAAACGTTCAATGTTAGTCTTTTAGACAGTAATTACAATTTCCACCTGTTGTGGTTTTCTTTGATTACCTGTGATCAAATTGCCAAAGAATTAATAAAGCTTTTTTTTTACCTAATTTTCTCTTTGCGGTTACGAAGTAGAATGATGTGGGAGGTTGTGGAGGTAGGGGAACTAATTGCCTGTTAATGAACAGGTGTACAGACAAGTGTGCATCGTCTACGGCAACCATCAATGCTGGCGTCTGTCAGTTGAGTGACAGATCTTGCGTAGATAGATAGGGTCAGCATCGGGTGAGTATATTTGGCTTTATCTTTAGGCGACATCGAATTGTTAAAGCAAGAGCTCGTGTGGTGCGAAGAATAGAAATAGTCATATTTTCAATATGCATAATATCTTTTATATTTACCAGTTGACTTTCCTCTTATGCTTAAAAACTCATCACATGATGAATGTAAATATATCATGGGATGAGTTTTTAAAATATCCCTTGTTCCTTGAATTATTGGTTGTCTTTATTGGTATTTTTCTATGTCTCAGCGAATCAGAGTTTATTGCTTAACCCAGCTATTTTCCAATACTCAGGCGCCACTCAAGGATAATGCTGACAAGGTGTCCACCTCGAACGTCTAACTAGTATGTTCTTAAAAACAAGGTCAAAATCTAAGGTCATCTTTTGTTTTCTGAATTTCTCATTGTTTGTGAATACTTCTACAGTGTTGTTAGATGGGAATTTTATAGCTGAAACGTGATATTCATATTTACTAAATCATAACTGCTATTACAGTTTTTGAAATGACTGTGTCTCACATATCTGTTTTTACACACATTCCGATCATTTACTTTATTCCTTGACAAAAACTGAAAGAGTCTACGGCAACTTGTTTGACTTTTTTCAAATTTGTAATATTACTTATTTGTTCTCGCGAGTTAAAAGAAACGAACAAACCTACGTAAGAATTCAAATTCTCTTCTTTCTATCATGTTGCCAAATAGAAACTAATAACAATTAATTCTCTACTTGCCATGCTTTTTCAAAAACACAATTGTAGAGTGGAAAAACAAAGGTTTAATTCTGATTTTAAAGTCAAAAGAAATCACATTACTGCTAAAATCTTGAATTTCTTTTCAATACGAGAAGAAAAAACCTCTTATACAAGATGCGCTCACCAATCACAAGGATTTACTAAGGAAGTTTCACACTCACCATCACTCCATTCATTTTCATTTCAACTCAAAGCGACCGGACTTTTAATTTTGAAGTACATTCATGCTCCTTGTTAACTCCTTTGACGTTACTTTTCCAAAACAATTTGTTAATAATGCTCAGTGTCGTAACTCCGATTGCAATAGTAAAACAAATGACTTATGAAACACTGTAACAAAAAGAAACTAAATGAGAGATTTTAATTTGCCTAACTGACAACTTACTAATTACTCAACACCTGTGGGCAACTGAAATTACTTCGGCTATTACGTTAACAAATTCATCTTTCTTAATCAGGATAATCTCAACAGTTTAACAATTTCTTTTAAACACCTCATAAAGGTAGATATTTATTTCTAATTGAGTACGATGTTGTGTTGATATTTATCCATATTGACTCATTAGGGGTAATTTGAATGAATTACTATCCATTGTGTCACGTGGTGGACCGGGAAATCGGGGAAAACTCGCTGGTAAGAGACTGAGGTCTCGCTAGGTAAATCTTGAATTGCAGACTAGCAGTTAGGTTCCGACTTCTTCTAAGGCTTCTCGTGGCATTGTTGAAAGCGACCTGGCCTTCCATTAGAAGGGGCTAGGGTTCGATCTCAAGTATGAGGTAGAAATCTCTATATATATACATATATATATATATATATATATATATATATATATATATATATATATATATATATATATATTTATATAAATATATATATATATATATATATATATATATATATATATATGCACTAACACACACACACACATATATATATATATATATATATATATATATATATATATATATATATATATATCACAAGAAAACGTGATTTTAATCAATGTAAATATCATCCACGAAAGGCATTTAATACCAAATTCTATGTTGGAAATATATATCCATTTGGAATTCATTTTATGGTAACAGCTTCTGGCCGAGTGGAAATTCGAACCCCCACCTGTGGGCCGGAAACCATGCCAGCATGACTCTACCGACTGAGCTATCAAGATAGCTCAGTCGGTAGAGTCGTGCTGGCATGGTTTCCGGCCCACAGGTGGGGGTTCGAATCTCTACCTGGCCAGAAGCTGTTACCATAAAATGAATTCCAAGTGGTTATATATTCCCAAGATAGAATTCGGTATTAAATGCCTTTCGTGGGTGATATATATATATATATATATATATATATATATATATATATATATATATATATATATATATATATATATATATATATATATATATATATTTATATATATGTGTGTATATACATATATATATATATATATATATATATATATATATATATATATATATTTATATATATATATATATATATATATATATATACATAAACATTCATATGATTCGAAATATATATATGTATATATATAATATATATAATATACTTATATATATATATATATATATATATATATATATATATATATATATATATATATATATATATATGTACATATATATGTATATAAGTATATACATATATATACATATACATATACATATACATATACATATATATATATATATATATATATATATATATATATATAAATATATATATATAAATATATATATATATATATATATATATATATATATAAATATGTATATGTATATATATATATATATATATATATATATATATATATATATTTATATATATATATATATATATATATATATATATATATATATATATATGTATATATATATATATGTATATATATGTATATACTTATATACATATATATGTACATATATATATATATATATATATATATATATATATATATATATATATATATATATATATATATATATATATATATAATGATCTAGGAGAAGGTCATATACGTGGAAGTTGGGAGTGGGTGGGTCCTTACATAGCATCATTATTCAATTTCAAATTGATAGTTCGTACAGAGTTTTGATGGGCACCCCATTGAGTATAAAATTGTGATATTTGGTGTTTTTCAGGGTAG
>NC_090767.1:47280720-47283220 GCF_036898095.1 Palaemon carinicauda
GATGTAGTCGGGGAATGATTGCTGTAATTCTAATTACTGTCTTTGCCTATTTAGAAATGCTTTGCGACATTATTTCATGTTATCAGAATGAGATATATGTGACTTTATTGAAACAAAGTATCTGACTACCTCTGGACATGAAAATCTCCCTAATTTAACTTCAAAAAGACATAATTCATTTGAGGACACTGATCATTACTGAAGTTTAAATTGTTACCTGTTGTGCATGAAAATAGGTCTCACAAGAGGGTTTAGTAGGAAACTTTGGTGCAATGTAAGTCAGTTCTCAAAAAACAAGAGGAGAATTGTTATTTTTATGCAGGAAATTTATTGGACTTAATATATTTTTAAGGAAAGTAAAAAATGAGATAAAAGTGTATTGTTGAGTGCCCCATGCCTTAAAAATTAAGATAAGCCCTTATATAAAAATACTTAAATGTTATTTGCAGAATATTTCCTTTATGGCTGTTCAGAAACTCTATGTCCAAGATACCTATTTTCCCCTTATGAATATAGTTATTATATGGGATTTATCGAGTGGCTAAGGTATTTTAGGTATCGTATAGTCATTCTTTCTGATTGAAGACGCAAATTATTCTACTTCCATTTCCCGTGTTTCAGGAACATGCTCATAAATTTATCTTTTACATTTCATGACTCTCTTCAATGATTCATCAATAAATTGGAAAACGGAGATACAAAATTTCCAAATTGCCATCCTTCTTCATTGAAAAAGATTCTATGTTATAGAAACAAAATTCCACTGACGATAAGTCATGTCCTTAAGGGTAACAACATTCTAAAAACATCAAGCGCTTTAGAAACTTGCAACAGATATAGTAGGGCTCCTATGAAAAGGAGTAGGTTGCATTGCTAGTAGGGTAGATACAGTATTTAATTACATAGTGATTTGACGTTAAATTTAAGCATGTACTTATAATAATACATTGTTTATATAGTGTTCATCCCTTGGGATAATCTGGCTTTGGCTTCCATTTATCAATAGATTGAACATCGGACTCTCTGGCCTGAGAGGTTCCATAAATTTTGGCTTCCTGCCCTCTTTGCCCTCAATATGGTGCCACCAAACACGCATCTTGAAGTTAATATTAAAACTCCAATTGACCCTAGTGTCTTGTAAGTACATTTGTGATAATAATTATCATCTGTCTGTGTATTTTGATATTTTTCCTTGGTTGCATATAGCGTTTTCTTTCATAGAACATTTACTCATTCCATGGAGTGACAATTAGACAGAGAATCAAATAGGAAACTGTTGAATCTTGGATAATTACACCACTTGTCTATGTAAGACTTATTTCCATGTACAATTAAGTTTTATCTCTCCCTTTTAGTAAATAAAAATTCTCCTGAATTATCAATTGAAAGTATTACTGAAACATTACCTTATGGAGTAAGTAATATTCTAAATCTTGTTTGAGCATGTCATATACTAACCACAAGAGCTATGTTCCCTTTAAAGTAATCGAAAGTCTACATACTTTTATATTATCCATAATATTCCAATGAACGAGTTCAAAACTATTTTCAATTTCGCCCTAATTCCAGATATTCAACAGAAGAATATGAGCGTTTGTACCTTGTTCTGCAACCAAGTCTTACATTTGAACAGTTCCTGAAATTTGTTTTAAAGACATATGAAGAAGGAAACCCGGATAGTCACTGGTTTGTGAAAATTTTTTTATTTATTATAATAAGAGAGTAGATAGCTGAGTTATCTTCTTATCTCTGTTGCATACAAACAATGGCACGTCCACTCATTATAAAGATCTGCATATCATTATCCCTAATATCATTTTAACAATAACGCCTAGTTTGATATTTTTCACTACTGTTTTTAAATACAGTATAGTAATTCTCTCTCTCTCTCTCTCTCTCTCTCTCTCTCTCTCTCTCTCTCTCTCTCTCTCTCTCTCTCTCTCTCTTAGTACAAGCTCACATTCATAAATCCTATTTCTACAGGAGCCCTTATCATCAATGGTGTTGTCCTTGTCATTTTGATTATGACTACATCACAAAAGTCGAAACATTATCAGAAGATCTGGAATACGTCTTCAAGAAGCTTGGCATTCCAGCAGACCATCATACTGCCATTAAGCGAATAATGAAGAATGAGGATTCCTCACACTTATATTTACAGTAAATTCTCAATAGTTTGTTTTTATCATAAGTATGTATGTAGATGATTGTAAATGTGTAGGTAGGCGAGAAAAATTATCAGGTGTATGCATGGAGTCTAAGTCCATTGGAAAATTGAATATGATGGTTCCATTAAGGTAGGCCATCCTTAGCTACTTAAAAAAAAGATTAAAGGACTTCACAATGATAGGAGTAGTAAAGTTGGTTACCATATTTCTATGTGTTTTTTTTTTTTATTTTTTTTAGATACTTCACTAGAGTATTTCAAATCCTAAGACTGATTGCTGATCCAAAAGTTGGTATTAGCATGATATTGTTAGGAGACACTTAACTTAATCCA
>NC_090767.1:47288220-47290720 GCF_036898095.1 Palaemon carinicauda
CATCGCTCCTTATTTTGGGGCGTGGAGGATGTTGGGAATTTCGACCTGATCAATCGAAGTTCCCGCCATTTGACTCCGCCTAGGACTACGTCAAATCGGAGGGAGAGGAGAGAACTCGCGGGCGAATGAATGTAGTTCAAGATGGGAATGTTTAGAACCAAAAAGAGAAACCGCCTGATCGGGGAGGCGCTGAGACTAAAGAAATCAACCACTTGTGTTTTAAGAGAAAGAAAAATAACGTCATTCCATTGCAACATGATAAAAAAATCCAATCTAGAAAGTTAGGTTCAGGAAAAATTGCGCCAAAAAGGTGACGTCGGAGGTTGCAAGGCTTGCTCTGTCTCTTTGATCCGACGTCCCCAATCACAGTAAGTCCTATCTAACTGTTCTCTCTCCCCACCCCTAGTGTACCCAGGTCGGTTTTCATGTAGGTCTTGATAGAGTTATTGTAAAGTTTGTATCTGTTAATATTTTGTCGATCCTTGTGCCAGGGGATCAGTGTTATTATGTAACGCACGTCTAAAGGTCTCGGTAAGAGGTTTATCGAGATAACTTTATAAATTTTCAATTAATTTTGCTAAAATCTTGAGTCCGATGCGGACATAGTTTTTTTTTCGGTCACGCACATGTTCTTGTATGTCAGTAAAGGTTCATTTTTCATGTTTCTCGTAATAGATTATTATTTTTATAATAAAATTTGTTAAAATATAGCCACATTCTATTTACTACCCCGATGGTTTTGTGAAGTTTGTCCTTCAGACATTGTGATCAGCCCAGTACATCGGGCTATTTTGTATAAACCGGTGAAATTTTGCCACAGAATCTATTGAAAATAAAACTCTCATTTGACTGATGCAACTAATTGAACCTGGTCATAATCCGTCAGTCTTGATTAAAGTGTGAAAGTGTTTACGTGTGCGGTCGCGGTTCATAAAAAAATTATCTCGTTTCGTGATGAGATTTTAACCTGCAGCTGTACATAAATGTGAAATGTGAGTGTAACATTTGATTTCAATGTGTATTATATCAATTGATATTGTTCTATTGGTATTTCCTTGTATGTGTAGATGTTTTGAACTTCGCGCTTTCTATGCCTGTTTCAAAATATGAGCTTGCTGTAGTAACATCGAGTGTAATTTATCCTTCAATATGTCGTTTGGTTAAATATTTATCAAAGAATAATCTCCGGGAAAGAGTAATTTCATCTATTTTATCAGAGGAGAGTTCTAACGCCCATACGAGAGTTGCCATGACAACGTTGGGTGCGGGCGAGCATCGGGCTAGGTCTGTAGGTGTACAGCGGGCTGGTTTTATCTGCGTAAATATTCACAACTTTTCCTCTATAAGTATTAAAATAAATAAATAAACAATGTACGTACTATTGCTCTTAGTTAAATGATAATATCTGAAGCTTATTTTCGTGAAAACGCTTAGGTATGTCTTCAGGTTTTAATTAAATTACGTGAAAGTATTAACAGTTTGATGCGATTTCCTCCAACTCTCCAACAATGTTTTTTTTTCTTTTTCAACACCCAATGTGTATCAGATAATGGCTTCATGTGCGCGCGCATGTATATATATATATATATATATATATATATATATATATATATATATATATATATATATATATATATATATATATATATATATATATATATATATTATGTGTAGGCCAACGTTTTCTGTGTGTATGAAACCCTCTCTCAGGGCTCGGCCAGACCAAGGCCAATATATAGATATATTGGCCTTGGGCCAGACCAAGCACGTTGAGCGGCGAGGTTAGCGGCATGACTCGGGCGGCAAGCCAGCGACAAAATGTTGGGTTGCCACACCTCTCTTGCCTCCTCACTAGACCCAGCTGATAGCCTTCCTCGTCAACATGACGATGGTGTTTGAGTAGGAAATTACTTCCGATTGAAAATCGTTATTTTAATCTGAACTATAAATTACACAAGAGTCTGGATTCACGATTTTAATAAACAGAGAAGGGAAAATAAGTTAAATTTGAAATTAATGTTGCCAGTCTCGTTTGTACGGCGACAGATTTAATGCATATCTGCATATTTCATAAGTCTTTAGATTCTTTGATGGGAACATCCTTCCTGGATTCAGACTCAAAAAAACAAACGTCGAACTATAGACAACCTCAATCTCTTTTTTACCAGCTATTATAATTGCTTCAGATATGATAAAGTTCACGAAAAATCATTGTCCCTTTCATTCCAGAATTAACTAGCATTTGCATAAGATATATTGTTTAAATGTACCTACGATTCTTTTCACACTTGAAATTTTCTCTATATCTTTTACATATATATATATATATATATATTTGTACGTATGCATGTATATATATATATATATATATATATATATATATATATATATATATATATATATATATATACATACATACGTACAAATATATATATATATATATATACATATATATATATATATATATATATAAATATATATATATATATATATATATATA
>NC_090767.1:47293220-47295720 GCF_036898095.1 Palaemon carinicauda
AACTTTTTTCCCGGAGAGAAACAAACTTAAACCATCGAGTAAGTTAAATTTCAACACTGCATGAAAAAAAAAAAAAAACTTTATCCTAATAACCAACATGCAATTCTCAATAAGATTTTCATTTAAGTCTATTAAAGCCTATTATAACAGGAGCATAATATATAATAAATCTATTCGCAAAGATATATATACTTTTAATGTTTACGTAGGCTACTGGTCAATTTCAAAATTATCATAAATCTATCTGATATATTTGTTTTTCTCTCATGTGTTATGTGTACAAATATCGATTTGAAATATTTGTATATTTGTATCATAGTGGTTATACACATTTACTCGTAAACTTTATAATGTCAAAACTTTAAATAAAATAGATAAATAGGTCAGTACATTTCGCTTCCCCAATCATAACAGCTACTTCCGCCAGCCCGTTTAAAAACCGGTCCACGCCTTTAGGGATTATTATTATTATTATTATTATTATTATTATTATTATTATTATTATTATTATTTGCTAAGCTACAACCCTAATTCGAAAAGCAGGATGATATAAGCCCAGGGGCCCCAACAGGGAAAATAGCCCAGTGAGGAAAGGAAACAAGGAAAAATATAATATTTTAAGAGCAGTTACAACGTTAAGATAAACATTTCCTATATAAACTATGAAAACTTTATCAAAACAAGAGGAAAAGAAATAAGATAGAATAATGTGCCTGAGGGTACTCTCAAGCATGAGAACTCTAACCTACAATGTCATCATGCTCCTGTAGATACGTAAGATTTTCTCGTAAATTATTTATGGCAATATGATTACGTCATTAGCCAAAACAACACACTGGCAACTTTTAGTAGACTTGCCATTGATGACCAAACTCCAACTGACAGTGATGCCAGATCGGTTAGTCTAATAATCCCCAGAACTCATTATGAAAAATCCTCAAAACAGCCCAAAAAAAAGTCCATTTCCACAAATATATTTTCTTCTGATCCTGTAGGCTTTACTAATATAGAAATTACTCTCTATATTTCATATAAGTGGAAGAAAACCTATTGTAACTATATGAAGGTTTACTCATCTTCGTTTCTCCTTCATGGAAATTTGTACAGAATATCACCCCCAGGCTTCAAAATTCCCAAATCTAGGGATAAATTCCCATATCTGGCAACACTGCTCCAGCAGCCATCGAAGAAGCTGACGAGGGCATTGATAGTAGAAATAGGTAGTGTTTCTTAAATTGATTATAGTGATTTCACATAGCTCATATAATGATCATATTTAAATGAAATGAATAGAATATCTATTATATAATTCATTTTCAATTTTGAATACAAAATAACAGGCTAATATGCATTCTAGATAATGAATTTAATGGGAAGCATCACGTCTCACAACAGTTGGTGGAATTTGACACGATAACAACAACACTTGTTATACACTTTCCCTGTATGGGTCTTCAACAGTAACTTTTTGAGTTGTTCACCGCGTAATGAATTATATCTTCTTTATAATCATTAGTGAAATATGTGATCTTAAATCGACTCGAAAATCAAAGAACACTTATCAGTGGACGTAATAGCGAAGGACTTTGGCTGATGCTGTCAGTGGTAAGTACATTATTTATGTATTTGTGGCCAGCCATGAAGGTGGGTTCTTTTGAATATTATACGATTGGTTATGGATAATTTATCATTTTACGTCAACATTTAAAACGTGAAAAGCTTTGGTATAGGCATTGTAATAGAATGTGAAAGACAACGTTAGCATATAGTTATTTTTATGTGGTAAGTAGATATTTACGGTTTAAGCGAAAGGTCTATAAATAGAGAGAAATATTAATAGGTTACTAGAACCGTTTAAAGTTCAAGTAATGAGACTACAGTGTAGTAGCCCTTGGGCTTGTAGTAGCCTGCTTTTCTGCTTGCAGGGATTAACTGTTATGTAAAAAGCTGGAAATTATTAAATTTTAGAAGGTCGAGGTGAAAGCTCAAGGTCACGGTCAAGCAAAATGTCAAATTCGCGTAATCAGAAATAAGTTTGGACATCATTGTCACCGAGACTTCAAACTTGGTTCATATTTGAGTCTATAAAAATCCACGCCAACTAATACATGTTAAAGTGAAAGGTCAAGGTCAAGGTCGAGCAAAAGGTCGAAAAATAAGCTGCCGTGGCGGAGGTCTGCGCTCTACTGAGTGCCCCTCTAGTTTTACTCTGGTATTAAGCCATGTTTTGAATATCGATATTGCTTGTCCTTACGTAACTTATTCATATCTTAGATAGTTGAGACGGAAAGTTTGTGTTTGTTAAATCTGGATATGTTATTTAAATCAATATTTTTACAGTATGGCACTGTCATCTAATTAGAACCTGGAGCATGTTGAATATATATATATATATATATATATATATATATATATATATATATATATATATATATATATGTGTGTGTGTGTGTGTGTGTGTGTGTGTATATGTATATATAAATACATGTATATACAGTAT